>NW_006262926.1:0-3685 GCF_000493195.1 Citrus x clementina | reverse complement strand
CGGCCTCCGTGTGCGAAAAATAGGCCACGGGCACAGCCGCGCCCAAAATCCAGCCCCCGAAGGTCGGGGTCCCAAGACCCCCCAGCGGAAAAATGGCCAAAAAAAGGGTGGGCTATAGCCTTGGTGGGCGGCGTGGGCGAAGTTCGTCCGCGGGACACGGAATGGCCCAAGGCTTGGCGGGCGGCCTCCGTGTGCCAAAACTAGGCCACGGGCACAGCCGCGCCCAAAAATCAGCCCCGAAGGTCGGGGTCCCAAGACCCCCCAGCGGAAAAATGGCCAAAAAACGGGTGGGCTATAGCCTATGTGGGGGGCGTGGGCGAAGTTCGTCCGCCGGACTCGGAATGGCCCCAGACTTGGCGGGCGGCCTCCGTGTGCGAAAAATAGGCCATGGGCACAGCCGCGCCCAAAAATCAGCCCCCGAAGGTCGGGGTCCCAAGACCCCCCCGCGGAAAAATGGCCAAAAAACGGGTGGGCTATAGCCTTGGCGGGGGGCGTGGGCGAAGTTCGTCCGCGGGACTCGGAATGGCCCCATACTTGGCGGGCGGCCTCCGTGTGCCAAAAATAGGCCACGGGCACAGCCGCGCCCAAAAATCAGCCCCCGAAGGTCGGGGTCCCAAGACCCCCCAGCGGAAAAATGGCCAAAAAAAGGGTGGGCTATAGCCTTGGCGGGGGGCGTGGGCGAAGTTCGTCCGCGGGACTCGGAATGGCCCCAGGCATGGCGGGCGGCCTCCGTGTGCCAAAAATAGGCCACGGGCACAGCCGCGACCAAAAATCAGCCCCCGAAGGTCGGGGTCCCAATACCCCCCAGCGGAAAAATGGCCGAAAAACGGGTGGGCTATAGCCTTGGTGGGCGGCGTGGGCGAAGTTCGTCCGCGGGACTCGGAATGGCACCAGAGTTGGCAGGCGGCCTCCGTGTGCCAAAAATAGGCCACGGGCACAGCCGCGCCCAAAAATCAGCCCCCGAAGGTCGGGGTCCCAAGACCCCACAGCGGAAAAATGGCCAAAAAAAGGGTGGGCTATAGCCTTGGTGGGCAGCGTGGGCGAAGTTCGTCCGCGGGACTCGGAATGGCCCCAGGCTTGGCGGGCGGCCTCCGTGTGCCAAAAATAGGCCACGGGCACAGCCACGCCCAAAAATCAGCCCCCGAAGGACGGGGTCCCAAGACCCCCCCGCGGAAAAATGGCCAAAAAACGGGTGGGCTATAGCCTTGGCGGGGGGTGTGGGCGAAGTTCGTCCGCGGGACTCGGAATGGCCCCAGGCTTGGCGGGCGGCCTCCGTGTGCCAAAAATAGGCCACGGGCACAGCCGCGCCCAAAAATCAGCCCCCGAAGGTCGGGGTCCCAAGACCCCCCAGCGGAAAAATGGCCAAAAAAAGGGTGGGCTATACCCTTGGCGGGGGGCGTGGGCGACGTTCGTCCGCGGGACTCGGAATGGCCCCAGACTTGGCGGGCGGCGTCCGTGTGCCAAAAATAGGCCACGGGCACAGCCGCGCCCAAAAATCAGCCCGCGAAGGTCGGGGTCCCAAGACCCCCCAGCGCAAAAATGGCCAAAAAATGGGTGGGCTATAGCCTTGGTGGGCGGCGTGGGCGAAGTTCGTCCGCGGGACTCGGAATGGCCCCAGACATGGCGGGCGGCCTCCGTGTGCCAAAAATAGGCTACGGGCACAGCCGCGCCCAAAAATCAGCCCCTGAAGGTCGGGGTCCCAAGACCCCCCAGCGGAAAAATGGCCAAAAAAGGGTGGGCTATAGCCTTGGGGGGGGGCGTGGGCGAAGTTCGTCCCCCGGAATCCGAATGGCCCCAGACTTGGCGGGCGGCCTCCGTGTGCCAAAAATAGGCCACGGGCACAGCCGCGCCCAAAAATCAGCCACCGAAGGTCGGGGTCCCAAGACCCCCCAGCGGAAAAATGGCCAAAAAAAGGGTGGGCTATAGCCTTGGTGGGGGGCGTGGGCGACGTTCGTCCGCGGGACTCGGAATGGCACCATACTTGGCGGGCGGCCTTCGTGTGCCAAAAAGAGCCCACGGGCACAGCCGCGCCCAAAAATCAGCCCCCAAAGGTCGGGGTCCCAAGACCCCCCAGCGGAAAAATGGCCAAAAAACGGGTGGGCTATAGCCTTGGTGGGGGGCGTGGGTGAAGTTCGTCTGCGGGACTCGGATTGGCACCATACTTGGCGGGCGGCCTCCGTGTGCCAAAAATAGGCCACGGGCACAGCCGCGCCCAAAAATCAGCCCCCGAAGGTCGGGGTCCCAAGACCCCCCAGCGGAAAAATGGCCAAAAAAAGGGTGGGCTATAGCAGTGGTGGGGGGCGTGGGCGACGTTCGTCCGCGGGACTCGGAATGGCCCCAGACTTGGCGGGCGGCCTCCGTGTGCCAAAAATAGGCCACGGGCACAGCCGCGCCCAAAAATCAGCCCCCGAAGGTCGGGGTCCCAAGACCCCCCAGCGGAAAAATGGCCAAAAAAAGGGTGGGCTATAGCCTTGGTGGGGGGCGTGGGCGAAGTTCGTCCGCGGGACTCGGAATGGCACCATACTTGGCGGGCGGCCTCCGTGTGCCAAAAATAGGCCACGGGCACAGCCGCGCCCAAAAATCAGCCCCCGAAGGTCGGGTTCCCAAGACCCCCAGGCGGAAAAATGGCCAAAAAACGGGTGGGCTATAGCCTTGGTGGGCGGCGTGGGCGAAGTTCATCCGCAGGACTCGGAATGGCACCAGAATTGGCGGGCGGCCTCCGTGTGCCAGAAATAGGCCACGGGCACAGCCGCGCCCAAAAATCAGCCCCCGAAGGTCGGGGTCCCAAGACCCCCCAGCGGAAAAATGGCCAAAAAACGGGTGGGCTATACCCTTGGCGGGGGGCGTGGGCGAAGTTCGTCCGCGGGACTCGGAATGGCACCATACTTGGCGGGCGGCCTCCGTGTGCCAAAAATAGGCCACGGGCACAGCCGCGCCCAAAAATCAGCCCCCGAAGGTCGGGGTCCCAAGACCCCCCAGCGGAAAAATGGCCAAAAAAAGGGTGGGCTATAGCCTTGGTGGGGGGCGTGGGCGACGTTCGTCCGCGGGACTCGGAATGGCACCATACTTGGCGGGCGGCCTCCGTGTGCCAAAAAGAGCCCACGGGCACAGCCGCGCCCAAAAATCAGCCCCCGAAGGTCGGGGTCCCAAGACCCCCCAGCGGAAAAATGGCCAAAAAACGGGTGGGCTATAGCCTTGGTGGGCGGCGTGGGCGAAGTTCCTCCGCGGGACTCGGAATGGCCCCAGGCTTGGCGGGCGGCCTCCGTGTGCCAAAAATAGGCCACGGGCACAGCCACGCCCAAAAATAAGCCCCCGAAGGTCGGGGTCCCAAGACCCCCCAGCGGAAAAATGGCCAAAAAAAGGGTGGGCTATAGCCTATGTGGGGGGCGTGGGCGAAGTTCGTCCGCGGGACTCGGAATGGCCCCAGGCTTGGCGGGCAGCCTCCGTGTACCAAAAATGGGCCACGGGCACAGCCGCGCCCAAAAATCAGCCCCCGAAGGTGGGGTTCCCAAGACCCCCCAGCGGAAAAATGGCCAAAAAACAGGTGGGCTATAGCCTTGGCGGGGGGCGTGGGCGAAGTTCGTCCGCGGGACTCGGAATGGCCCCAGGCTTGGCGGGCGGCCTACGTGTGCCAAAAATAGGCCACGGGCACAGCCGCGCCCAAAAATCAGCCCCCGAAGGTCGG
>NW_006262927.1:0-3629 GCF_000493195.1 Citrus x clementina | reverse complement strand
GTCCTTCGGACGAACTTCGCCCACGCCCCCCACCAAGGCTATAGCACACACGTTTCTTGGCCATTTTTCCGCTGGGCGGTGTTGTCGCCCCGACCTTCGGGCGCTCATTTTTGGGCGCGGCTGTGCCCGTGGCCTATTTTTGGTACACGGAGGCCGCCCGCAAAGTCTGGGGCCATTCCGAGTCCGGCGGACGAACTTCGCCCACGCCCCCCGCCAAGGCTATAGCCCACCCGTTTTTTGGCCATTTTTCTGCTGGGGGGTGTTGGCGCCCCGACCTTCGGGCGCTCATTTTTGGGCGCGGCTGTGCCCATGGCCTATTTTTGGCACACGGAGGCCGCCCGCAAAGTCTGGGGCCATTCCGCGTCCGGCGGACGAACTTCGCCCACGCCCCCCACCAAGGCTATAGCACACCCGTTTCTTGGCCATTTTTCCGCTGGGGGGTGTTGTCGCCCCGACCTTCGGGCGCTCTTTTTTGGGCGCGGCTGTGCCCGTGGCCTATTTTTGGTACACGGAGGCCGCCCGCAAAGTCTGGGGCCATTCCGAGTCCGGCGGACGAACTTCGCCCACGCCCCGCACCAAGGCTATAGCACACCCGTTTTTTGGCCATTTTTCCGCTGGGGGGCGTTGGCGCCCCGACCTTCGGGCGCTCATTTTTGGGCGCGGCTGTGCCCGTGGCCAATTTTTGGCACACGGAGGCCGCCCGCAAAGTCTGCGGCCATTCTGAGTCCGGCGGAAGAACTTCGCCCGTGCCCCCCGCCAAGGCTAGAGCACACCCGTTTCTTGGCCATTTTTCCGCTGGGGGGTGTTGGCGCCCCGACCATCGGGCGCTCATTTTTGGGCGCGGCTGTGCCCGTGGCCTATTTTTGGCAAACGTAGGCCGTCCGCAAAGTCTGGGGCCATTCCGCGTCCGGCGGACGAACTTCGCCCACGCCCCCCACCAAGGCTATAGCACACCCGTTTCTTGGCCATTTTTCCGCTGGGTGGTCTTGTCGCCCCGACCTTCGGGCGCTCATTTTTGGGCGCGGCTGTGCCCGTGGCCTATTTTTGGTACACGGAGGCTGCCCACAAAGTCTGGGGCCATTCCGAGTCCGGCGGACGAACTTCGCCCACGCCCCCCACCAAGGCTATAGCACACCCGTTTCTTGGCCATTTTTCCGCTCGGGGGCGTTGGCGCCCCGACCTTCGGGCGCTCATTTTTGGGCGCGGCTGTGCCCGTGGCCAATTTTTGGCACACGGAGGCCGCCCGCAAAGTCTGCGGCCATTCCGAGTCCGGCGGACGAACTTCGCCCATGCCCCCCGCCAAGGCTATAGCACACCCGTTTCTTGGCCATTTTTCCGCTGGGGGGTGTTGGCGCCCCGACCATCGGGCGCTCATTTTAGGGTCCGGCTGTGCCCGTCGCCTATTTTTGGCACACGGAGGCCGCCCGTAAAGTCTGGGGCCATTCCGAGTCCGGCGGACGAACTTCGCCCACGCCCCCCACCAAGGCTAAAGCACACCCGTTTCTTGGCCATTTTTCCGCTGGGGGGTGTTGGCGCCCCGACCATCGGGCGCTCATTTTTGGGCGCGGCTGTGCCTGTGGCCTATTTTTGGCACACGGAGGCCGCCCGCAAAGTCTGGGGCCATTCCGAGTCCGGCGGACGAACTTCGCCCACGCCCCCCCCAAGGCTATAGCCCACACGTTTTTTGGCCATTTTTCCGCTGGGGGGTGTTGGCGCCCCGACCTTCGGATGCTCATTTTTGGGCGCGGCTGTGCCCGTGGCCTATTTTGGGCAAATGGAGGCCACCCGCAAAGTCTGGGGCCATTCCGAGTCCGGCGGACGAACTTCGCCCACGCCCCCCACCAAGGCTATAGCACACCCGTTTCTTGGCCATTTTTCCGCTGGGGGGTGTTGGTGCGCCGACCATCGGGCGCTCATTTTTGGGCGCGGCTGTGCCCGTGGCCTATTTTTGGCACACGGAGGCCGCCCGCAAAGTCTGGGGCCATTCCGAGTCCGGCGGACGAACTTCGCCCACGCCCCCCACCAAGGCTATAGCACACCCGTTTCTTGGCCATTTTTCCGCTGGGGGGTGTTGTCGCCCCGACCATCGGGCGCTCATTTTTGGGTGCGGCTGTGCCCGTGGCCTATTTTTGGTACACGGAGGCCGCCCGCAAAGTCTGGGGCCATTCCGAGTCCGGCGGACGAACTTCGCCCACGCCCCCCGCCAAGGCTATAGCCCACCCGTTTTTTGGCCATTTTTCTGCTGGGGGGTGTTGGCGCCCCGACCTTCGGGCGCTCATTTTTGGGCGCGGCTGTGCCCATGGCCTATTTTTGGCACACGGAGGCCGCCCGCAAAGTCTGGGGCCATTCCGCGTCCGGCGGACGAACTTCGCCCACGCCCCCCACCAAGGCTATAGCACACCCGTTTCTTGGCCATTTTTCCGCTGGGGGGTGTTGTCGCCCCGACCTTCGGGCGCTCTTTTTTGGGCGCGGCTGTGCCCGTGGCCTATTTTTGGTACACGGAGGCCGCCCGCAAAGTCTGGGGCCATTCCGAGTCCGGCGGACGAACTTCGCCCACGCCCCGCACCAAGGCTATAGCACACCCGTTTTTTGGCCATTTTTCCGCTGGGGGGCGTTGGCGCCCCGACCTTCGGGCGCTCCTTTTTGGGCGCGGCTGTGCCCGTGGCCTATTTTTGGCACACGGAGGCCGCCCGCAAAGTCTGCGGCCATTCTGAGTCCGGCGGAAGAACTTCGCCCGTGCCCCCCGCCAAGGCTAGAGCACACCCGTTTCTTGGCCATTTTTCCGCTGGGGGGTGTTGGCGCCCCGACCTTCGGGCGCTCATTTTTGGGCGCGGCTGTGCCCATGGCCTATTTTTGGCACACGGAGGCCGCCCGCAAAGTCTGGGGCCATTCCGAGTCCGGCGGACGAACTTCGCCCACGCCCCCCACCAAGGCTATAGCACACCCGTTTTTTGGCCCTTTTTCCGCTGGGGGGTGTTGGCGTCCCGACCTTCGGGCGCTCATTTTTGGGCGCGGCTGTGCCCATGGCCTATTTTTGGCACACGGAGGCCGCCCGCAAAGTCTGGGGCCATTCCGCGTCCGGCGGACGAACTTCGCCCACGCCCCCCACCAAGGCTATAGCACACCCGTTTCTTAGCCATTTTTCCGCTGGGGGGTCTTGTCGCCCCGACCTTCGGGCGCTCATTTTTGGGCGCGGCTGTGCCCGTGGCCTATTTTTGGTACACGGAGGCCGCCCACAAAGTCTGGGGCCATTCCGAGTCCGGCGGACGAACTTCGCCCACGCCCCCCACCAAGGCTATAGCACACCCGTTTCTTGGCCATTTTTCCGCTGGGGGGCGTTGGCGCCCCGACCTTCGGGCGCTCATTTTTAGGCGCGGCTGTGCCCGTAGCCAATTTTTGGCACACGGAGGCCGCCCGCAAAGTCTGCGGCCATTCCAAGTCCGGCGGACGAACTTCGCCCATGCCCCCCACCAAGGCTATAGCACACCCGTTTCTTGGCCATTTTTCCGCTGGGGGGTGTTGTCGCCCCGACCTTCGGGCGCTCATTTTTGGGCGCGGCTGTGCCCGTGGCCTATTTTTGGTACACGGAGGCCGCCCGCAAAGTCTGGGGCCATTCCGAGTCCGGCGGC
>NW_006262928.1:0-3629 GCF_000493195.1 Citrus x clementina | reverse complement strand
TCCTACTATGAGCTATGTATTCTTCTTCTCTTTCGTGATGATGCTGTGGATTCTCTTGCAACTTCTTCATCACCGGCATCTCTCTTTCCCGTTTATCCTGATGACCTTTGATAGTTAGGCCAATAATCTTCTCCAGGGGATTCCAGTGTTGACCTCCCCGAAAGACACACATTGTCACTTTACTATCATCATCATCACCGTCTCCACTTATTTTTGGATCAATCATAAAACCAAAGGAACAACCGGCAAGGTCTTCAAGTTGCTTAATCGCCAGACAGTTATCTTCGGCTTGAAGAATCGCATTCTTCTCCATGTTCTCCAGTTCCATACGAGCGGCTTTTCTCTGGGCTTCAATTCGAATCTTTTTCCTCCTAGCCGCTGCTTCTTCATCTTCACGATCATGAGTGCGGTTTTGGGCTTTCGAAATAATATCGGCAAATCTGAGTTTGAGCATGGCAGCGCGATCAACAACATCGGTGCCACAGCCGGTAGAAGTAAGACTCGCCGTCTTGAGTTTCTTCTTCTTTATTGTTTCTTCATCGTGAGGATGTATCGAACAACTACGCTTACCAAAGGTAGCAGGCTGGAAGGGCAGAGGCGGGAGGGTTTGGGCTAGCATCATGATGATTAACGTAGGGTTTGTGAGTGAGATAAGGAAATAACGTTTCCGTAATTTATGATGGGTATATATAGTGTATTTAGTTTCCTAGTCGATTTAGGTTATCCTTCGCAGTTTAGGATTTAGTTAGTTTCCTATTCCATTCGGGTAACTAGGGTATCCGTATCCTCGCCAATTTAGGAAACATGTATATCCCGAGCCGAGGAGGAGTTGTTATGGTGACGCATCTATGTGTTTTCCTTGAAACACACTTCCAGGTTATGTAGTAAACAGGTGGCAAAATTGGAAATTGATTTTCCGGTGTTGCTTTTATTTGGTTGAAATGAATAATGTAATGTGGTAACTCGTGGGTCAAGAAACTGAGTTTGCGGGTGGCGCTTTGTTTTAGCATATGCTGCCTATCGGACGGTTGACATTTGAGGAGCACGGCACATGTGATGCACTTCATGTAAGTTTATGCTTGGATTGATAATGCGGATCGATAATATCCCAGAATTAATTCTTCTTGATAAAATTTTCGACACAACGATATTCATAGTCTCATAGATACCAACATTCGCATTGAGCAGAACGGCTGACATTAAAATAAATATTAATAAAAGTTTCGCGACTAAACAAACAAAGTCAATAATAATTAAAAATAAAATAAAAGATAAAAAAAAAAACAACTGTTACAGTGTTGGTGGGTTGTGGCCCCATCAGTTGAGAGCAGGAAAGTGTGATTGATCTTCACGGTTGAGATTTTTAATGATGCTTGAATATTTGCATTTGTGATCGTTCCTGGGGGCCACGAGTAGCATTAGCAGCAGCTAACTCTTCAAGATTCGCCATATGCTTTTGAGTACGGCTGTTATAGTGTTTGCCGATTTAGGATGGCATCGAAAATCATTTTATATAGCATTCATTAGATCGAAAATCCCTCCCTCTAATGAGAGTGGGACCCACGTGCACACCCATCACAGGCGCCGTTGCCGCCCTGCTTGGTCGTCATCATCGATATCATGGGCATGGCATCAGCATCGGTCTTATTATTAGTTTCTAAACGTTCCTACTTTTTCATATTCTTCTTCCCTGCATCTGGCAACAAAGCTGAAGGCTTCTCGGAGTTGAAGGAGATTATCATATCATTATTGGCGCCATTGCAGATGAGATTGGGTTCTACTTCTTCTGCATCAGCCCGTGCCAAATCCCATTAATTATGCAAGTTTTTATTGAAAGAATTATACTGAAATTTTATTTTTTTTTGGATTTTGTTTTGGCAACTTACTTACAAATAATTAGGAGCAGCGTCAATATATATAGACCTACATCTTCTCCTTCCATGATCTGAAACGGATTTGGCCTTTTACTTGCAATTACCAATTTGCTATTCCCAATAAGAATAGGAATACTCTTTTCTTTTTAAAAAATAAAAAAATAAATGCATTCTTCATTGCCCTATATAGATTATGAGAACCCACATATTTTGTTATTATTAATATAATATTTAGGTTTAAATTTTAAAACAAGCTACTTGAGTAATTTCAAGGTTATTTTAAAATTTAATTGAGTCATTTTGTAATAATAAATGATAACTCACTAGTATCAAAATAATTCAAATTTAAAGATTAAATTTATATAGATTGACAAACTTGTACCAAACAAAAATAGTAAATAGGACAAACAATGAGAATCCTATCGAGACTACTTAGTTAATAAATATGAATAAATTACTTTTTTAAAAAAAAAAATCCTGCTGCATGTTTTATTTTCTCCTTGATCCTATGAATCTTTCTATTAACAATTATAGTGATATGGTCAAATTTTAAATTTGTAGGTTCGAATGAATGCACATAAATTTTTGTGAGTGTTTGTTCATGGCATCGTTGTAGCAGTTAAAATTAAAGGCTTCTCAAACTCTTTTAAGCCCCATCTAGAGATAAGTGAAACATGCATAACGGCACAAGGTAATAGAAAAAAGGAGTCCATCGATCAAAAGGGCACATAGTCAATCCAGTAATTAATGAATTCAATCAATATTTCTCATGTCTGGTAATTCATCAAAGCATATGATAAGAAATGAAGATTACATACACTGGGATTCTATGTGATATATTAAACATCAATCTTTTATAATTTTCAAAAAAATAAATAAATAAACATTAATCTTTGGTGTATATGCCAATTTTCTCCAGGGGATTCCAGAATTGGGTTCCTTGGAAGGCACCCATCGTCACTTTTGCAGCAGCATCGTCATCTAAACTTGGATCGATCATAAAGCTTAAGCAACACCCAGCAAGCTCTTGAAGTTGTTTGATACTCCTGAAGTTGTCTTGGATATCAGCGCTGTTTTCAATCTTGTGCAGTTCCAAACGAGCAGCTTGTCTTTGGGATTGAAGTTGAAGCAGCCTCCAAGTCCTAGTCCAGCTATAAGCTCTGTATTCTTCTTCTTCTCTTTCATGACGATGATGTGGATTCTCTTGCAACTTCTTCATCACATGAAGCTCTCCTTCCAGTTTATCCTGATGATCTTTGACAGTTAGGCCAAGTATCTTCTCCGGTGGATTATAGTATTGACTTCCTTGAAAGCTACACATTGTCACCCTACCATCATCACCATCCCCACTTATTTTGGGATCAATCACAAAACTAAATGAACAACCAGCAAGGTCTTCAAGTTGCTCAATAGACAGAATGTTATCTTCAACTTGAAGAATGGTACTCTTCTCAATATTCTCCAGTTCCAACCGAGCAGCTTGCATCTGGGCTTCAACTTGAACCGTTTTCCTCGTAGCTGCTGCTTCTTCATCTTCATGTTCATGAACGTAGTTTTGGGCTATAGAAATAACATCAAAATATTTGACTTTGAGCATGGCAGCGCGATCAACAACAATATCGCTGCCGCTGCCACTGGTCTTGAGTTTCTTCTTGTTTGTGGTGGTTTCTTGATGATGATGGTGAAGCAGAGAACAATTGTTGCTTCCTTTACGCTTACCAAGAGAAGGAAGCTGCAAAGGCAGGCGGGTTTCGG
>NW_006262929.1:0-3636 GCF_000493195.1 Citrus x clementina | reverse complement strand
GTGCCCGCGGCTTATTTTTGGCACCCCGAGGCCCCGCGCAAAGTCTCGGCCCAGTTCCGAGTCCGGTGGACGAACTCTCACCCGCGCCCCCCACCAAGGCTATAGCCCACCCGTTTTTTGGCCATTTTTCCGCTGGGGGGTTTTGGAACCACGACCTTCGGGCGCTTATTTTTGGGCGCGGCTTTGCCCGCGGCTTATTTTTGGTGCCCCTAGGCCCCTCGCAAAGTCTCGCCCCATTTCGAGTCCGGCGGACGAACTTCGCCCGCGCCCCCCACCAAGTCTATAGCCCACCCGTTTTTTGGCCATTTTTCCGCTGGGGGGTTTTGGCACCACGACCTTCGGGCGCTTATTTTTGGGCGCGGCTTTGCCCGCGGCTTATTTTTGGTTCCCCTAGGCCCCTCGCAAAGTCTCGCCCCATTTCGAGTCCGGCGGACGAACTTCGCCCGCGCCCCCCACCAAGGCTATAGCCCACCCGTTTTTTGGCCATTTTTCCGCTGGGGGGTTTTGGCACCACGACCTTCGGGTGCTTATTTTTGGGCGCGGCTTTGCCCGAGGCTTATTTTTGGCACCCCGAGGCCCCTCGCAAAGTCTCGCCCCATTCCGAGTCTGGCAGACGAACTTCGCCCGCGCCCCCCACCAAGGCTATAGCCCACCCGTTTTTTGGCCATTTTTCCGCTGGGGGGTTTTGGCACCACGACCTTCGGGCGCTTATTTTTGGGTGCGGCTTTGCCCGTGGCTTATTTTTGGCGCCCCGAGGCCCCGCGCAAAGTCTCGCCCCATTCCGAGTCCGGCGGACGAACTTCGCCCGCGCCCCCCACCAAGGCTATAGCCCTTCCGTTTTTTGGCCTTTTTTCCGCGGGGGGGTTTTGGCACCACGACCTTCGGGCGCTTATTTTTGGACGCGGCTGTGCCCGCGACTTCCCGCGGGCACCCCGAGGACCCTCGCAAAGTCTCGCCCCATTCCGAGTCCGGCGGACGAACTTCGCCCGCGCCCCCCACCAAGGCTATAGCCCACCCGTTTTTTGTCCATTTTTCCGCTGGGGGGTTTTGGCACCACGACCTTCGGGCGCTTATTTTTTGGCGCGGCTTTGCCCGCGGCTTATTTTTGGCGCCCCGAGGCCCCGCGCAAAGTCTCGCCCCATTCCGAGTCCGGCGGACGAACTTCGCCCGCGCCCCCCACCAAGGCTATAGCCCACCCGTTTTTTGGCCATTTTTCCGCTGGGGGGTTTTGGCACCACGACCTTCGGGTGCTTATTTTTGGGCGCGGCTTTGCCCGCGGCTTATTTTTGGTGCCCCGAGGCCCCTCGCAAAGTCTCGCCCCATTCCGAGTCAGGCGGACGAACTTCGCCCGCGCCCACCACGAAGGCTATAGCCCACCCGTTTTTTGGCCATTTGTCCGCTGGGGGGTTTTGGCACCACGACCTTCGGGCGCTTATTTTTGGGCGCGGCTTTGCCCGCGGCTTATTTTTGGCGCCCCGAGGCCCCGCGCAAAGTCTCGCCCCATTCCGAGTCTGGCGGACGAACTTCGCCCGCGCCCCCCACCAAGCTATAGCCCACCCGGTTTTTTGGCCATTTTTCCGCTGGGGGGTTTTGGCACCACGACCTTCAGCGCTTATTTCTGGGCGCGGCTTTGCCCGCGGCTTATTTTTGGTGCTCCAAGGCCCCTCGCAAAGTCTCGCCCCATTCCGAGTCTGGCGGACGAACTTCGCCCGCGCCCCCCACCAAGGCTATAGCCCACCCGTTTTTTGGCCATTTTTCCGCTGGGGGGTTTTGGCACCACGACCTTCGGGCGCTTATTTTTGGGTGCGGCTTTGCCCGTGGCTTATTTTTGGCGCCCCGAGGCCCCGCGCAAAGTCTCGCCCCATTCCGAGTCCGGCGGACGAACTTCGCCCGCGCCCCCCACCAAGGCTATAGCCCACCCGTTTTTTGGCCATTTTTCCGCGGGGGGGTTTTGGCACCACGACCTTCGGGCGCTTATTTTTGGACGCGGCTGTGCCCGCGACTTCCCACGGGCACCCCGAGGCCCCTCGCAAAGTCTCGCCCCATTCCGAGTCCGGCGGACGAACTTCGCCCGCGCCCCCCACCAAGGCTATAGCCCACCCGTTTTTTGGCCATTTTTCCGCTGGGGGGTTTTGGCACCACGACCTTCGGGCGCTTATTTTTGGGCGCGGCTTTGCCCGCGGCTTATTTTTGGCTCCCCGAGGCCCTGCGCAAAGTCTCGCCCTATTCCGAGTCCGGCGGACGAACTTCGCCCGCGCCCCCTACCAAGGCTATAGCCCACCCGTTTTTTGGCCATTTTTCCGCTGGGGGGTTTTGGCACCACGACCTTCGGGCGGTTATTTTTGGGCGCGGCTTTGCCTGCGGCTTATTTTTGGCACCCCGAGGCCCCTCGCAAAGTCTCGCCCCATTCCGAGTCCGGCGGACGAACTTCGCCCGCGCCCCCCACCAAGGCTATAGCCCACCCGTTTTTTGGCCATTTTTCCGCTGGGGGGTTTTGGCACCACGACCTTCGGGTGCTTATTTTTGGGCGCGGCTTAGCCCGCGGCTTATTTTTGACACCCCGAGGCCCCTCGCAAAGTCTCGCCCCATTCCGAGTCTGGCAGACGAACTTCGCCCGCGCCCCCCACCAAGGCTATAGCCCACCCGTTTTTTGGCCATTTTTCCGCTGGGGGGTTTTGGCACCACGACCTTCGGGCGCTTATTTTTGGGTGCGGCTTTGCCCGTGGCTTATTTTTGGCGCCCCGAGGCCCCGCGCAAAGTCTCGCCCCATTCCGAGTCCGGCGGACGAACTTCGCCCGCGCCCCCCACCAAGGCTATAGCCCACCCGTTTTTTGGCCATTTTTCCGCGGGGGGGTTTTGGCACCACGACCTTCGGGCGCTTATTTTTGGACGCGGCTGTGCCCGCGACTTCCCGCGGGCACCCCGAGGACCCTCGCAAAGTCTCGCCCCATTCCGAGTCCGGCGGACGAACTTCGCCCGCGCCCCCCACCAAGGCTATAGCCCACCCGTTTTTTGTCCATTTTTCCGCTGGGGGGTTTTGGCACCACGACCTTCGGGCGCTTATTTTTGGCGCGGCTTTGCCCGCGGCTTATTTTTGGCGCCCCGAGGCCCCGCGCAAAGACTCGCCCCATTCCGAGTCCGGCGGACGAACTTCGCCCGCGCCCCCCACCAAGGCTATAGCCCACCCGTTTTTTGGCCATTTTTCCGCTGGGGGGTTTTGGCACCACGACCTTCGGGCGCTTATTTTTGGGCGCGGCTTTGCCCGCGGCTTATTTTTGGTGCCCCTAGGCCCCTCGCAAAGTCTCGCCCCATTTCGAGTCCGGCGGACGAACTTCGCCCGCGCCCCCCACCAAGTCTATAGCCCACCCGTTTTTTGGCGATTTTTCCGCTGGGGGGTTTTGGCACCACGACCTTCGGGCGCTTATTTTTGGGCGCGGCTTTGCCCGCGGCTTATTTTTGGTGCCCCTAGGCCCCTCGCAAAGTCTCGCCCCATTTCGAGTCCGGCGGACGAACTTCGCCCGCGCCCCCCACCAAGGTATTAGCCCACCCGTTTTTTGGCCATTTTTTCGCTGGGGGGTTTTGGCACCACGACCCTCGGGCCGATTATTTTTGGACGCGGCTGTGCCCGCTACTTCC
>NW_006262930.1:2256-5139 GCF_000493195.1 Citrus x clementina | reverse complement strand
GCTAGGGGCCTCCGTGTGCCATAAATAGGCCGTGGGCAAAGCCGCACCCAAAAATAACCGCCCAAAGGCCGGGGCGCCAAGTTCGTCCAGCGGAAAAAGGCCACAAAAACTGGTGGGGTATAGCCTTGGGGGGTGGGGCTGGCCGACTTCGTCCGCCGGACTCGAAATGCCCGAGACTTTGCGAGGGGCCTCCGTGTGCCAAAAATAGGGAGCGGGCAAAGCCGTACCCAAAAATAACCGCCCGAAGGCCGGGGCGCCATGTTCCTGCAACGGAAAAAGGCCACAAAAACGTGTGGGCTATAGCCTTGGGGGGTGGCGCTGGCCGACTTCGTCCGCCGGACTTGGAATGCCGCGAGACTTTGCGTGGGGCCTCCGTGTACTAAAAATAGGCCGCGGACAAAGCCGCGCCCAAAAATAACCGCCCGAAGGCCGTGGCGCCAAGTTCGTCCAGCGGAAAAAGGCCACAAAAACGGCTGGGCTATAGCCTTGGGGGGTGGAGCTCGCCGACTTCGTCCGCCGGACTCGGAATGCCGCGAGACTTTGCGAGGGGCCTCCATGTGCCAAAAATAGGCCGCGCGCAAAGTTACGCCCAAAATTAAAGGCCGAAGGCTGGGGCGCCAAGTTCGTCCAGCGGAAAAAGCCCACAAAAACGGGTGGGCTATAGCCTTGGGGGGTGGGGCTGGCCAACTTCGTCCGCCGGACTCGGAATGGCGTGAGACTTTGTGAGGCGCCTCCGTGTGCCAAAAATAGGCCGCGGGCACAGCCGTGCCCAAAAATAACCCCCCGAAGGCCGGGGCGCCAAGTTCGTCCAGCGGAAAAATACCACAAAAACGGGTGGGCTATAGCCTTGGGGGGTGGGGCTGGCCGACTTCGTCTGCCGGACTCGGAATGCCGCGAGACTTTGCGAGGGGCCTCCGTGTGCCAAAAATAGGCTACGGTCAAATCCGAGCCAAAAAATAACAGGCCGAAGGCCGGGGTGCCAAGTTCGTCCAGCGGAAAAAGGCCACAAAAACGGGTGGGCTATAGCCTTGGGGGGTGGGGCTGGCCAACTTCGTCCGCCGGACTCGGAATGCCGCGAGACTTTGCAAGGGGCCTCCGTGTGCCAAAAATAGGCCGCGGGCAAAGGCGCGCCCAAAAATAACCGGCCGAAGGCCGGGGCGTCAAGTTCGTCCAGCGGAAAAAGGCCACAAAAACGGGTGGGCTATAGCCTTGGGGGGTGGGGCTGGCCGACTTCGTCCGCCGGACTTGAAATGCCCGAGACTTTGCGAGGGGCCTCCGTGTGCCAAAAATAGGGAGTGGGCAAAGCCGTACCCAAAAATAACCGCCCGAAGGCCGGGGCGCCATGTTCCTGCAACGGAAAAATGCCACAAAAACGGGTGGGCTATAGCCTTGGGGGGTGGGGCTGGCCAACTTCGTCCGCCGGACTCGGAATGCCGCGAGACTTTGCAAGGGGCCTCCGTGTGCCAAAAATAGGCCGCGGGCAAAGGCGCGCCCAAAAATAACCGCCCGAAGGCCGGGGCGCCAAGTTCGTCCAGCGGAAAAAGGCCACAAAAACTGGTGGGCTATAGCCTTGGGGGGTGGGGCTGGCCGACTTCGTCCGCCGGACTCGAAATGCCCGATACTTTGCGAGGGGCCTCCGTGTGCCAAAAATAGGGAGCGGGCAAAGCCGTACCCAAAAATAACCGCCCGAAGGCCGGGGCGCCATGTTCCTGCAACGGAAAAAGGCCACAAAAACGTGTGGGCTATAGCCTTGGGGGGTGGCGCTGGCCGACTTCGTCCGCCGGACTTGGAATGCCGCGAGACTTTGCGTGGGGCCTCCGTGTACTAAAAATAGGCCGCGGACAAAGCCGCGCCCAAAAATAACCGCCCGAAGGCCGTGGCGCCAAGTTCGTCCAGCGGAAAAAGGCCACAAAAACGGCTGGGCTATAGCCTTGGGGGGTGGAGCTCGCCGACTTCGTCCGCCGGACTCGGAATGCCGCGAGACTTTGCGAGGGGCCTGCATGTGCCAAAAATAGGCCGCGCGCAAAGTTACGCCCAAAATTAAAGGCCGAAGGCTGGGGCGCCAAGTTCGTCCAGCGGAAAAAGCCCACAAAAACGGGTGGGCTATAGCCTTGGGGGGTGGGGCTGGCCAACTTCGTCCGCCGGACTCGGAATGGCGTGAGACTTTGTGAGGGGCCTCCGTGTGCCAAAAATAGGGCGCGGGCACAGCCGTGCCCAAAAATAACCCCCCGAAGGCCGGGGCGCCAAGTTCGTCCAGCGGAAAAATACCACAAAAACGGGTGGGCTATAGCCTTGGGGGGTGGGGCTGGCCGACTTCGTCTGCCGGACTCGGAATGCCGCGAGACTTTGCGAGGGGCCTCCGTGTGCCAAAAATAGGCTACGGTCAAATCCGAGCCAAAAAATAACAGGCCGAAGGCCGGGGTGCCAAGTTCGTCCAGCGGAAAAAGGCCACAAAAACGGGTGGGCTATAGCCTTGGGGGGTGGGGCTGGCCAACTTCGTCCGCCGGACTCGGAATGCCGCGAGACTTTGCAAGGGGCCTCCGTGTGCCAAAAATAGGCCGCGGGCAAAGGCGCGCCCAAAAATAACCGGCCGAAGGCCGGGGCGTCAAGTTCGTCCAGCGGAAAAAGGCCACAAAAACGGGTGGGCTATAGCCTTGGGGGGTGGGGCTGGCCGACTTCGTCCGCCGGACTTGAAATGCCCGAGACTTTGCGAGGGGCCTCCGTGTGCCAAAAATAGGGAGTGGGCAAAGCCGTACCCAAAAATAACCGCCCGAAGGCCGGGGCGCCATGTTCCTGCAACGGAAAAATGCCACAAAAACGGGTGGGCTATAGCCTTGGGGGGTGGGGCTGGCCAACTTCGTCCGCCGGACTCGGAATGGCGTG
>NW_006262930.1:0-753 GCF_000493195.1 Citrus x clementina | reverse complement strand
GCCCAAAAATAACCCCCCGAAGGCCGGGGGCGCCAAGTTTCGTCCAGCGGAAAAATACCACAAAAAACGGGTGGGCTATAGCTTTGGGGGGGTGGGGGCTGGCCGACTTCGTCTGCCGGACTCGGAATGCCGCGAGACTTTGCGAGGGGCCTCCGTGTGCCAAAAATAGGCTACGGTCAAATCCGCGCCAAAAAAATAACAGGCCGAAGGCCGGGGTGCCAAGTTCGTCCAGCGGAAAAAGGCCACAAAAACGGGTGGGCTATAGCCTTGGGGGGTGGGGCTGGCCAACTTCGTCCGCCGGACTCGGAATGGCGCGACACTTTGCGAGGTGCCTCCGTGTGCCAAAAATAGGCCGCGGACGCAGCCGTGCCCAAAAAAAACCGACCGAAGGTCGGGGCGCCATCTTCGTCCAGCGGAAAAAGGCCACAAAAACGGGTGGGCTATAGCGTTGGGTGGTGGGGCTGGCCAACTTCGTCCGCCGGACTTGGAATGCCGCGGTCTTTGCTAGGGGCCTCCGTGTGCCAAAAATAGGCCGTGGGCAAAGCCGCACCCAAAAATAACCGCCCAAAGGCCGGGGCGCCAAGTTCGTCCAGCGGAAAAAGGCCACAAAAACTGGTGGGCTATAGCCTTGGGGGGTGGGGCTGGCCGACTTCGTCCGCCGGACTCGAAATGCCCGAGACTTTGCGAGGGGCCTCCGTGTGCCAAAAATAGGGAGCGGGCAAAGCCGTACCCAAAAATAACCGCCCGAAGGCC
>NW_006262931.1:1592-3743 GCF_000493195.1 Citrus x clementina | reverse complement strand
CGTTTTTGTGGGCTTTTTCCGCTGGACGAACTTGGCGCCCCGGCCTTCGGGCGGTTATTTTTGGGCGCGGCTGTGCTCGCGGCCTATTTTTGGCACACGGAGGCACCTCGTAAAGTCTCGTGCAATTCCGAGTCCGGCGGACGAAGTTGCCCAGCCCCACCCCCCAAGGCTATAGCCCACCCGTTTTGGTGGCCTTTTTCCACTGGACGAACTTGGCGCTCCGGCCTTTGGGTGGTTATTTTTGGGCGCGGCTGTGCCCGTCGCCTATTTTTGGCACGCGGAGACGCCTCGCAAAGTCTCACGCCATTCCGAGTCCGGCAGACGAAGCTGGCCAGCCCCACCCCCCAAGGCTATAGCCCGCCCGTTTCTGTGGCCTTTTTCCGCTGGACGAACTTGGCGCTCCGGCCTTCGGGCGGTTATTTTTGGGCGCGGCTTTGCCCACGGCCTATGTTTGGCACACGGAGGCCCCTCGTAAAGTCTCGCGGCATTCCGAGTCCGGCGGACGAAGTTGGCCAGCCCCACCCCCCAAGGCTATAGCCCACCCGTTTTTGTGGCCTTCTTCCGCAGGACAAACTTTGCGCCCCGGCCTTCGGGAGGTTATTTTTGGGCGCGGCTGTGCCCGCGGCCTATTTTTGGCACTCAAAGGCGCCTCGCAAAGTCTCGCGCCATTCCGAGTCCGGCGGACGAGGTTGGCCAGCCCCACCCCCCAAGGCTATAGCCCACCCGTTTTTGTGGCCTTTTTCCGCTGGACGAACTTGGCGCCCCGGCCTTCGGGCGATTATTTTTGGGTGCGGCTTCGCCCGCAGCCTATTTTTGGTACACGGAGGCGCCTCCCAAAGTCTCGCGCCATTCCGAGTCCGGCAGACGAAGTTGGCCAGCCCCACCCCCCAAGGCTATATCCCACCCGTTTTTGTGGCTTTTTTCCGCTGGACGAACTTGGCGCCCCAGCCTTCGGGCGGTTATTTTTTAACACGGCTGTGCCCTCAGCCTTTTTTGGCACACGGAAGCACCTCGTAAAGTCTCACGCCATTCCGAGTCCGGCGGACGAAGTTGGCCAGCGCCTTCGGGCGGTTATTTTTGGCGCGGCTTTGCCCGCAGCCTATCTATGGCACACGGAGGCCCCTCGCAAAGTCTCATGGCATTCCGAGTCTGGCGGACAAAGTTGGCCAGCCCCACCCCCCAAGGCTATAGCCCACCGGTTTTTGTGGCCTCTTTCCGCTGGACGAAATTGGCGCCCCGGCCTTCGGGCGGTTATTTTTCGGCGCGGCTTTGCCCGCGGCCTATTTTTGGCACACGGAGGCCCCTCACAAAGTCTCGCGGCATTCCGAGTCCGGCGGACGAAGTTGGCCATTCCCACCCCCCAGGGCTATAGCCCACCCGTTTTTGTGGCCTTTTTCCGCTGGACGAACCTGGCGCCCCGGCCTTCGGGTGGTTATTTTTGGGGGCGGCTTTACCTGCGGCCTACTTTTGGCACACGGAGGCCCCTCGCAAAGTCTCGAGCCATTCCGAGTCCGGCGGACGAAGTTGGCCAGCGCCACCCCCCAAGGCTATAGCCCACCCGTTTTTGTGGCCTTTTTCCGCTGGACGAACTTGACGCCCCGGCCTTCGGGCGGTTATTTTTGGGCGCGGTTTGTTCACGGCCTATTTTAGGCACACGGAGGCCCCTCGCAAAGTCTCGCACCATTCCGAGTCCGGCGGAAGAAGTTGGCCAGCCCCACCCCCCAAGGCTATAGCGCTCCCGTTTTTGTGGCCTTTTTCCGCGGGACGAACTTGGCGCCCCGGCCTTCGGGCGGTTATTTTGGGACGCGGCTTTGCCCGCGGCCTGTTTTTAGCACATGGAGGCCCCTCGCAAAGTCTCGCGGCATTCTGAATCCAGCGGACGAAGTTGGCCAGCCCCACCCCCCAAGGCTATAGCCCACCCGTTTTTGTGGCCTTTTTCCGCTGGACGAACTTGGCGCCCCGGCATTCGGGCGTTTGTTTTTGGGCGAGGCTTTGGCCGCGACCCATTTTTGGTACACGGAGGACCCTCGCAATGTCTCGCGACATTCCGAGTCCGGCGGACGAAGTTGGCCAGCCCCACCCCCCAAGGCTATAGCCCACCCGTTTTTGTGGCCTTTTTCTGCTGGACGAACTTGGCGCCCCGGCCTTCGG
>NW_006262931.1:0-1492 GCF_000493195.1 Citrus x clementina | reverse complement strand
TTATTTTTGGCCGCGGCTTTGCCCGCAGTCTATCTATGGGACACGGAGGCCCCTAGCAAAGTCTCATGGCATTCCGAGTCCGGCGGACGAAGTTGGCCAGCCCCACCCCCCAAGGCTATATCCCACCCGTTTTTGTGGCCTCTTTCCGCTGGACGAACTTGGCGCCCCGGCCTTCGGGCGGTTATTTTTGGGTGCGGCTTTGCCCGTGGCCTATTTTTGGCACACAGAGGCCCCTCGCAAAGTCTCGCGGCATTCCGAGTCCGGCGGACGAAGTGGGCCCCGGCCTTCGGGCGGTTATTTTTGGGCACGGCTTTGCCCGCAGCCTATCTATGGCACACGGAGGCCCCTCGCAAAGTCTCATGGCATTCCGAGTCTGGCGGACAAAGTTGGCCAGCCCCACCCCCCAAGGCTATAGCCCACCCGTTTTTGTGGCCTCTTTCCGCTGGACGAAATTGGCGCCCCGGCCTTCGGGCGGTTATTTTTCGGCGCGGCTTTGCCCGCGGCCTATTTTTGGCACACGGAGGCCCCTCGCAAAGTCTCGCGGCATTCCGAGTCCGGCGGACGAAGTTGGCCAGCCCCACCCCCCGAGGCTATAGCCCACCCGTTTTTGTGGCCTTTTTCCGCTTGACGAACTTGGCGCCCCGGTCTTCGGGCTGTTATTTTTGGGCGCGGCTTTGCCCGCAGCCTATTTTTGGTACACGGAGGCCCCTCGCAAAGTCTCGCGGTATTCCGAGTCCGGCGGACGAAGTTTGCCAGCCCCACCCCCCAAGGCTATAGCCCACCCGTGTTTGTGGCCTTTTTCCGCTGGACGAACTTGGCGCCCCGGGCTTCGGGCTGTTATTTTTGGGCGCGGCTTTGCCCGTCGCCCATTTTTGGCACACGGAGGCCCTTCGCAAAGTCTCGCGGCATTCCAACTCCGGAGGACAAAGTTGGCCAGCCCCACCCCCCAAGGCTATAGCCCACCCGTTTTTGTGGCCTTTTTCTGCTGGACGAACTTGGCGCCCCGGCCTTCGGGCAGTTATTTTTGGGCGCGGCTTGCCTGCAGCCTATTTTTGGTACACGGAGGCCCCTCGCAAAGTCTCATGGCTTTCCGAGTCCGGCGGACGAAGTTGGCCAGCCCCACCCCCCAAGGCTATAGCCCACCCGTTTTTGTGGCCTTTTTCAGCTGGACGAACTTGGCGCCCCGGCCTTCGGGCGGTTCTTTTTGGACGCGGCTTTGCCCGCGGCCTATTTTTGGGACACGGAGGCGCCTCGCAAAGTCTTGCGACATTCCGAGTCCGGCGGACGAAGTGGGCCAGCCCCACCCCCCAAGGCTATAGCCCACCCGTTTTTGTTGCCTTTTCCGCTGGACGAACTGGCGCCGACGGCCTTCGGGCGGTTATTTTTGGGCGTGGCTTTGACCGCGGCCTATTTTTGGCACACGGAGGCCCCTCGCAAAGTCTCGCGGCATTCCGAGTCCGGCGGACGAAGTTGGCCAGCCCCACCCCCCAAG
>NW_006262932.1:9563-20356 GCF_000493195.1 Citrus x clementina | reverse complement strand
ACTCCATAATATGAAATGAACCATGAGTTTAGGTCATTCACTTACTGCCTTTTTCCGCGAAAGTGCATGGGTAATGCTTAACAGAGATGCAGGTTCAATTTGTGGCAAGAAACTCTTCAATATCCATTTTTCATAATTTCGTACAATGGCAAAACAGAAATTAATATAAAAGCTGATGAGATCACATCTCCACTCTATACAACAATGAATGACCCAGGGCAGATTATGCAACAAAATGGTGAGGCGGCCCAAGGGAAATAATATAGTAATTCACCAAAACAAGTAATTTCATACAGCGGCAAAATAGAAATTAATATTAAAACTGATGAGATAATATAACCACTCTATACAAAAATGAATGACTCAAGGCAGATAATATTATGCGAAAATAGTGAGACAGCCCAAGGTAAGTAATATAGTGATAGACCAAAATAAGAAGTCCAAGACAAATAATACATCATAGTAATGAGATTAATTGATGCAAATGATTTTATAAGGGAGACTTAGGTAAATCATATTACGAAAGAAAATAAAATAAGAATTTTGTTAATTAGAGGTTTTCAAACATATTATGTAACCACGTGATTTGTAATTGAGTAAATCTACTAGGCAATGTACACTCAAACATAGAAATAGAATTCTACCTAAATATAAATAGAAAGACTAATAACATACTACTCTAATTCTAGCCAACCACAATTAAAATTACTTGTTCAAATAATCAAACTCTAAAATAGTTGTTTGAGCGATATCACTATTGTAATTTTCTAGTGAGCGCATCCTCACTTAAAAAGAGAATAGAAAGTCATTTAATTCTCTTTGCGCTCTCTCTTCTCTGATGATGAGATATCAATATAGAATAGAAAGATACGCGTGATTTGGGAACCATAGCCACTTATATAGACATCATTTTCTTATTGTCATTGGATATTTCTAATTATGTCCATCATCAAATTAAAATATCATTGAATCTCTACACATTAAAGTTCACACCCTATTAGACACATTAAAGTCCATAACACCGAAAACCTAAATAGTTCACTTTTAATTGTGATTAATCTTATATGATAGTCTACAATATATAAATTTTTCACATATAAACCCAATATGGGATTAAGGATCTAACAATATTAGATTAAAAAATTCAACAACGATATCACTACTGTAATTTTCTAGTGAGGGCATCCTCACTTTAACAAAATGAGGATGCCCTCACTTGAAAAGAACTATATATACACACATACGTGGGAGTCAAGCAACAATCATAGATAATTTCCTGCGTATGTCATCAATGGCCGCTGTAACTTAGTATACATCAAACTTAATTAGGTCTTGCACCATTTCAAATTCTACTATATGTATCGCTTGGATTCTCAAGATATTGGCTTAATTTATTTACACTGAAAAATCGGGAAAAGAGAAATAATTCTTAAATATGTGCTGAGTAAAAGGCAAGTGGCAGACATTATGACAAAGGCATTGGGACATGAGCTATTTGAATTCCATACAAATAAATTAAGGTGGTGTTTGGTTGGGATGAGAGAATGGAGGAGAGGGAAGTAATTTAAATTCTCTTTTCATTTTCATTGTTTGGTTTGACAAAATATATAAGAATTTAATTTCCATTAAAATTTAATATCCATCATAATGTAGAATTTGAATTCCACACCAAGTAGTGAAGAATTTAAATTCTTCTTATGTTAGAAACTAAAGTTTCTAAAATTACCTTTCAAGTTTTTAATTTGTTTAATATCATTAATAATTATTATTTATAATTTTATTTTATTGATTTAATATCATAAATGGATCACCGCCAGAAAGTCGCCGGATGTTGCCGGAAAGTCACCGGAATCCCACCGGACTTTGCCGGAATCCTACCGGACTTCGCCGAAAAGTAGCCGGACCTTCACCGCAGGCCATCAGACCGCCATTTTATTTTTTTTATATATATATTTTATTACTAGTATAAATAATTAAATATTTGAGGTAAATTGTAAATTAGTCTAAAGAAAAAAATTATAATTCATTTCCTTATTAAATTTTATATCAAACCAAACAACAAAATGTAATTTCACTGCTTTTCTCCATTCCTTTCTTTTCTCTTCTTTTCTATTCCACTCTTTTCCTCTCCTCCCTTTTTTACAAACCAAATATGACCTAAGAGTTTGCTAAGAAAACTGAGATTGAGCGGGGGTGTTAGAACAAAGTAAATCAAGCACGACAGACAAGCCCAGCAGACATGAGAAGGTGACTTGTGACTCAGCTACCACTCAAGAATACTCAAGTGGAGACAAGTGTAGGGAAGACAAAGTGTAGTGCAGACAATGACTATATGATTGCCAAATAAAATAATACATCAAGGCTGTAAAGTAATGTAAACAATAGTATATATCCATGTCCCTACACTTCACATCAGTATCCCTCAGCTTGAACTGTATGCATAATTTGTTGGAAAAATATGCTCTTTAAAAGCATATGTGTTTATTTAATTGTAATAAATAATTTTTCTGATTAATAAAATAAATGAGGTATTTTATTCAAATATCTTAATTGCATTAATATTTGTATTAAAGTCCATTTAATCATATTATATGTATTTATGTGATCACCATGTGGATTCACAGAAGACATAAATACAAGTTATCTTATGATTAAATAAATTTAGTTCGCAGTTGATAAATAAAGTTGGGCACTTTATTTAGGTATAGACTGTAATAAATTCATTGAATGATTTATCTTAATCATGTATGAATTTATCAATGTAGTACGACTACATTGAATAGGATCACATATGAGATTTAATTAACTTTGTAATAACTGTCAGACTTATTAAATCTCATAGGCGTTGATTTTACTGTAATCTTAATCTTGAGTTAATTATGATTTCATGATTGTAATTGTTATTCCATTTGAGTTACCAATGGGCACGACACATTCTTGTGGTCAAGATTACCCGGTATCTTGGTGGGAGCAATTATGATTATTGGAGTTATGGATTAACAATATAGAATTTGTACAACACATCTCTTGATGGGTTTTCGGCACTTGATCATAGAATTCTCTAGTCAGAGTGTGTCAACATATTTAGTATGTTGAAAATGATCATTAGAGAAAACCAGTAAGGATAAAGGAATAAGATGTTATTAAATTGATTGGACAGTTGAGATATCAATTTAATTAACGATGTGGTACAAAGGATTGTGCAGTAAAGAAATCAATGTGGCTTGGGACGAATTATTATTCGAGCATACAATTATGGAAGTCAGTTCCAATCTTTTAGTGGAGTAGATTTGGAATTAAATAATTGGACTAGTTTAATTACAGGCTTAATTATTGTAGCCACTATTGTATGTTCCCAAATGATCTCCGGCTTAGCTCATTTAATTAATTGCACTACTACTGGACTAATAAGTAAGATAACTAACTATTTGGGTTAAAAGCCTAAATATATCATTTAGTGGGAGGCTCCATTTAATTAGCTTTTGTGTAAGGGGTTTCATGTTATTTGGAGCCTAGGGTTTTCATTAAAGGGTGATATAAAAGGCTTATTTTTCTCTAAAGAAAAGTTAGAAGCCACTTTATACAGATCAGAGAAAAAGATTTTTCTCTCTATTGTTGAGAGAAAAATTTTCTCGTGCTAGTTGCTTTGGTAGTGATAAAGGCGTTCACACGTCAAGTGTAGATCAAACCTGAGTCATAACCTGGAAGATCATTGGAGACAGTTCGTGATCTAACAAGCGTGGTGGTGACGGATCGTGATCTAGCAGGAGTGGTGGTGGCGGATCGTGATCTAGGAGCCTAAATCACTTCAGCGGAAAAAGCCAACTCGGTTTTTCAAGGTACGATTTCTAGAATACAAATTCTTATATATTATATGAGAGCAATCTTCAAAAGGTTTTACAAAAAATTTAAAAACCTAATTTTTCACCAACATAATTAACTACACAAGAAAAAGCTTGAGTCATTTCAATTCATAAATTTAAAATTTCTAGGAAGTGCAAGCAGCAGCTTGTTACTGAATCGATTTCTCTCCTAATTAGATAAAATTATTTATTTTATGGACCCATGCTAACACGTTTCGACGTGCAGTTTAGCCATGGCCGTTAATCTTAAATAACTATTATTTTATGGAACCATGCTAACACGTTTCGACGTGCAGTTTAGCCATGGCCGTTAATCTTAAATAACTATTATTTTATGGACCCATGCTAACACGTTTCGACGTGCAGTTTAGCCATGGCCGTTAATCTTAAATAATTATTACATGTTTTGCTACCTCACAATCACCCACACCTCGGCAACATCGGCTTCTTGAATCTATATAAATCAGATCAAACCAGAAATAAGAACACGCTCAAGCTCTACTTATTTTTGAGTTTTGATTACGCTTCACCCGGAGATCTTTTCTGATTTGAAGAATATGGAAACTCCTTTTCCTTGCGCAGGTTTTTTATCCAATTTCAGCTCAATAGATATCATTTACAATTCATATATTAATATAAGCACTTATGAATCCATTTTCTAATGTTAAACTTTCAGGTAAGAATGAATGGTTGGAGGGTACTCCAGTACCTGTCTATGGTATTGCTGACGATAAGGACGGGACAATTGATAATCTTGATCTTATTGTTGTCCCTCAATATGGAAGAAATCCCGACCACACCGGTTAATAAGCCCATGCACGCACACAGTATTACTCTTTTCTATTATGGTTAATAAAAGGATGGGTATTGTTATTACCTGTCAATTAATTGTGTGAGGGCACACAGTATTACTCTTTTCTATTATGGTTAATAAAAGGATGGGTATTGTTATTACCTGTCAATTAATTGTGTGAGGGTCAGTTTAGTTCAGTTCAACCTGTAAAATCTCTTGATATACAAGAGATTATATTTCTTAGTGTCCACCGTCCATGTACTTAGTCTTTCTTAATAATTAAATAAAATAATTATATGTGAATGCGTTCTTTACGTTAATATGTTGTTTTTGTTGGTTTGTCAATTAAAAAAAATCGTGTGGTACTGTCCAAATCAGTTTGATTAATTATACTTTCTTTTTGAATAGTTTTGTAAAAAATACCATATATCAGTTAGCTAATTGTTTTAGCTTGCAGGTGAACCGAGATCTTTATAATTAATTACGAATATTTAAGATTTTAAATGCAAGTCCTAACATATAACGACATTCCAAACTTATTACCATTAATTTCTTAGCAATCACCAAATTTTAAAACTGCCACAGCGCCAATTATTCATGATATTTTTAGAAAAGATAATTCTAGATAAATGGAGAGAATATTCTCTTTTGTTTGGTTTATTATTTAGGCTCATGAATTGGGGTTGGGCTTTGAATGGGAACAATTCTCAAAATCCGATATAAATCCCTCTAGAATAGTTAAGAAAACATTCTCTGAAAAATCTCTGTAAAAGCTCACTTGTACATGCTCTCAATTTTCAGAACTTGGGGTAACTTTAACTCTCTTGAATGAAGCTCTGTTTATAGCCCATTGGTGGCTTAGAGCTTGTTTCTTGTTTATAGACGGTTAACAGATGAAAGAAATTGAAACTGATTGTAGCATAAGTGTAATTCATTTTCTTCTACTCTACTTGATTTGATCTAATGGACCCTATTCGCTGTACTTTACAAATGACCGTTCATTCTTGTAGCTTATGCAATCCCTCGTTCTCATCTTCAATTCACCTAAAGATTTCCATATATATAATATTGTTGAGTCACCATTGCCTTGCTGAGTAGTTTCCATGTCCAAAAGATATAAATTTTTGAAATTTAAAGCACATGAGACGTCATGCCCTACCAACAACAATTTTCTGTTCATTTCTTAACTGTCAAATTACTAACATTGAACAAATCACGTCCTACAAACAATTCCAATAAATGGGATTTATCTTCTACCTTTTCAAAAAGATTCGACAATACAATCAAGTAAAGTAAGAATTAGATTTTTAGTAATGTTAAAGAACAATCAAAGGTTGCTATTTGCTTAACTGAATGTACTTTTTTTTTTCCTGCTAATTCTCATGAAAGTCAATACATAATGGAGCATGTTATTTGATTGCATTTGGTGATTTTAATGGGACTGGCTATTTTTTTAACTTTTGTTTGACACGTGTGATGATGTCTTCCGAAATATCGATTGCCAAATTTCTCCAGTAGTACTAGTGAAAGAATATTTGAATCTTAGGGGTTTAAATGAATCTCTTGGCTTTGCTAATGCAAAGTTATTTATCAGTTAATTAACGTAAACGTAGCCAATTAACAGAAAAAAAATTAGTAGTTGATTATCGTAACTAAATTGGTTTACATAAAAATGAAATCCTACACAATGAATTCGTTAATGCAGGAAAAAAACCTGAATAAATGAATAAAATTTTAATGTGACTTTTGTTCTGGGATATGACTATTATGCAAAATTGGCATGTCACACTTAGAATGAAGAAAATACTTTTGAACAATCTAAACTCATGAAAAAATGCATTTACAATATTATAAACGGGTGTATGCCCCCCACTTGTGAATTTTTCATTTATCCCTATATGTTGGTTTTGTTACAAAATTATTGGCCAATGATTCTAAATACTACAAATGACACAGCTGTAATGAAAATGACACACTGCCAACAATGACATAGTAATGAAAATGACACATTGCTAATAATGGCACGGACACACCTAACGATTAAAAAAAACTACATTAAGAATCACAACCACATGAAGTTATTAGATTTATTACCAACAATATATAAAAGGAGATAGGGAAAATATTTATTTAAGTGCATTTGGATGTCAATAATTCAATTTTCGTACATAATTCAATTCCACACCAGAAGGAAATAGGATCGAAGGATGGATGTGTTTTCAAAATAATTCTTTATTGATTGCTTTAATAAAAGAAATTGGATCGCGGTTGGTCAAGTTTTAATCTTGATATGGTACTTAGCGTTGTTATCTGAGGAATCGCTCCTGCTCAGTTATTTTAGAGCAGATCTTTAATAGCGCTTTGGACCAGTAGCCCGCATCCTCAAGTATTCCAGCTGATATACCAAATCAATTTTGTTTTACCAAATAATAATTAAATTCTTTAAACGCGGTTAGTCAATTTTTATAATCACTTTACCATATATTTATTAGATTCTTTAGCAAGCCTAGCAACAATCATACATCTAAAGGCTTGGGTGCATACACAGTACCAGATCTGGTTCCCAGAAATGGTGCTCTAAAGGAATGGAGGGAGAAGAGAAGATTTACAACTGAGGATCGAGATCTGGTCTCTTTGCCTCAGAGGAATGTACAATTTATATGGCAAATCTGATAGAGATCAGTTTGCAGAGCATGCTTTAAAAATAAATAAATTGCTGAAATTTAAATGTACATAAAATTAAATTTCAAAAAAGTAAATTGCAGAAATTTAAAGTGCGGAAATTTAAATGTACATGAAATTGAAATTGCAGAAAAGTAAATTGCAGAAATTTAAAGTGTGGAAATTTAAATGTATATGAAATCGAAATTTCTTTGAATTTAAATGCTTTACATTTATTTCTTTTGATCTGACAGCTTTATAAGTGGAAAATCGGAAAATAGTCTGAAAACAAGGAACTTAGGAAAAATTCCTTGAATACAGAAGATTTTCTTTAATCCCGAGAGAGAGAAGAGAGAGAATTCTAGAGAGAAGGGAGAGAAGAAGAGAGAGAAGTTCTAAACTTTAGAAATGAAAAACCTGAGGAGTCTAAGTCTTCCTCTTGGTTTAAATACAAAAATTTTTAAACTGTTCACTGTAGCGGAGCTTTGAGTGCACAGTAATCTTTGGAACTCTGCACTGTTCACTGTAGCGGAGTTTTGAGTGCACAGTAATCTTTGGAACTCTGTACTGTAGCAGAGTTGTAGCTTTATACAAAATACAGAATACAGAATACAGAATACAAATACAGAATACACCCCGGGTGAAGAGACATGTGCGCTCTCACTTGTGTCCAGAGGACCACCCGAAGAAGAATAGGGGAAATAAAAACCCTTTTTTTTTTTAAGTACAAAACTTGTACATAGATACAAATAAGTAAAGTTTTAAATTGGCTTTAATACAGCTTTAATGCTTTATTGGAGAGAAAATACCGAAGCAGTCATCTTCATTTTCATCACCAAGAGAAATAAAAGGTTCTTCATCTCCTGAAGTGCTTGAAGAGGAAGTTGCAATAGATGTCTCTGACCTTGTGGCGAGAAGTTGATGCATAACATTGAAGTATTCATCTTCAGTCTTGGCACTGGCAAGGAGAGACTGGGCTTTTATTTTTTGGCTCAAGAAAGTTTGGTGGGCTTTGGATTGTTTAATAGTTGGTTGAAGAAATCCTTTGGCAGAGAGCCAATTTCGGACCAAATTGTCAGTTAATTTTGACTGTTCGTCAAATTTTGACCACCATTTTACTTTAAAGGTTCTTTGAAGGATAATTTGGGCATCTTGAGTGTGGTAATTGAGGTTCCACATCCAAACCCAAGGGAGAAAGAAGTTTGTACAAAAACAGAAGAAAGGTGAAAACCTTTTTTCTGATTCAGAGGGAGTATAATGGGCTTTGAACAAATTTAAACAGTGGGTGGCATTTGGTGTAAGGATATCAGGAGTTGGGCCAAAATAGTTCCACCATTGTTTAAACCAATTAGGAAGACTTTGTACAGTTATTTTGGAATTAAAGAAAAATAACCATGAATGGGATTTTTTAGGGTTTTGTAAGAAGAATGTGTTGTACCAGGCTTGTTGATAATCCCAGTAGGAGAAAGTCAAACAATGTGGTAGACGCATTTGAAAATTGGAGGGAAATCTTTTTTTATTATGGAGTAGATCACCCCATTGTTTTGGGCTCAAAACTTTTAAAATTGTAGCCGTCGAATAGGCCGGCTCAGAATGGGAGTCACTGAGGAAAAAATGTTTGAATTTAACAGATTCAGTGGCTTCCAAAATACTTTGGTAGTAAGGCTGGGGTTTTGTTAAATCCCATGGTTTAAAAAATCAGCCTTTAGGGAAAAACTTTGTAAGGGTTTGAAATGGATCAGAATGGTAAAACCCTTCTTCAATAGTTAAAATGTTATGGGAATGGGTTTTATCAAACCAAACTGAAGTTTTTTGTGTTGGTTGTGAAAGAACAATCTGAGACGACGAACTTTCACCAGAAACAACAACATTCTGGGAAAAGGATTTTGAAATTTCTTTTGGGCTTTCTTTTTCAGAAATGTCCTTTGAGGACATTTGTCTTTGGGAGAAGCTGCTTTGTAGGGCGAGCATAAGCTCGGGAGATTTGGAAATGGATTTCATCCATTGATTTACTTGTTCTTGGTTAGAGAGGGCTTTAGATCTTGCTTCTTCATCTTCGATCATGTCAATCCAAGATTTGATTGGCATGGTAGATGATAGTAATTTGTCTTTAGGCGGAGAAGAGTGGGAGTCTTTAGGAGTGGCTTTAGGTTCGGAATCTTTGGCAATGCCGTTTCCTTTGTCTCTTCTTTTTGGCGGCATTATCTGTTTTGAAGAAATTCCCGAGTTAGAAAATCAGGAATATAATTTGTATCTCCTTTAATATATTCAATATCAAAATAAAAAACACTTAAAATGGCTTGCCATCGTGCAAAAATTTGTTTTGATGCAATGTTTTGAACATCTTTTTCTAAAACATGTTTTGCAGCTTTGCAATCTATTCTAAGTAAAAATTTTTGATTTAATAAGTCACTTTGAAATTTGGATATGCACAAGACAATGGAAAGAATTTCTTTTTTAATGGTTGAATAATTCTTTTGACATTCATTCCAACGTGCAGAAACATATTGAACTATTTGCTCTTTATCATTATCTTTTTGCTTTAGTATGCCTCCATAACCTAAATCTGATGCATCAGTTTCAACTATCTTAGGTAATGCAGGGTTTGCAAGAAATAAACATGGAATGTTTTTGACAGAATGCTTTATTAATCTAACAACTTTTGTATGTTCATCTGTCCAAGGAGAAGGATTCTTTTTTAACCTATTATGCAAAGGCTTAGACATCCTATTAATGTTAGGACAGAAATCAAGAACATAATTTAGACTTCCAAGAAATCTTTGTAATTGGGTTTTGTTAAGAATTTTATCAGGAAATTTATCTGCAAACAAAAGAGATCGTTCAATTGGAGTGATAGTTCCTTTAGAAATATGATGACCAAGGAATCTTACTTTTGTTTGGAATAAAGAAACTTTAGAACTAGAAATTACCAATCCAGCCTTTCTGGTGACAAGGTAGAAAGTCTTTAAATGTTTGAAATGTTGATCAATTGAGTTCGAAAAAATCAACACGTCATCAATATAAACAATGCAAAAATCAGAATAAGGATTGTAAATATCATTCATAATTCTTTGAAATTCTGAGGGTGCATTCTTTAAACCAAAGGGCATAACAGTCCATTCATACTGTCCAAATGGAACAGTAAAAGCAGTTTTGTAACGGTCTTTTGGATGAATTTGAATTTGCCAAAAACCATACTTTATGTCAAATTTTGAAAAGATAAGAGCAGAACATAATTTTTGAAGCAAATCCTTTTTATTAGGTATAGGATACCTAATCCATTTTAAAGCTTTATTCAAAGGTTTATAATTTATTACAAGTCTTGGTATGCCTCTTTCAATTTCAGAATTTTTATTCACGTAAAAAGCAGCACAAGACCACGGGGATCTGGACTTTACAATGAGTCCCTTTGACTCTAAATCCTTTATTTCATTTTTGCAATGTTGTTCCAAATCCATATTCATCTGGATTGGACG
>NW_006262932.1:7807-9196 GCF_000493195.1 Citrus x clementina | reverse complement strand
GACAGATGAACATACAAAAGTTGTTAGATTAATAAAGCATTCTGTCAAAAACATTCCATGTTTATTTCTTGCAAACCCTGCATTACCTAAGATAGTTGAAACTGATGCATCAGATTTAGGTTATGGAGGCATACTAAAGCAAAAAGATAATGATAAAGAGCAAATAGTTCAATATGTTTCTGCACATTGGAATGGATGTCAAAAGAATTATTCAACCATTAAAAAAGAAATTATTTCCATTATCTTGTGCATATCTAAATTTCAAAGTGACTTATTAAATCAAAAATTTTTACTTAGAATAGATTGCAAAGCTGCAAAACATGTTTTAGAAAAAAATATTCAAAACATTGCATCAAAACAAATTTTTGCACGATGGCAAGCCATTTTAAGTGTTTTTTATTTTGATATTGAATATATTAAAGGAGATACAAATTATATTCCTGATTTTCTAACTCGGGAATTTCTTCAAAACAGATAATGCCGCCAAAAAGAAGAGACAAAGGAAAATGCATTGCCAAAGATTCCGAACCTAAAGCCACTCCTAAAGACTCCCACTCTTCTCCTCCTAAAGACAAATTACTATCATCTGCCATGCCAATCAAATCTTGGATTGACATGATCGAAGATGAAGAAGCAAGATCTAAAGCCCTCTCTAACCAAGAACAAGTAAATCAATGGATGAAATCCATTTCCAAATCTCCCGAGCTTATGCTCGCCCTACAAAGCAGCTTCTCCCAAAGCCAAATGTCCTCAAAGGACATTTCTGAAAAAGAAAGCTCAAAAGAAATTTCAAAATCCTTTTCCCAAAATGTTGTTGTTTCTGGTGAAAGTTCGTCGTCTCAGATTGTTCTTTCACAACCAACACAAAAAACTTCAGTTTGGTTTGATAAAACCCATTCCCAGAACATTTTAACTATTGAAGAAGGGTTTTACCATTCTGATCCATTTCAAACCTTTACAAAGTTTTTCCTTAAAGGCTGATTTTTTAAACCATGGGATTTAACAAAACCCCAGCCTTACTACCAAAGTATTTTGGAAGCCACTGAATCCGTTAAATTCAAATATTTTTTCCTCAGTGACTCCCATTCTGAGCCAGCCTATTCGTCGGCTACAATTTTAAAAGTTTTGAGCCCAAAACAATGGGGTGATCTACTCCATAATCAAAAAAGATTTCCCTCCAATTTTTAAATGCGTTTACCATATTGTTTGACTTTCTCCTACTGGGATTATCGACAAGCTTGGTACAACACATTCTTCTTACAAAACCTTAAAAAATCCCATTCATGGTTATTTTTCTTTAATTCCAAAATAACCGTACAAAGCCTTCCTAATTGGTTTAAACAATGGTGGAACTATTTTGGCCCAACTCTTGATATCCTTACACCAAAT
>NW_006262932.1:0-7145 GCF_000493195.1 Citrus x clementina | reverse complement strand
ACTGTTTAGAAAAGAAAACATAAGTATCAAATTAAGCTTTCGACAAGTTCTAGACAATAAAGTACTAAATTAAGTTTCAACAAACATTAACGGACAAAAAGAAGCACAAGAGTGTCAATAAATATCCATATGTGGCTTCATTTTTTTCCCACCTACAAGTACATAAAATCAATTAGTACACAACAAATAATAAATCTTGGATATTTGGAAGAAAAAATCATCATAAATTACTCATTTATTACCTTGTGATTTTGGGCTATAATTAACTTGGCAACATATGTAGCCCATTGATTATGAAGTCGCAAGAGCTCTTTCATGACATACAAGCAACAATATTGTAACATATCCCCACTAATAACAACCTCGCAATTAATCCATATAATTGTTTTGTACATCTCATGGTTATTCACATAATCTCTCCAACAATACGTAGTGTGCCAATCATTAAATGTTCATCAGTTAATTAATATAGAGAGAGACAAAAATTTTTAAAAAGAATCTAGCTACCACTTTTTTTATCGTTGTCATTAACCTCTCTTAAATCGTAAGTGAGTGATGTGCAGTAAGACGGGCCTTAGTGGCTTTTAATAAGTCGAGCTAATTCATAAGTGAAGTAACTAATAAAAATTAAGACTTGAAATAAAAAAAATGTCTTCATATTCTTTAATGGCCTTATAAGTTTTTTTGTTTTTCATGTTTGGTCAATGAAGAGAGTGGGATTCTGGTGGTTGTGTGAGCCGCTAGATTTGCCATGCTGGCGATCATGGAGTTCTAATTTTTGGCTATTAGGTTGAAGCAAACAAATATTTAGGCTTAAGTACGGTGACAATTTGACACAACTATCAACGAAGTTTTGCATGCAAAACGCAACTTTTAAAATGAAGAAATGAGAATAATGTCAAATAAAAAAAGAATAATTGAATAATTCTATTTAAGTATTTAACCATTCAACTTTTTATATGAACACAAGTTTAGCACTCAAGCACTAATAAATTTTGGCTGTGAAAACTATTTAGTTGGAGTAGAGATACAAACATGCAAAATTTGTAAGCTCATGTTTATTTGACATATATTTCTCAAATAAAGAATGATGCAGAAGCAAATCCTTTAATAATTGTAAAGGCATATCATTTAAACAAACAAGAAAACTGCATACCATGATGCACCCCTTTCAAAGTGTAAGCTGGTCAGCGCAAACCACTTTCAAAGTGTAAGATAGTCAGCACAAACCACTGAGTGCCCAAATTCACAGAAGATGCAGGTCTACAAGTTGACAAAACCAGCAACATCAGTCAAAATTATGATACCAATGCACGCAGTTAGAGGTATGATCATAGTTATCAAAAATAAAGATATGCTCTTCCGGCTACATAGGGGAAAAGAAAAGCATTAAGTGTATTATACTTCTTCCAGCCACTTAAACATGAGGTTTGATTTCTGAAGGTAATCAATGATTACTATTAAACTAATCGCATAGTTAATTATTTCTTTGCTGCCCAAAAGGTTGTTTCCCTAATACTCCTAGCAGTATCCTGGCTGAAGATTTCATTTCTCAAATAATTTTATATGCAGTAGAGTTGGCTTAACCAACTTCTCATCCAATGAGGAGAAAAAAAGAAGAAAAAAGCAGTCTAATTTTACTGCTATCCATAGCACTCCACTTAACTTTATGAGAATCTCATTCTAGTTAATTGAATCATGAAGAAGAGTAATTATATTACAGCGAATGGTAAGGGCACTACCCTGCTTAGTTTCCAGTGTAATGTACAGATTCCAGAAACATCTCTTTCTCTGAGCTATTTTCTCAGCAACCAAACAACATCTCTGTTTTCTTTCATATGCAAAGAGATAAAATGGATCAATTTAAATGAAGAAAGAACAAAAAGTCTTAACATACCACCCAGATAAGCAATTTATTCGGGGCCAAAGGATTCAATGTATGGTATCTGACAAAGGTTGTTTGCCTTGTATTGTCAACTCTCTTGCAATTTCTATTCTAGAAAAAAAATCAGCTGCTCATTTATGATAAAAACAAAATTTAAAATAAAATCAATAGATCTAAAATCAATTGTGGCTTTAAGGAACCTAAAGCCACAATGTTAATTGATCTTAAAAGTTTGTTATAAAATCATATGTAGAAGCAGTTAGTTTCAGTAAGAAGTACATGACATTTAGTAGAGCAATTTTAAAGAATTCTCTATACAAAACAAAAAAGGCATGGATACCCGTTGATTTCTCTTACTGGTCACAGGACACTTAGGTCCATTATCTCTTTTCTTCATGCTCTATTTATCCATTTAAGGTTACCTTGAACAGAGATTGTGGTGGTATAGCAGCGACGACGGAGATTGAGGTAGTGCGACAGTGACGGAACGGCTGACAGAGGCTGAGAAGTTATTACCGGTGACGAACGGCTAAGTATTGATGATAACTGGAAGTAGTTACGGCCTATTGGTGATGATCGCAGTGGATTAGTTACCGGTGACGGTCAAAAATCATAAGTTACGACAGTGGGTTTCCAACTTTGGTGCACGAGATATGATAGGAGATGACGACAACAAAAGAGACAAAAATATAGAGAATAGACTTTGGTGCATCAGAGATGACGGCAGTGGCTAGTCGAAAGTAGTGACGGCAGTGGCTAGTCGAGAGTGGTGACGAAAGTGGCGAAAGAGATTTTGGGTATGTCGGCGGCGTGGTAGTGATTTGTTTTGTTTTCGATTGACAATATGATGAAATGAGGGAAAGAGATTAGGGATTTTACTTTTGCTATTATATTTTTGTTTTTAATTTTTTTTAAAAATACTTGTATCTTGAATCTGTAGGTCATGTGGTCTTTGGTTCAAATGTAAAAACTTTAAATTTTAAAAGTCTTTGGTTCGAGTCGGAAGATTTACAAATCATAGTAATTTTTTTTTTAACCTCTGATACTTCAGTGCCAGTGGTTTTTGATACTTAATTTACTGACACACTGATATCAGTAATTTGTGATACTTATTTGTTAAAAGCGGAAAATGGTGCATATGCATACAATTACTGATACTTTTTACAAAATGTCAGAAACTAAGTGTCAGTAAAGGTCATTTTTGTAGTAGTGAATTTGACGAACAGTCAAAATTGATTGACAATTTGGTCCAAAATTGGCTCTCTGCCAAAGGATTTCTTTAACCGACCATTAAACAATCCAAAGCCCACCAAACTTTCTTGAGCCAAAAAAACAAAAGCCCAGTCTCTCTTTGCCAGTGCCAAGACTGAAAATGAATACTTCAATGTTATGCATCAACTTCTCGCCACAAGGTCAGAGACATCTGTTGCAACTTCCTTTTCAAGCACTTTAGGAGATGAAGAACCTTTTATTTCTCTTGGTGATGAAAATGAAGATGACTGCTTCGGTATTTTCTCTCCAATAAAGCATTAAAGCTGTATTAAAGCCAATTTAAAACTTTACTTATTTGTATCTATGTACAAGTTTTGTACTTAAAAAAAAAAAAAAGAGGGTTTTTATTTCCCCTATTCTTCTTCGGGTGGTCCTCTAGACACAAGTGAGAGCGCACATGTCTCTTCACCCGGGGTGTATTCTGTATTTGTATTCTGTATTCTGTATTCTGTATTTTGTATAAAGCTACAACTCTGCTACAGTACAGAGTTCCAAAGATTACTGTGCACTCAAAACTCCGCTACAGTGAACAGTGCAGAGTTCCAAAGATTACTGTGCACTCAAAGCTCCGCTACAGTGAACAGTTTAAAAATTTTTGTATTTAAACCAAGAGGAAGACTTAGACTCCTCAGGTTTTTCATTTCTAAAGTTTAGAACTTCTCTCTCTTCTTCTCTCCCTTCTCTCTAGAATTCTCTCTCTTCTCTCTCTCGGGATTAAAGAAAATCTTCTGTATTCAAGGAATTTTTCCTAAGTTCCTTGTTTTCAGACTATTTTCCGATTTTCCACTTATAAAGCTATCAGATCAAAAGAAATAAATGTAAAGCATTTAAATTCAAAGCAATTTCAATTTCATGTACATTTAAATTTCCGCACTTTAAATTTCTGCAATTTACTTTTCTGCAATTTAATTTTATGTACATTTAAATTTCAGCAATTTATTTATTTTTAAAGCATGCTCTGCAGACTGATCTCTATCAGATTTGCCATATAAATTGTACATTCCTCTGAGGCGAAGAGACCAGATCTCGATCCTCAGTTGTAAATCTTCTCTTCTCCCTCCATTCCTTCAGAGCACCATTTCTGGGAACCAGATCTGGTACTGTGTATGCACCCAAGCCTTTAGATATATGATTGTTGCTAGGCTTGCTAAAGAATCTAATAAATATATGGTAAAGTGATTATAAAAATTGATTAACCGCGTTTAAAGAATTTAATTATTATTTGGTAAAACAAAATTGATTTGGTATATTAGCTGGAATACTTGAGGATGCGGGCTACTGGTCCAAAGCGCTATTAAAGATCTGCTCTAAAATAACTGAGCAGGAGCGATTCCTCAGATAACAACGCTAAGTACCATATCAAGATTAAAACTTGACCAACCGCGATCCAATTTCTTTTATTAAAGCAATCAATAAAGAATTATTTTGAAAACACATCCATCCTTCGATCCTATTTCCTTCTAGTATTTGTTGCAACAATCCTAGAATATTGTATTCGGACATACCGTCAATATTCCACTCATAGACTGAAGATGCATTGTATCGGGATTAATTTAATGCACTTGGTCTATTATCTATTGCAAGATCCGGTGGAGTCTTGACAGTGGGAAGGGCTAATTCCAATTGAATTTTGTTGGCTTTAGGAGTAGAAGGTTCTTCTTTGAAGGCTTCTATATCAAAAGAGGATATAGACATTTGGTCTTGTTCTAATACTCCAATCTTGCTAGATTGAGGAGTATCAGGGGCTATCTGAACTTTGCTAGATGAGGAAGAAGCAGCTTCTATCCTAACTAGTTATTCTCTAATGGCTTTAGCAAAATCTGATTTTGACTCTTGAACAAGCTTTTGGCTAGTTTTCAAAACCTGAAAAGGTTTGAAAATAGGTTCCTTAAGCTTTTTGTCAGAATTCGATTTTGGTGGAATAGGAGAAATCGAAGAAACAGTAATGGTTGACTTTTGGAATTGGTTTTCTATCCTAGTCAACTGCTTTCCGATTGTATTTAAGTTGGTATTACAGAAATTATTCTGTTGGATAATACTACTTAAATTGGCTTCAGAATCATTTGGCTTTGGAATTTTTTAAGGTAAAGCTCTGATTTGGACAGGAGGTTCTCCATGATCAATGGTTACACTCCGAAGAGGTGGATGTTCAGACTCTATGATTCTATCGCTATCAAGAAGTTTCCATTCGGGAATTTTCTTCCTGATAGTAATAGGGTTTGACTCTTTAAAAGGATATTCAATGTTGTTCCCAGAAGAATATATTTCAAACCAATCAAAAAACAATATATGAACTTTATGAAAATTCACAAATTCATAATAGATTTGTTGGATTTCTTTTCTTTGATTTAAAAAGTGTTTGAAAAACCAAAGTCTTTTCTCTTTGTTTAAATCAGAATAAAAATTGTTATGCAGAAAAGCTTTATCCAATTCCAATTCCTTTTCAATGACATTAATGACATTTTCTGTAACAGCAGAAAATGTAGGTGATGTTGGAGGAGAAGATTCCTTCTCTTCTTGACTTTGTACCTGTTGATTACTAGTGTAGATCGGATGAGGAACACTAGTGGTGTAATCAACAGATCGAATGGAGGTACTAGGTATAACTAAAGTGGAAAACCTAGGTTGACTCACTTTGGTAGTGAGGATGCCCTCACTAGAAAAGAACTATATATACACACATACGTGGGAGTCAAGCAACAATTACAGATAATTTCCTAGGTATGTCATCAATGGCCTTTGTAACCTAGTATATATCAAACTTGATTAGGTCTTGCACCATTTCAAATTCTACTGTATGTATCGCTTGGATCCTCAAGATATTGGCTTAATTTATTTATACTAAAAGATCGGGCAAAGAGAAATAATTCTTAAATATGTGCTGAGTAAAAGGCAAGTGGCAGACATTATGACAAAGGCATTGGGACATGAGCTATTTGAATTCCATACAAATAAATTAAGGTGGTGTTTGGCTGGGTGGAGAGAATGGAGGAGAGAAAAGTAATTTAAATTTTCTTTTCATTTCCATTGTTTGGCTTGACAAAATATATAAGAATTTAAGTTCTATTAAAATTTAATATCTATCATAATGTAGAATTTGAATTCCACACCAATTAGTGAAAAATTTAAATTCCTCTTATTTTAGAAACTAAAGTTTCTAAAACTACCCTTCAACTTTTTAATTTTTTTAATATCATTAATAATTATTATTTATAATTTTATTTTATTGATTTAATATCATAAATGGACCACCGCCGAAAAGTCGTCGGACCTTCACCACCGGCCAACGGACCGTCATTATATATGTTACTAGTATAAATAATTAAATATTTGAGGTAAAGGGTAAATTAGTTTAAAGAAAAAAATTATAATCCATTGTAATTAAAATAATTAAATATTCACCGAAAAGATGCCGAACGTTCACCGAAAAGTCGTTGGACCTTCACCGCGGGCCAACGGACCGTCATTATATATATATATATATATATATATATATTACTAATATAAATAATTAAATATTTGAGGTAAAGGGTAAATTAGTCATAAAAAAAATTATAATTCCTTTCCTTATTAAATTTTATATCAAACCAAACAACAAAATCTAATTTCACTACTTTTCTCCATTTCTTTCTTTTCTCTTCATCTCCATTCTGCTATTTTCCTCTTCTCCCTTTTCTACAAACCGAACATGACCTAAGAGTATGCTAAGAAAACTGAGATTGAGCGGGGGTGTTAGAACAAAGTAAATCAAGCACGACAGGAAAGCTCAGCAGACATGATAAGGTGGCTTGTGACTCAGCTGCTATTCAAGAATACTCAAGTGGAGACAAGTGTAGTGAAGACAAAGTGTAGTGCAGACAATGACTATATGATTGCCAAATAAAATAATACAGCAAGGCTGTAAAATAATGTAAACGATAGTATATATCCATGTCCCTACACTTCATATCAGTATCCCTCAGCTTGAACTGTATGCATACTTAACCAC
>NW_006262933.1:145361-153087 GCF_000493195.1 Citrus x clementina | reverse complement strand
CTTTGCATGCCTTAGAAAATTCTTCAATGCTTGGGATTCTGCTCGCCTTCGCGCGGTCGAGCAGATTCTGGCACGTTTGGCATCTGGTCTCGCCATAAACAGGCTTTGACACTTGATGAGCCTTTGCATGCCTTAGAAAATTCTTCAATGTTTGGGATTCTGCTCGCCTTCGCGCAGTCGAGCAGATCCTGGCACGCTTGGCATCTGGTCTCGCCATAAACAGGCTTTGAGACTTGATGAGCCTTTGCATGCCTTTGAAAATTCTTTAATGCTTGGGATTCTGCTCGCCTTCGCACTGTCGAGCAGATCCTGGCACGCTTGGCATCCGATCTCGTCATAAACAGGCTTTGAAACTTGATGATCCTTTGCATGCCTTAGAAAATTCTTCAATACTTGGGATTCTGGTCGCCTTCGCGCAGTCGAGATGATCCTGGCACGCTTGGCATCTGGCTCGCCATAAACATGCTTTGAGACTTGATGAACCTTTGCATGCGTTAGAAAATTCTTCAATGCTTGGGATTCTGCTCGCCTTCGCGCGATCGCGCAGATTCTGGGACGCTTGGCATCTGGTCTAGCCATAAACAGGCTTTGAGACTTGATGAGCCCTTGCATGCCTTAGAGGGTTCTTCATGCTTGGGATTCTGCTCGCCTTCGCACGGGTCGAGCAGATCCTGGCACGCTTGGCTTCTGGTCTCGCGATAAACAGGCTTAGAGACATCATGAGCCTTTGCATGCCTTAAAAAATTCTTCAATGCTTGGGATTCTGCTCGCCTTCGCGCGGTCGAGCAGATTCTGGCACGCTTGGCATCTGGTCTCGTCATAAACAGGCTTTGAGACTTGATGAGCCTTTGCATGCCTTAGAAAATTCTTCAATGCTTGGGATTCTGCTCGCCTTCGCGCGGTCGAGCAGATCCTGGCACGCTTGGCTTCAGGTCTCGCAATAAACAGGCTTTGAGACTTCGTGAGCCTTTGCATGCCTTAGAAAATTCTTCAATGCTTGGGATTCTGCTCGCCTTCGCGCGGTCGAGCAGATCCTGGCACGCTTGGCTTCTGGTCTCGCCATAAACAGGCTTCGAGACTTCGTGAGCCTTTGCATGCCTTAGAAAATTCTTCAATGCTTGGGATTCTGCTCGCCTTCGCGGTCGAGTAGATTCTGGCACGCTTGGTATCTGGTCTCGCCATAAACAGGCTTTGAGACTTGATGAGCCTTTGCATGCCTTAGAAAATTCTTCAATGCTTGGGATTCTGCTCGCCTTCGCACTGTCGAGCAGATCCTGGCACGCTTGGCATCCGGTCTCGTCATAAACAGGCTTTGAAACTTGATGAGCCTTTGCATGCCTTAGAAAATTCTTCAATACTTGGGATTCTGCTCGCCTTCACGCGGTCGAGCAGATCCTGGCACGCTTGGGTTCTGGTCTCGCCATAAACAGGCTTTGAGACTTCGTGAGCCTTTGCATGCGTTAGAAAATTCTTCAATGCTTGGGATTGTGCTAGCCTTCGCGCGGTCGAGCAGATTCTGGCACCCTTGGCATGTGGTCCTGCCATAAACAGGCTTTGAGACTTGAATAGCCAATGCATGCCTTAGAAAATTCTTCAATGGCTGGGATTCCGCTCACCTTCGCACGGTCGAGCAGATCCTGGCACGTTTGCCTTTTGGTCTCGCCATAAACAGGGTTTCAGACTTCGTGAGCCTTTGCATGCCTTAGAAAATTCTTCAATGCTTGGGATTCTGCTCGCCTTCGCGCGGTCGAGCAGATCCTGGCACGCTTGGCATCTGGTCTCGCCATAAACAGGCTTTGAGAATTGATGAGCCTTTGCATGCCTTAGAAACTTCTTCAATGCTTGGGATTCTGTTCGCCTTCGCGCGGTCGAGCAGATCCTGGCACGCTTGGCTTCTGGTCTCGCCATAAACAGGCTTTGAGACATCGTGAGCCTTTGCATGCCTTAGAAAATTCTTCAATGCTTGGGATTCTGCTCGCCTTCGCGCGGTCGAGCAGATTCTGGCACGTTTGGCATCTGGTCTCGCCATAAACAGGCTTTGAGACTTGATGAGCCTTTGCATGCCTTAGAAAATTCTTCAATGTTTGGGATTCTGCTCGCCTTCGCGCGGTCGAGCAGATCCTGGCACGCTTGGCATCTGGTCTCGCCATAAACAGGCTTTGAGACTTGATGAGCCTTTGCATGCCTTAGAAAATTCTTCAATGCTTGGGATTCTGCTCGCCTTCGCACTGTCAAGCAGATCCTGGCACGCTTGGCATCCGGTCTCGTCATAAACAGGCTTTGAAACTTGATGAGCCTTTGCATGCCTTAGAAAATTCTTCAATACTTGGGATTCTGCTCGCCTTCGCGCGGTCGAGCTGATCCTGGCATGTTTGGCTTCTGGTCTCGCGATAAACAGGCTTTGAGACATCGTGAGCCTTTGCATGCCTTAGAAAATTCTTCAATGCTTGGGATTCTGCTCGCCTTCGCGCGGTCGAGCAGATCCTGGCACGCTTGGCTTCTGGTCTCGCCATAAACAGGCTTCGAGACTTCGTGAGCCTTTGCATGCCTTAGAAAATTCTTCAATGCTTGGGATTCTGCTCGCCTTCGCACGGTCGAGCAGATCCTGGCACGCTTGGCTTCTGGTCTCGCGATAAACAGGCTTTGAGACATCGTGAGCCTTTGCATGCCTTAGAAAATTCTTCAATGCTTGGGATTCTGCTCGCCTTCGCGCGGTCGAGCAGATTCTGGCACGCTTGGCATCTGGTCTCGTCATAAACAGGCTTTGAGACTTGATGAGCCTTTGCATGCCTTAGAAAATTCTTCAATGCTTGGGATTCTGCTCGCCTTCGCGCGGTCGAGCAGATCCTGGCACGCTTGGCTTCAGGTCTCGCAATAAACAGGCTTTGAGACTTCGTGAGCCTTTGCATGCCTTAGAAAATTCTTCAATGCTTGGGATTCTGCTCGCCTTCGCGCGGTCGAGCAGATCCTGGCACGCTTGGCTTCTGGTCTCGCCATAAACAGGCTTCGAGACTTCGTGAGCCTTTGCATGCCTTAGAAAATTCTTCAATGCTTGGGATTCTGCTCGCCTTCGCGGTCGAGTAGATTCTGGCACGCTTGGTATCTGGTCTCGCCATAAACAGGCTTTGAGACTTGATGAGCCTTTGCATGCCTTAGAAAATTCTTCAATGCTTGGGATTCTGCTCGCCTTCGCGCGGTCGAGCAGATCCTGGCACGCTTGGCTTCTGGTCTCGCCATAAACAGGCTTCGAGACTTCGTGAGCCTTTGCATGCCTTAGAAAATTGTTCAATACTTGGGATTCTGCTCGCCTTCGCGCGGTCGAGCAGATTCTGGCACGCTTGGCATCTGGTCTCGCCATAAACAGGCTTTGAAATTTGATGAGCCTTTGCATGCCTTAGAAAATTCTTCAATGCTTGGGATTCTGCTAGCCTTCGCGCGGTCGAGCAGATTCTGGCACGCTTGGCATCTGGTCTCGCCATAAACAGGCTTTGAGACTTGATGAGCCTTTGCATGCCTTAGAAAATTCTTCAATGCTTGGGATTCTGCTCGCCTTCGCGGTCGAGTAGATCCTGCCACGCTTGGCATCTGGTCTCGCCATAAACAGGCTTTGAGAATTGATGAGCCTTTGCATGCCTTAGAAACTTCTTCAATGCTTGGGATTCTGCTCGCCTTCGCGCGGTCGAGCAGATCCTGGTACGCTTGGCTTCTGGTCTCGCCATAAACAGGCTTCGAGACTTCGTGAGCCTTTGCATGCCTTAAAAAATTCTTCAATGCTTGGGATTCTGCTCGCCTTCGCGGTCGAGTAGATTCTGGCACGCTTGGCATCTGGTCTCGCCATAAACAGGCTTTGAGACTTGATGAGCCTTTGCATGCCTTAGAAAATTCTTCAATGCTTGGGATTCTGCTCGCCTTCGCGCGGTCGAGCAGATCCTGGCACGCTTGGCTTCTGGTCTCGCCATAAACAGGCTTTGAGACTTCGTGAGCCTTTGCATGCGTTAGAAAATTCTTCAATGCTTGGGATTGTGCTCGCCTTCGCGCGGTAGAGCAGATTCTGGCACCCTTGGCATGTGGTCTTGCCATAAACAGGCTTTGAGACTTGATAAGCCATTGCATGCCTTAGAAAATTCTTCAATGCTTGGGATTCCGCTCGCCTTCGCACGGTCGAGCAGATCCTGACACGCTTGGCATCTGGTCTCGCCATAAACAGGCTTTGAGACCTTGATGAGCCTTTGCATGCCTTAGAAAATTCTTCAATGCTTGGGATTCTGCTCGCCTTCGTGCGGTCGAGTAGATCCTGGCACGCTTGGCTTCTGGTCTCGCCATAAAAAGGCTTTGAGACTTTGTGAGCCTTTGCATGACGTAGAAAATTCTTCAATGCTTGGGATTCTGCTCGCCCTCGCGCGGTCGAGCAGATCCTGGCACGCTTGGCATCTGGTGTCGCCATAAAAAGGCTTTGAAACTTGATGAGCCATTGCATGCCTTAGAAAATTCTTCAATGCTTGGGATTCTGCTCGCCTTCGCGCGGTCGAGCAGATTCTAGCACGCTTGGCATCTGGTCTCGCCATAAACAGGCTTTGAGACTTCGTGAGCCTTTGCATGCCTTAGAAAATTCTTCAATGCTTGGGATTCTGCTCGCCTTCGCGCGGTCGAGCAGATTCTGGCCCGCTTGGCATCTGGTCTCGCCATAAACAGGCATTGAGACTTGATGAGCCTTTGCATGCCTTAGAAAATTCTTCAATGCTTGGGATTCTGCTCGCCTTCGTCCGGTCGAGCAGATCCTGGCACGCTTGGCTTCTAGTCTCGCCATAAACAGGCTTTGAGACTTTGTGAGCCTTTGCATGACGTAGAAAATTCTTCAATGCTTGGGATTCTGCTCGCCTTCGCGCGGTCGAGCGGATCCTGGCACGCTTGGCTTCTGGTCTCGCCATAAACAGGCTTTGAGACTTGATGAGCCTTTGCATGCCTTAGAAAATTCTTCAATGCTTGGGATTCTGCTCGCCTTCGCGCGGTCGAGCAGATTCTGGCACGCTTGGCATCTGGTCTCGCCATAAACAGGCTTTGAGACTTGATGAGCCTTTGCATCCCTTAGGAAATTCTTCAATGCTTGGTATTCTGCTTGCCTTCGCGCGGTCGAGCAGATCCTGGCACGTTTGGCTTTTGGTCTCGCCATAAACAGGCTTTGAGACTTCGTGAGCCTTTGCATGCCTTAGAAAATTCTTCAATGCTTGGGATTCAGCTCGCCTTCGCGCGGTCGAGCAGATCCTGGCACTCTTGGCATCTGGTGTCGCCATAAACAGGCTTTGAAACTTGATGAGCCTTTGAATGCCTTAGAAAATTCTTCAATGGTTGGTATTCTGCTCGCCTTCGCGCGGTCGAGCGGATCCTGGCACGCTTGGCTTCTAGTCTCGCCATAAACAGGCTTTGAGACTTGATGAGCCTTTGCATGCCTTAGAAACTTCTTCAATGCTTGGGATTCTGCTCGCCTTCGCGCGGTCGAGCGGATCCTGGCACGCTTGGCTTCTGGTCTCGCCATAAACAGGCTTTGAGACTTGATGAGCCTTTGCATGCCTTAGAAAATTCTTCAATGCTTGGGATTCTGCTCGCCTTCGCGCGGTCGAGCAGATTCTGGCACGCTTGGCATCTGGTCTCGCCATAAACAGGCTTTGAGACTTGATGAGCCTTTGCATGCCTTAGAAAATTCTTCAATGCTTGGGATTCTGCTCGCCTTCGCGTGGTCGAGCAGATCCTGGCACGCTTGGCTTCTGGTCTCGCCATAAACAGGCTTCGAGACTTCGTGAGCCTTTGCATGCCTTAGAAAATTCCTCAATGCTTGGGATTCTGCTCGCCTTCGCGCGGTCGAGCAGATTCTGGCACGCTTGGCATCTGGTCTCGCCATAAACAGGGCTTTGAGACTTGATGAGCCTTTGCATGCCTTAGAAAATTCTTCAATGCTTGGGATTCTGCTCGCCTTCGCGCGGTCGAGCAGATTCTGGCACGCTTGGCATCTGGTCTCGCCATAAACAGGCTTTGAGACTTCGTGAGCCTTTGCATGCCTTAGAAAATTCTTCAATGCTGGGGATTCTGCTCGCCTTCGCGCGGTCGAGCAGATTCTGGCCCGCTTGGCATCTGGTCTCGCCATAAACAGGCATTGAGACTTGATGAGCCTTTGCATGCCTTAGAAAATTCTTCAATGCTTGGGATTCTGCTCGCCTTCGTCCGGTCGAGCAGATCCTGGCACGCTTGGCTTCTGGTCTCGCCATAAACAGGCTTTGAGACTTTGTGAGCCTTTGCATGACGTAGAAAATTCTTCAATGCTTGGGATTCTGCTCGCCCTCGCGCGGTCGAGCAGATCCTGGCACGCTTGGCATCTGGTGTCGCCATAAACAGGCTTTGAAACTTGATGAGCCATTGCATGCCTTAGAAAATTCTTCAATGCTTGGGATCCTGCTCGCCTTCGCGCGGTCGAGCAGATTCTGGCACCCTTGGTATCTGGTCTGGCCATAAACAGGCTTTGACACTTGATGAGCCTTTGCATCCCTTAGGAAATTCTTCAATGCTTGGTATTCTGCTCGCCTTCGCGCGGTCGAGCAGATCCTGGCACGTTTGGCTTTTGGTCTCGCCATAAACAGGCTTTGAGACTTCGTGAGCCTTTGCATGCCTTAGAAAATTCTTCAATGCTTGGGATTCAGCTCGCCTTCGCGCGGTCGAGCAGATCCTGGCACTCTTGGCATCTGGTGTCGCCATAAACAGGCTTTGAAACTTGATGAGCCTTTGAATGCCTTAGAAAATTCTTCAATGGTTGGTATTCTGCTCGCCTTCGCGCGGTCGAGCGGATCCTGGCACGCTTGGCTTCTGGTCTCGCCATAAACAGGCTTGAGACTTGATGAGCCTTTGCATGCCTTAGAAACTTCTTCAATGCTTGGGATTCTGCTCGCCTTCACGCGGTCGAGCAGATCCTGGCACGCTTGGCTTCTGGTCTCGCCATAAACAGGCTTTGAGACTTCGTTCTTCGTGAGCCTTTGCATGCCTTAGAAAATTCTTCAATGCTTGGGATTCTGCTCGCCTTCGCGCGGTCGAGCAGATCCTGGCACGCTTGGCTTCCGGTCTCGCCATAAACAGGCTTTGAGACTTTGTGAGCCTTTGCATGACGTAGAAAATTCTTCGATGCTTGGGATTCTGCTCGCCTTCGCGCGGTCGAGCAGATCCTGGCACGCTTGGCATCTGGTCTCGCCATAAACAGGCTTTGAGACTTGATGAGCCATTGCATGCCTTAGAAAATTCTTCAATACTTGGGATTCTGCTCGCGTTCGTGCGGTCGAGCAGATCCTGGGACGCTTGGCTTCTGGTCTCGCCATAAACAGGCTTTGAAACTTGGTGAGCCTTTGCATGCCTTAGAAAATTCTTCAATGCTTGGGATTCTGCTCGCCTTCGCGCGGTCGAGCAGGTCCTGGCACGCTTGGCATCTGGTCTCGCCATAAACAGGCTTTGAGAATTGATGAGCCTTTGTATGCCTTAGAAAATTCTTCAATGCTTGGGATTCTGCTCGCCTTCGCGCGGTCGAGCAGATCCTGGCACGCTTGGCTTCTGGTCTCGCCATAAACAGGCTTTGAGACTTAATGAGCCTTTGCATGCCTTAGAAAATTCTTCAATGCTTGGGATTCTGCTCGTGCTTCGCGCGGTCGAGCAGATTCTGGCACGCTTGGCATCTGGTCTCGCCATGAACAGG
>NW_006262933.1:143794-145163 GCF_000493195.1 Citrus x clementina | reverse complement strand
TTGATGAGCTTTTGCATGCCTTAGAAAATTCTTCAATGCTTGGGATTCTGCTCGCCTTCGAGCGGTCGAGCAGATCCTAGCACGCTTGGCTTCTGCTCTCCCCATAAACAGGCTTTGAGACTTGGGGAGCATTTACATGCCTTAGAAAATTCTTCAATGCTTGGGATTATGCTCGCCTTCGCACGGTCGAGCAGATCATGGCACGCTTGGCTTCTGGTCTCGCCATAAACAGGCGTTGAGACTTAGTGAGCCTTTGCATGCCTTAGAAAATTCTTCAATGCTTGGGATTCTGCTCGCCTTCGCGCGGTCGAGCAGATTTTGGCACGCTTGGCATCTGGTCTCGCCATAAACAGGCTTTGAGACTTGATGAGCCTTCGCTTCCCTTAGAAAATTCTTCAATGCTTGGGATTCTGCTCGCCTTCGCGCGGTCGAGCAGATCCTGGCACGCTTGGCTTCTGGTCTCGCCATAAACAGGCTTTGAGATTTAGTGAGCCGTTGCATGCCTTAGAAAATTCTTCAATGCTTGGGATTCTGCTCGCCTTCGCGCGGTCGAGCAGATTCTGGCACGCTTGGCATCTGGTCTCGCCATAAACAGGCTTTGAAACTTGGTGAGCCTTTGCATGCCTTAGAAAATTGTTCAATGCTTGGGATTCTGCTCGCCTTCACGCGGTCGAGCAGGTCCTGGCACGCTTGGCATCTGGTCTCGCCATAAACAGGCTTTGAGACTTGATGAGCCTTTGTATGCCTTAGAAAATTCTTCAATAATTGGGATTCTGCTCGCATTCGCGCGGTCGAGCAGATCCTGGCACGCTTGGCTTCTGGTCTCGCCATAAACAGGCTTTGAAACATGGTGAGCCTTTGCATGCCTTAGAAAATTCTTCAATGCTTGGGATTCTGCTCGCCTTCGCGCGGTCGAGCAGATCCTGGCACGCTTGGCTTATTGTCTCGCCATAAACAGGCTTTGAAACTTGGTGAGCCTTTGCATGCCTTAGAAAATTCTTCAATGCTTGGGATTCTGCTCGCCTTCGCGCGGTCGAGCAGGTCCTGGCACGCTTGGCTTCTGGTCTCGCCATAAACAGGCTTTGAAACTTGGTGAGCCTTTGCATGCCTTAGAAAATTCTTCAATGCTTGGGATTCTGCTCGCCTTCGCGCGGTCGAGCAGTTCCTGGCACGCTTGGCATCTGGTCTCGCCATAAACAGCTTTGAGACTTGATGAGCCTTTGTATGCCTTAGAAAATTCTTCAATGCTTGGGATTCTGCTCTCCTTCGCGGGTCGAACAGATCCTGGCACGCTTGGCTTTTGGTCTGCCATAAACAGGCTTTGAGACTGATGAGCCTTCTGCTTGCCTTAGAAATTCTTCAATGCTTG
>NW_006262933.1:142101-143027 GCF_000493195.1 Citrus x clementina | reverse complement strand
GCACGCTTGGCATCTGGTCTCGCCATAAACAGGCTTTGAAACTTGATGAGCCTTTGCATGCCTTAGAAAATTCTTCAATACTTGGGATTCTGCTCGCGTTCGTGCGGTCGAGCAGATCCTGGCAAGCTTGGCATCTGGTCTCGCCATAAACAGGCTTTGAGACGTTGATGAGCCTTTGCATGACGTAGAAAATTCTTCAATGCTTGGGATTCTGCTCGCCTTCGCGCGGTCGAGCAGATTCTGGCACGCTTGGCATCTGGTCTCGCCATAAACAGGCTTTGAGACTTGGTGAGCCTTTGCATGCCTTAGAAAATTCTTCAATGCTTGGGATTCTGCTCGCCTTCGCGCGGTCGAGCAGATCCTGGCACGCTTGGCATCTGGTCTCGCCATAAACAGGCTTTGAGACTTGATGAGCCTTTGCATGCCTTAGAAAATTCTTCAATGCTTGGGATTCTGCTCGCCTTCGCGCGGTCGAGCAGATCCTGGCACGCTTGGCTTCTGGTCTCGCCATAAACAGGCTTTGAAACTTGGTGAGCCTTTGCATGTCTTAGAAAATTCTTCAATGCTTGGGATTCTGCTCGCCTTCGCGCGGTCGAGCAGGTCCTGGCACGCTTGGCTTCTGGTCTCGCCATAAACAGGCTTTGAGACTTGATGAGCCTTTGTATGCCTTAGAAAATTCTTCAATGCTTGGGATTCTGCTCGCCTTCGCGCGGTCGAGCAGATCCTGGCACGCTTGGCTTCTGGTCTCGCCATAAACAGGCTTTGAAACTTGGTGAGCCTTTGCATGCCTTAGAAAATTCTTCAATGCTTGGGATTCTGCTCGCCTTCGCGCGGTCGAGCAGATCCTGGCACGCTTGGCTTCTGGTCTCGCCATAAACAGGCTTTGAAACTTGGTGAGCCTTTGCATGCCTTAGAAAATTCTTCAA
>NW_006262933.1:140834-142001 GCF_000493195.1 Citrus x clementina | reverse complement strand
AGGCTTTGAGACTTGATGAGCCTTTACATCCTTAGGAAAATTTTCAATGCTTGGGGAATCTGTTGCCTTTCGCGCGGTCGATCAGATCCTGGCACGCTTGGCTTCTGGTCTCGCCATAAACAGGCTTTGAAAACTTGGTGAGCCTTTGCATGCCTTAGAAAATTCTTTCAATGCTTGGGATTCTGCTCGCCTTCGCGCGGTCGAGCTGGTCCTGGCACGCTTGGCATCTGGTCTCGCCATAAACAGGCTTTGAGACTTGATGAGCCTTTGGATGCCTTAGAAAATTCTTCAATGCTTGGGATTCTGCTCTCCTTCGCGGGGTCGAACAGATCCTGGCACGCTTGGCTTCTGGTCTCGCCATAAACAGGCTTTGAGACTTGATGAGCCTTCGCTTGCCTTAGAAAATTCTTCAATGCTTGGGATTCTGCTCGCCTTCGCGCGGTAGAGCAGATCCTGGCACGCTTGGCTTCTGGTCTCGCCATAAACAGGCGTTGAGACTTAGTGAGCCTTTGCATGCCTTAGAAAATTCTTCAATGCTTGGAATTCTGCTCGCCTTCGCGCGGTCGAGCAGATTTTGGCACGCTTGGCATCTGGTCTCGCCATAAACAGGCTTTGAGACTTGATGAGCCTTTGCATGCCTTAACAAATTGTTCAATGCTTGGGATTCTGCTCGCCTTCGCGCGGTCGAGCAGGTCCTGGCACGCTTGGCATCTGGTCTCGCCATGAACAGGCTTTGAGACTTGATGAGCCTTTGTATGCCTTAGAAAATTCTTCAATACTTGGGATTCTGCTCACCTTCGCGCGGTCGAGCAGATCCTGGCACGCTTGGCTTCTGGTCTCGCCATAAACAGGCTTTGAAACTTGGTGAGCCTTTGCATGCCTTAGAAAATTCTTCAATGCTTTGGATTCTGCTCGCCTTCGCGCGGTCGAGCAGGTCCTGGCACGCTTGGAATCTGGTCTCGCCATAAACAGGCTTTGAGACTTGATGAGCCTTTGTATTTTTTAGAAAATTCTTCAATGCTTGGGATTCTGCTCGCCTTCGCGCGGTCGAGCAGATCCTGGCACGCTTGGCTTCTGGTCTCGCCATAAACAGGCTTTGAGATTTAGTGAGCCGTTGCATGCCTTAGAAAATTCTTCAATGCTTGGGATTCTGCTCGCCTTCGCGCG
>NW_006262933.1:118096-135153 GCF_000493195.1 Citrus x clementina | reverse complement strand
TTGAGACTGATGAGCTTGCATGCTAGAAATCTCAATGCTGGGATCTGCTCGACTCGCGCGTCGAGCAGATCATGCACGCTGCTTCTGTCTCGCCATAAACAGCTTGAAACATGTGAGCTTTGCATGCTTAGAAAATGTTCAATGCTTGGGATCTGCTCGCTCGCGCGGTCGAGCAGGTCTGGCACGCTTGGCATCTGTCTCGCCATAAACAGGCTTTGAGACTTGATGAGCCTTGTATGCCTAGAAAATTCTTCAATACTTGGGATTCTGCTCGCCCTTCGCGCGGTCGAGCAGATCCTGGCACGCTTGGCTTCTTGGTCTCGCCATTAACAAGGCGTTTGAAACTTGGTGAAAGCTTTGCATGCCCTTAGAAAATTCTTCAATGCTTGGGATTCTGCTCGCTTTCGCGCGGTCGAGCAGGGTCCTGGCATGCTTGGCATCTGGGTCTCGCCATAAAACAGGCTTTTGAGACTTGATGAGCCTTTGTATGCCTTAGAAAATTCTTTCAATGCTTGGGATTCTGCTCGCCTTCGCGCGGTCGAGCAGATCCTGGCACGCTTGGCTTCTGGTCTCGCCATAAACAGGCTTTGAAACTTGGTGAGCCTTTGCATGCCTTAGAAAATTCTTCAATGCTTGGGATTCTGCTCGCCTTCGCGCGGTCGAGCAGGTCCTGGCACGCTTGGCATCTGGTCTCGCCATAAACAGGCTTTGAGACTTGATGAGCCTTTGTATGCCTTAGAAAATTCTTCAATACTTGGGATTCTGCTCGCCTTCGCGCGGTCGAGCAGATCCTGGCACGCTTGGCTTCTGGTCTCGCCATAAACAGGCTTTGAAACTTGGTGAGCCTTTGCATGTCTTAGAAAATTCTTCAATGCTTGGGATTCTGCTCGCCTTCGCGCGGTCGAGCAGTTCCTGGCACGCTTGGCATCTGGTCTGGCCATAACCAGCTTTGAAACTTGGTGAGCCTTTGCATGCCTTAGAAAATTCTTCAATGCTTGGGATTCTGCTCGCCTTCGCGCGGTCGAGCAGGTCCTGGCACGCTTGGCATCTGGTCTCGCCATAAACAGGCTTTGAGACTTGATGAGCCTTTGTATGCCTTAGAAAATTCTTCAATACTTGGGATTCTGCTCGCCTTCGCGCGGTCGAGCAGATCCTGGCACGCTTGGCTTCTGGTCTCGCCATAAACAGGCTTTGAAACTTGGTGAGCCTTTGCATGCCTTAGAAAATTCTTCAATGCTTGGGATTCTGCTCGCCTTCGCGCGGTCGAGCAGGTCCTGGCACGCTTGGCATTTGGTCTCGCCATAAACAGGCTTTGAGACTTGATGAGCCTTTGTATGCCTTAGAAAATTCTTCAATGCTTGGGATTCTGCTCGCCTTCGCGCGGTCGAGCAGATCCTGGCACGCTTGGCTTCTGGTCTCGCCATAAACAGGCTTTGAAACTTGGTGAGCCTTTGCATGCCTTAGAAAATTCTTCAATGCTTGGGATTCTGCTCGCCTTCGCGCGGTCGAGCAGATCCTGGCACGCTTGACATCTGGTCTCGCCATAAACAGGCTTTGAGACTTGATGAGCCTTTGTATGCCTTAGAAAATTCTTCAATACTTGGGATTCTGCTCGTCTTCGCGCGGTCGAGCAGATCTTGGCACGCTTGGCTTCTAGTCTCGCCATAAACAGGCTTTGAGACTTGGTGAGCCTTTGCATGCCTTAGAAAATTCTTCAATGCTTGGGATTCTACTCGCCTTCGCGCGGTCGAGCGGATCCTGGCACGCTTGGCTTCTGGTCTCGCCATAACAGGATTTGAGACTTGGTGAGCCTTTGCGTGCCTTAGAAAATATTTCGATGCCTGTTTATGCCTTAGAAAATATTAAGGGTTGGTCCCCTTAATGCCTGAGGATGGTTGAAGGCTCCCAAATCAAGGACAGCACGGTTAAACCTCTTGATGAATTCCCGAAGTGTTTCTTGTTCCCCCTGCTTCATGCTTTTTAACTCCATCATGTCATCTTCTGGTGCCATTGGCCTACGAAACTGCTCTGCAAATTCCTGGAACATCTGCTCGAAGGTTTTAATGCTCCCCCGAGGAAGTTTCCTGTACCATTCTCGTGCACGTCCCTCAAGGGATAGTGGGAACACCCTGCACCTTTGGGATTAAGATAATCCTTGTACCTAGTTATGTCGTTGAAGCGCTCTATGTGCACCAGCGGATCAGTTCATCTCGAATATCTAAGGTCTGGGAGACGGAAATCTCTCAGAATTACTGCCCTCATGATCTCTGCTGCGAGCGGTGATTCTCCGTCCAGCATTATCCTCCAACCAGGAGCTCTGCTCCTTCCTTGCATGTCGTCAATTATCTGCGCTAGTCTGCGCACTTCCTCCTCCAGCAGCACTGCACGACCAGGGTCACGTGCTGCAATTTGATCCTGCTCTAGCTCTACATCATGCAAGTGGTCGCCACTCCGTCGTCCTCGTCAAAAATCTGTCTTGCCAGGGATTGCTCTTCCTCTCTATGAAATTCTCCCCGCAGAGGTATGTTACCTCTCTCACCACCAAATCTCCCGGTGGTTTGACTTCTCCTCATACTATCGGGACTTGGTGCCACTCCACCACCTCTCACCCTTTCCTCCTGGGTTCCCCTTCGTTCATTCCGCAGCTAATGTAGGATGGTTGTCAGGGTCTCCATCTGCTTTTCCATCCGTTCCATCCGGTCGAACATGGCTTTCTCCCGTGCTTCACTGGCTATCTCCCTCAGCGTCACGGAATCATTAAGCCTCATATCACCCCCTTGTCCACTACTTCCTCCTGTCTCCATTGCTTTCCACTTGCTTCACTCCTCTTCTTGCTATCAACAGAAGCTTTTTTATCAGCTCCCCACAGACGGCGCCAAAATGTTCATGCGAGATTCTGGTTGTCCCCTTTCTACGACCAGGGTCTCTGCTCGATCAACTTCACCACGATCAGGATCTCTCCTCGTAAAGCTTCTTCTCCAGAGGTTCCTACGTACACAGATAGGTCAGAGTATGCCGGTTGTTTCCCCGGCGCAAACCCTCTAACGCTCAAGTCAAGAATGAAGGTTCTGGGAATCTTTGCCACGAATCTTATGGCTTCTCTTTAATCTCAGTTCTAATAGCAAAAAATCTAACCCTTTTGCCTTCGTTGGCTACCTTTTTATAGGTTCTCCTGAATCCAGACCTTCCCCTCATTTGCGCTCGTTATCCTCCCACCTCTCGGACGTGGATACTCCATTTCTGTAATCGTGGGTGGTTGCGTGGCCTTAGTGCCTTGATTCTCAGATTGCAGAGCCCGCCTCACTAACTGTCGTTGATCGGGTCTCCTCGACTAAAACCTTTAGCAGGAATGCTCCATGTTATAGCAGGAGCCCGGCCTCGTGGACGGCATACTCGTGGACGAGCAGAATATTCCTGCTCCTGTTCCCCGGCTACCAGGCTCTTATAGGACACACCTGTTCGCAGAACTCTGCCACCAGATATCTGCTCATCATGCCTGGTCTCGTCGACGTACTTCTCCCAAACACCGGTCCCCCAGTTTTTTGTGTTGGGTAATGTAGTGGACCAGCAGTAGAAACTCGACAGTACTTGCTCGCATGGGATTGGAAAAGGCTGCCAAGAGTCATATCGCATTTAATTGCGGACGAGGTGATGTGGCAAAAATCTGCCCCTCTATTCGAATTTCAAACCAACGGTTACGAGGCCCTTGGGATTTGGTGCCGTTAAATGTGCTGGCAACCCAAGAGTCCGTCCCCATTAGGAAACCCAAATCCTTTCGAACGGCAAATTCGTCATTCACTCCGTCTCCGTCTCTGTCTCTCCGGCAAAGAAGTTCCGGCATAAAAGCCTCCATCTCTGCCTTTCTCCGACTGAACCATTACTTCAGGTATTTCTTCTATCTCCTCGGTCTCAGATAGTTGTAGATAATTTCTCTTATCTTTTGTTTGGGTAGTAGTTGGTAGTGGTGTTCTAGTCATACCTTAGGGAATGTCGAAGGGCAAAGAGAAAGTCATTGTGGTTGATGACGATGAACTAGATTTTAAATCATGTTTATTATAAAATTAATATATAAAAATAATTATTTAATACTTAATTTCAATAATTCATAATGGAATCCTAAAATATTAATAAATTTAAATAATATTAATTTAATTTTGACATCAATATAAAAATAATATTATTATCATAATATTGTCTATGTTGCGCCAAACATAATATTGCAATGTAGATATCCTAATGCAATTCATCGTAACACAATACAATTAATGCAAAAAGTGTGCCAAACAAATCCATAAAGCACAAAAATTAAAGAAAGAGAAAGGACAATAAAAATAGGCAAAAAAATAAAAACAGGTCGTATTCTTTAGGCAAGACTCAAGGGTGGAAATTGATGCTATTTGCAATTATTAGGTGGAAAGTTGATTTTCTTTTTCCCAATGGATATAACGTTGATGGATGATACATATTTTATACAGTTGGCGCAAAATTGAATTAATTTAAATTTTTGTAGCATTTTCTATAATGGAGTAATATTCAAATCAACAGCTAATAATATCTTTAAATTTCAATAACTTTAATTAGCATCATCAACAATCTGTTGAAATGTTATCAACATAATTCCTTGGGAGGAAAATTGTCGGCTAGTCTCATTAGTCAGCACGATTTCTTGAGTCATTATCACTCAGACTCACTCTTAAATTTGAATATGTAAGTAGATTTCTAATTAATTAAATTGAATAGTTGTGTTTTGTACCTATGATCACTTGAATTCCACTAATAATTATTAAAAGTTGAAGAGCATCAAAATTTTTTTTTTTCAAACTTGTCGAGGATTGAAAAACATTGTTGAATCATTAATAGGAAAATCATTCGAAAAAACATAGAATGAGGATGCAAGACAGCAAGAATATTAATAAGTATGTTAAAGCCGGCTAAATTAAGAAAATTTTAAGTAGTTTATGTAAATCATATTTCCATATATTTCTAATATCTTATTGCATAAAAATTTCAATAGTTTAAGTAAAGATTTTTTCAAAACCGTAAAGAGTGTACAAAATAAAACTTAATGATAAATTATTTGAATCCTCATAACTCACTTGACCCACTTTTTAGGTTAAAAAAAAGAAAATTATTAAATTGCCTCTAACATAAAATACTATTATAGAATTAATACGTAAACTACATGCTCTCATCTTTGGAACGACAATCTCTAAATTTGTTTAATTTTTACGTACACAAACACACATAGTAGTTTTCTAGTCCAGAATTTTAAATTGCGGAAAAATCCAAAAAAGCTTTAAAATCGCATAATTTTAAAGTATTATGAAATTAACACTTTAAAGCCGTAGGGTTTTAAAACTTTCTCGGACTTTCCTGTATTTTAAAATTCTAAATTGGAGCATTTACATATATATATATATATATGTGAGAGAGAGAGAATCTTGGATTTGTTAAAGTTTGGAAAAGCTATTAAGTCACAACGCAATGGTATTATACTATTAAACTTCACAATTTAATGACTTTTCTACACCTTAATAAAGTTGCTTGAAAACCTCTAGTGGATGCCTTTAATAACTCAATTAATATGTCATCTTGGGCACAAAAGAAGTAAAATTCTTGCCCAATTAGGTATTGGAGAACTTGAAAGATTAAACATACCCACTTTTATTAATGAAAGCTCTAAAACACTTAACTTTCACAAACACTTAGAAGCTTGCTTCTTTTTCTTCTTTAAATTTGATCTCTTATTTTTGTGACACTGACAATACAAATAACAAGGGTATTTATAATCCCCAAAACTCAATACAAATCACACATATAAACAAAATAAATTTGATCGCAACCATTCATTTATTCTTAACCACCACACTAATCTCAACCTAACTCACTCCACTTCACCTACAACACCTAACATATTTTACTAATAATTTACACAACTAAGATATTCTACTAACAATTCACATACCTAACATATAGTAAGACAAATTTGTTTTCATAACTCTCCCTCTGAGACTTATTTTACAATGCCAAGTAGAGTTCTCAACCTAATGAAGTCTTCTTACTTTAGCGGCTTGGTAAGATATCAGTAATGTAATCATGTGATATGACATACTTTTCTTGTACTTTCTTTCTTTCAATGTATTCGCCTATGAGATGATAGCGAGTGTCGATATGCATACTTCGATCATGAAAAATTGGATTCTTGGATAGTGCAATTGTTGACTTTTTATTGATACAAATTTTGATTGGCTTTCTTTGTGGCAAACTCAACTCCTTCAACAAATTCTTTAGCCAAATTGCATGACAAACAGATGGTGTGGTAGCTACATACTCATTTTGATAGGTGGAAAGTATGACAATTGGCTGCTTATTTGACATCCATATGAAAGCAGTGTCTGCCATAAAAAACACGAATCCTGTAATGTTTTTTTGATCATTTGTATCTCTACCCCAATCACTATTGTTATATATAACAAGCTCGTAGTCATTGAAGAATGAGTATAAGAAGCCAAAATCAATTGTACCTTTAATATAGCAAATGACTCTTTTTTCAACTTTAGAATGGGTGGTCTTTAAATTCTCCATGTATCGATTCACAAGTCCAACAGTATAAAGAATGTAAGGTCTCGTGCATATCAAATAGAGTAAGCTTACAACCAAACTCTTAAAGTATATTGGATTTACACTTTTGACTTCATCGTGTTTAGATAGCTTGACACTATATTCCATTGGTGTGTTTATGGGCTTGCAATTATCCATCTTGAACTTGTTGAGTATTTCCCATGTATAGTTTTCTTGGTAAATGAATATGTCTTTTTCCTTTTGTTTAACTTTAATGCTAAGCTAGTATGTCATCAATCTAATGTCAGTCATTTCGAATTCTTTGGTCATCACTCTTTTGAACTCTTTAAATAAACTTGGATTGCCTCCACTGAAAATGAAATCATCCACGTACAAGCATAAAATCAAAATATCTCTATTTTTAACTTTCACGTAGAGAGCCTATTCTTATGGGCATTTGGTGAAGCAATTCTCCTAAAAATACTTATTTATTCTGCTATTCCATGCCCTTGGTGCTTGCTTTAAACCATAAAGGGTCTTCTTAAATCTTAGAACTTTATCTTTTTGTCTTTTCACAATATAGCCCAATGATTATTCAATTTAGACTTCATCTTCAAGAAATCCATTTAAGAAAGCTAACTTTACATCCATTTAAAAAATCTTCCATTTCTTTTGGACTACCAAAGAAATGAATAGTTTAATAATCTCCAATTGGGTTACAGTAGCAAATAACTCATTAAAGTTAATTCCAGCTTTTTTTACTGTAACCTTTTTACAACTAGGCTTGCTTTATGCCGTTTTATCTCTCTTTTGACATTTCTCTTCATCTTGTACACCCAATTGACACCCGATCGCCTTGTGACCTTTGGAAAACGTAACAAGTTCCGAAGTGTGATTTTTCACGATAGCTTTGACTTCTTCATTCATTGTTTTTCTCTATTTATTAACTTATATAACTTGTTGGAAGTTTATTGGCTCACAATTGGTAAAAAGGCAAAAGAAAATAAGATTATCAAGTTTTTTAGTTATCTTATAGAATTCTTGTAAATTTCTTGTGCATGTTACATCTCTTTCCTCTAAAAATGACGTCACATAATGACACTAGCGGAGGTAAAAAAAATACGTGGTATCTTGATACAGGTCTTAGCAATCACATGAGTCGAAAAAGAAGTATGTTCGTAAAACTAAATGAATCTGTAAATGGGAACATCATTTTTGGGGATGATTCAAATGCATCGGTAAAGGAAAAAGGTAACATCCTTTTCAGAACAAAAGATGATAGTTGCCAAATTAATTTTGAATAGTTTATTATGTGCCCAATATAAAAGGCAACATCTTTAGTTCGAATCAGCTTTTGAAGAAAGGTTATGACATTTACTTAAAAGATTATAGTCTTAAGATGATAACGAAAACCTAATTACAAAGGTGAGAATGTCTAAGAAAAAATGTTTCCTTTAAATATTCAAAATGGTATTGCAAAGTGTCTTAAGGCTTGTTAAAGATCTAATCTGGATTTGGCATCTTTGAGATGGGCATTTCGACTTTAATGGATTAGTGCTACTATTAAAGAAGAATATTATGAAAGGCCTACCTTCAATCAATCATCCCAATCTAGTTTGTGAAGGATGTTTACTTGACAAGCCATTTAGAAAGAGCTTTCCAAAAAAAATCAAGCTCAAAAGCTCAGAAGCCACTCAAGTTTATTTATACTGATGTACAGGGTCTAACCAAGCCAAGCTCACTTGGTAAAAGTAACTACTTTCTTTTTTTTATTGATGATTTTTCAAGAAAAACTTGGGTCTATTTTTTGAAGTAGAAGTCAAAAGTTTTTCAAGTAAGAGATTACCCAATGTGTTTTTGGTAGAAGTTGTTGTATGTACAATCTATCTATCCAACAAATCTTCAACAAGAAGTTTATAAGGCACATACCACAAGAAGTGTGGAGTGGTAAAAAGTCATGCATCTATCATCTAAGAGTTTTTGGAAGCAAAGCTCATGTATATGTACAAGAAGAGAGAAAAACTAAGCTGGATGATAAAAGTGAGATGTCCATCTTCATTGGCTATAACAACAATTATAAAGGATACAAACTGTACAATCCAAACAACAGAAACATCGCGATTAGTTGAGATGCATTTTCTTATAAAGAAAAAAAAATAAGATTTTGGTAGTAAAAATGTACAATCTTATTATTCTCCTCTTGATCATAGTTCACTTTTTCATCAACTCTAGTACTTTAAGCTCTATATTTTAAAGCATAATGCCCAAAATTTTGACAATTATAGCACTGTACTTGGGATTTGTCATAGCTTAATCTTGGGTTGCCTCTTCCCCATCCATTGGTCGAGTTTTCTCCACTTTTATAGCTCGAGTTGTTGGTACTGAAATTCCAACCTCGTTTACGACTGCAACCTTGGCCTCGTATGTCTTTTCTCATTGTCCGAGCTTTCTTTTCTTTTCTTTGGATTAATTTCCATCTTAAAGAGTTGTTCTCCAATCCTTTATTTCTTTTTGAGTTTTTCTTCATAGACTTGCAACGTTTCATGAAGTTGCTCGATTGTCATAATGTCTAAATTTTTTGTTTCTTCAATTGCCGCAACAATAGAGTCAAACTTCAAATCCACCTAATGAAGTATCTTTTCAATGATCCTTACTCCTTTTAGCTCTTCACCATTTCTTTTTAATTCATCAGCAATAGTCACAACAAGAGTAAAATAATTCGAAATACATTCGAATACCTTCATATGCAAGGATTCATATCATTCTCTTAATATTTGGAGACAAATTTTCTTAACTTGTTTTGCTCATTTTTAAGAGGTTTCTAACTTCTCCTGTGCTTCATTTGAGGAGATTGCATTGGCAATGTTCTCAAAAACATTTTCATTTAATGATCCAAAGATGAGATATTTTGCTTTATTTTCTTTCTTTTTTAAGTCTTTCAGATTCTCCTTTTGCACCTCTGTTAAAGTAGCTTTATTTTCTGGTAGAATAAAACGTTTGTTTAAAACTTCTCATACATCATGTGTACCAATAGAGCCTTTATTTTGATACTATAGTTGTCGAGTTTACTTCCCTTAAATTGTGGAACTTGAAAGGACAGTATGCTAATATTACTGTAACTCACAAATTGAGTGAGAATTTGAAGATTTTAAGCATATAAATGAATCCAAAATGTCCAAAACCTTAGGACAGATTCATATGAAAATGTGATTTTCGGTTAATAGTCAAAGTCAACGATCAACTATTGACTAGTCAATAGCTTGGTGTGGCCAACGGCTTACGACTCAACAGCTTAGTCAATCGACTTGTGGCTCAATTACTTGGCTCCGCTCTGACTCGGCTTAACTCAGTTTGACATGACTTGACTCAGCTCAACTCAGTCAATTTTTTCAAATTAACTCAATTTCTGGACAGAAAACTTCCTACAGTGATTATGGGTGCGTTAGAATTCCGATCATGTTGATTTTTGTGGCTTCATGTTCACATCATTGAGATCTTCTATTTGATATGCTACACGACTATATGTAGCACTGATTACTAGCTTTGATACCACTTTATTGGGGAACTTGAAACATTAAAAACACACCCTTTTATTAATGAAAGCTCCAAGATACTCAATTATAAATTATTCACAATACAAAGACTCAACTTTCGCAGACACTTAGAAGCTTTGCTTCTTCTTCTTCTTCTTCTTCTTCTTCTTTAGACTTGATCACTTACTTTTGAGATACTAAATATATTTTTCTTTTTCATTTTAACATTGATGTGTATATTATATAATAATTACATTTTGACTAGATTTTAAAGTTTGTTCTCTATGTCAAGTGCGCATACCTTTTAAATCTCTCATGAATCTACCTAGAGATAAAACCTATTAATGAGTGATAAAGTAGAGTTAAAATTTTTTATTCCAATTTCCTTCCTAAAGGATGTGTCATGTCATGTATCATTCATTGAGTAGTTGATAATTATCTATAAGATCCAAGTGAATTAATTATATTGTCTCACCATCCAAATGATGAATACCACATCATTTGAGATAAAAATTTGGGATCTATACCAGTAATGTTTAAAAGGTAAGGAGTAGGTAAAATATAAATTCATTTTCAACAATTTATAAAATATAAATTCATTTTTCTAAGATTTAAACCGAATGTTCAACCAACCTGCCAAATAAAACTGCCTAATAACCTTTCGACGATGCCTTGGGCATTAATAACTCAACGAATATGCCACTTTTGTGCTTTATGGAGGGAAAAAAAAACTTGGTAATTATTTTCTTTCTTTTTTTACATTCACGGAAACGATTCTGTTATGAATGAGTGCAAGCTCATTTTGTGAAGAGTGAGGCTACGTACATAATATGGGCATACCCAACAAAATTCCAAGAGGGGCTTTAGCTTCTTCTGTTAAATGTGTCTCAAACTCGTTTTGAAAGAGCTAAATAAAAAGAATTTGAGCACAATTTCTATATGAAAAAATACTTATAGTTTTGTGGTAAGATTGCTATTTAGAGGTTTTGAAGAGTTGATTCAAATCCCAATAACCATTTACTACAAAAGGAATATTTTTACAAATGTGGCCACAAGAGCTCTAACATTTAAAATAAATAATTTATTGCTATGATTTTTAAAAATTTAAAAGAAAATAATAGAAATTAAGTTTTTGAGACTTTCAATGTGTTTAAGTGAACAGTAAAAAAATTAATTATCCCAAATTAAATTAATTTTTTTCTCTAAGCCACCAATAATTTAAGTGTTTGAGTTTGCCACTGCTTGTGTTCTTAAAATTATTTTAAACTTTCTTAAAATTAGTTTAAACACTTTAATTTTAATAAATAATTTTATTACAAAAATATTCATCATGATAATAACTATTAAAAGCAATTTATTCTCAGTTAATATTATATAATTTCATAAAATCTATTTCATTGAATTCGAACTATATAAGAAAGAGAAAAGTCATGCCATTGACAAATATTGCACGATTGAATTTAGTTGTTTAATCGATTATTGATTACAACTATAATATTATTATTACTTTATTTTTCCATGATATATATATGTTTTATAGCGGTTTAATGACAACAATGGATGAAAAAATTAATTCCACTTAATAAGTTAAAGGATTTGGTTTTTGGTAATGAACAATTTAAGGGTTGGAAAGATGGGATTTGGTTTTTGGTTAAAGATGGCTAATGGGTCGGGCAACACAGGCACCGCACGTGTCTGTACAACATGGCACAACACGAGCATATTTAGGTAGGGCACACGGCACGGCACGCACGTGGGTCGTGTCGGGCCTAGAGTTTTAGGCACGCGGGCCTTAAAAGTACGATTAGAGATGGGCCAAAACACGGCATGTGAAAAGGCATGTAATAAGCACGCTTCATTAGTGGGCTAACATACAGCCCGTGGGCCATCAATAGCACGTGGGCCAAAGCATATCAAAGTAAAAATTTTTAATAAAAAAATAAATATAAAATATTATGATTTTACAAATATCTGGAAATTAAATTTTTAATATATTTTTTTAGTATAGGCTTTTAAAAATTAATTTAAGTCATAGTTTAAACAAATGTTCTAATTTGTTTTATGTTTATAATGTATTAAATGAATAAATTAAGGGAAAATATCCACTGTCTACCCGTTTTTTCTAACTTTTTCAAAAATACATAATTCTTTTTTTTTTTGCTGGAATCCATCTAAAGTTACATTTTGTTTCACTTTTCCACTTCCGTTTGGAATCCGTTAAGAAAACTAATGGAAACTTAAAAAAATGACCATTTTACCCCCCAAAACGAATACAAAAAATAATCAAATTAAATCTAAATATTTTCTCTATCAGTTAATAAATAAATTAATTCCACAACCATCAAATGTAGGTTTTTTTTTTAAATATGTTGTAATTAGAATGCTAAATTATAATAATAGTATTAAAAATAGCCCAATTTCGCAAACTATCAATTGAACAATAAATAGAGTTTTATTATTTATTGAGTTATAATCTCTAGTAGTTAAGATTTTTTATACTTCATTAACGTACCAATAATGATATTTATCATTAAATCTAATTAGTTTTGGCATTTTATAAGGTGAAATTGTAATTTTCGTTTTGGGGGTTAAATGGTCATTTTTTTAAGTTTCTGTTAGTTTTCTTAACGGATTCCAAACGGAAGTGGAAAAGTGAAAAAAAAATATAACTTTAGGTGGATTCCAGCAAAAAAAAAAAGGAATTGTGTATTTTTGAAAAAGTTGGAAAAAACGGGTGGACGATGGATATTTTCCCATGAATTAATATCATGATTTTAATAAATAAAATTATAAATATCATGATTTTATAAATGATAAATAAAAATTTTTACGACATTAATATTTCATTTATGAAATCATAACTTAGTTAATAGTTAATGGAGATATGTTTCATTTGTGAATGAAATATTTTTCATATTTATACATATAAAAAAATTATGAATGAAATATTTTTATGATAAATGAAAAATTATATTTTCATTCAAAGGAGTTCAAGTGCAATTATAATATTAATAGTTCAAATAAAATTAGGTGTAATTGTTATTCTAGGATTGTAATTTTATTTTTCATCAATCATTACTATGATCTATAAAATTATTATTATTATTATTATTATTATTAGGCTGATGGGATTAAAAAAACACTCCAGGCACGTGGGCTTTTTTGGGCACACTGGACATGTGGGCTTAAAGGGAAAAAAAATGATGTGGGCCATGCCTGGCTCATATTAGAAAAAGTGGGCGCGACCCACAGACCCTAGTGGGCTGATGCTTGACGGGTTGTGTCGTGCGTTGGCCATCATTAGTTTTGGTATTGAACAGCTTAAGGGTTGGAAAGATGGAAGATGAACAAGAAGAGAAAAAAAAAGTTGCAGAAAATCATGAATTAGTTTCAAGGGTATATTGGGCATTAAGATGGATTTATAAAGTATAATATAAAATTTGAAATTTTAACAAGGGTTTAATAAGTAAAGAGATTTGAATTTAATTTGGCGGATTCAAATGTACTCAAGTAAACTTAATTATTTGACATTAGTATATTAGTGTATGGGATAATAAAATTATCATGGTAATTTTTAGAGTATAAATAGTGCTATCCTTTTTTTAAGCAGTAACTCTTGAAATTGTCTGTTTAGTCTATGGGAACATGCTTGTTTGTGAATGCCAATTGACTTTACAAAGGGATAAACGGAGCATCATTAATCTATCCAAAAGAAGCGCATAAGATTTTTTATAACATTATATATACGTGCTAATAAATGGATGAGCACTTTGTTGGCAAATGGATGAACGCATTGTTAACGAGATGATAAGTTGTAAATGTAGGACTTAAAAAAAAAAATCTTAAAGAAGTGTTGTGGTTATAATAGTCATGAGTTTCTAAGACTTGAAAGGTTATAGTCCGCGCACATCTCCACTAGCTTCTCTTGGCCACCAAACTAACTATTTGGTGCACATGAATTTACCAATTGATAAACTGTGAAATCAGTACCGGCTATGACTAACATGATCCGTCATAATTATTTATCGTCTCCGAAGAATTATTAGTAACTGTAAAAGGAAGTCTTCAATGTGAAGAATTATTTGTGAATATTTGTTCTTGGGTTTGGTCCATTGTTTTGTGAGATGAAATAAAAAAAAAAAGGAAAATAAGAAAAAAGAAGAACGATGAGGAAGAAGACAGAGTTGAAAAAAAAAAGATTTTTCTATGATACTGTATGGATTTTTACAGTATTGATAGTAGGATTAATGTGGACCATCAGATGTAAGAGTTTTAATCTGAATCATTAATTTAATATAATAAATAATTAGATAATTAATTAAAATATAACAAGTAATCTACAGGTTGCGAGTAAACATTAATTTGTTAATTTTAAATTAATATTAATTTAGAAAAAAGTCACTCACACCTCTAAGGTTTGCTTAAATAATCATATAGATCCCTTTAGTTTCATAAATGGTCACACAGACTTTCTTAGTTTCATAAATGACTATTATACCTTTTGATTAAAATAATCTTTTTTTTAATGATGGATTAAAATAATCTAAATAAATATAAATATAGTAATAAGATAAAAATAATAAATAAATATCATATGATACAAATAAAATGTTATAATAAGTGTAGTTGATAAAATAACGTGTACAATGAAAATTTTGATAATATTAAGTTATTATCAATCTATCTTGACAGATTAACTAAAATTTATTAATTCAAATATTGCTTTTAAGATTGATATTAACGTAGACATAATTAAATAAGATATTGTAAAAAAATAATATAAATTTTATAAATCATTGTGAAATTATTGTGAATGTTAGGTATAATTATCAGCACGATTCCGACTGTGGGAGTTCCAATTGATGCGATTCCGACACCAAAATTCTCATCGGCGCGATTCCGACACTGGCCACTCTCATACGCCTCTGTCAGTGGTGCGTTTTCCTGTACCTGTTGTTCATTTTTTAGTGCTCCTTTACTCTATTACAAGCAATTTTTCATTTTCTTCCTTTTCATTCATAAAATGTTGGGGCTTTTGTTTAGAATAAATTGATGGGTGATGGGTCATGCGTGATTTATTTGCTTGTAACCATTGTTTTTATTGTAGTTTTTATTTTTGTAGTTGCTTTTTGTAGACATGCACAGCCCCTGTTTGATTTGAGTTTCTAGTTCTACAAAACATTAAATAATAAAATGCATGCCTACGTTATGAAATACTATGCTTCAGTAAACAAAGGGAAGTTTGTCAAATTCCGGATTTCAAGTTGATGTTTTGGCACAATCAAAAGAAGGGGGAAAGTGTTGCAATTGCAATTGTATAGGTCTTATCCAATTTCTTTGGGATGGGCCAAAAGAATAGTACAGGAAATATCAAAGCACGTAGCAAATTTGAGATTGTGAGGCTAAATGCAATTGCAGTTTGTACCTAATGATTGTTTAGTTGAATTTCTTTGTTTCCTAGTCTGGTTTGTCTTTTGTTGCTTTATTGACTTGCTTGTAATTGTTTCTATTCGTGGGCTATGATCATTATTGTTTGCTGGAAAAGTATTTCAAGTAAACTAAGTGTTTGATTAAAAGTATTTCAAGTAAAGTAACAACTAAAGGAACTTGTTCTGGTTTGTCTTTTTTTTTAAATTTTTTTAATATCGAATTATTTTTCCTTCCACCATCCATAATAAGATTCTAGTAATTTTCTTAACTTCTATGTTCTTATTTTTCCTGTATTGTTGTTTGACAAAGAAATATTTTTTTCCTAGGTTTAAGTGTATGAAATTATGTCTAATAGCTCAACTAGTAAGGCTACCTGGAACCCCCAGACTTTAGATGTATTTTGTGACTTATGCATTAAAGAGGTGGATGCCGGACATCATCCTGGGACTCATTTGACTTCCCAAGGATATGAAAATTTGATTAAGGAGTTCACTAAAGAAACTGGATTAGATTACAACAGAACTCAAATGAAAAATAAATGGGATTCTCTTAGAACTGATTGGAAATTGTGGAAGAATTTGATTGGCAAGGAAGCTGGTTTAGGGTGGAATCATAGGTTGAGGACAATTGATGCAAGTGAGGAATGGTGGGAAAAGAAAATAAAGGAAAATCTGCAATTCAGTAGATTTCGGAAAAATGGTATTGATCCAGAGTTGGAGAAAAAAATAAATTTAATCTTCATGAACACTGTGGCTACTGGTGAGCATGTTTGGGTTCCCTCATCTGGTTTTCCTTTAGAGAGTAATGACGCATCTGAATCTCTTTGTGTTGAGAGTACTGCTGACTCTGATGAGTATATTGTGTCTGATGATAGTAAGGGAAGCAAAGGTAAAAGAGTGGCCTTAAAAGGGAACAAAGTAGGAGGTGCTGTAAAACTGTCAAGGCAGCTTGATCGTCTCATTGATGCAGTAGAGAAAAGGAACACAACTTCAAACTCTCAAAATGATACAAATGGGAAAGAGATTTATAAAGCATTGGAAGTGGTTGCTTGTTTACCAAACATTGAGGCTGGGAGTAAAGTGTGGTTATTTGCTAGTCAGTTGTTTACGGACAAAGTGTAAAGGGATTTATTTAATGAGATAGAAGATCCAAATGTCAAATTGAAATGGCTTAATTATGAGAAAAATACAAAGTGAAAATGCATTGTATTTATGAAACAATATTTTGTAAATTATGTTTATGAATGAATACTTTTTATTTTGTCACTGATTACACTTTATATTACATTTACAATGTATATGAATTGTTGCTATTGATTTATTTGCTTGAGGCTTATTTATGGAAATTTTTCTGGACTATTTGCTTGAGGAAAAATAATAGCATATGTGTTTTTGGTATGAGTTCCTATACGGTTACATTTTGTAATTCTGACATGCTCCATGGCCTACTTTTGTTGTATTTTTGTGTGAAAACTAGGGCGACAGCCTTTGCAGTGTTGAATGGAAATTCTAGAATGGAAGCACATGAGCCATT
>NW_006262933.1:112887-117995 GCF_000493195.1 Citrus x clementina | reverse complement strand
AATCATTAACCTTCTTATAGGCCTCATATATGCATGATCGTATAGATAATGCTAATAAACGTTCTTCAAATTAAGTTCATTAATTTCATATTTCTGTCTTATATTTATGCTTCCAAATGGATAATTTTCTTGAGAATTTTCAACATACTCAATTATTTCTTGTCCAATATTATTCTAACAACTAAGAAGAATAAGAATAAAGGGACCCTTTATTTATGCTTTCAACCAAGAAGAATAAAGGGACCCTTTATGAAAAAAAAATAAAATTCTAAGAGCTATAAATCTTATATTTGGAGCATTTATGAAAATAATAATAATAATATTTTCAAGGGTCCCTTTATGATGCCGTAATTTTTTTACGGTATCAGTAGTGTGGGAAATATATACCGTTAGATCTAATCAACAGTACATATTATTTATATTAATGAAAATTTTTAATTATTTGAAAATTATGTTAATTGGTTAACAAACCTGTAAAATAGGTAATTTTAAATTTAAAATGAAAAAGAAACAGAGATATAGTCAAATACAATCTCTCTTTATCTCTCACGTTCATGTTTTTATAATTGGATTCTTTAAGATTATCTCTGTCTCCTAATGATTAGATGAAAGAGATTCAATAAATTTCTCTTAATAAATATTTCAGTAGTTTTAATCATATTTTCAAATTGAAATTTTTTAATAACGTAATAGTTGTATTTTTATTGTATTGTCAATTTATTGCCTTGAGTATTTGCTGCCATGGTTTAAGATCTGTCCTACGCTGCTTAAAATCATTCTATAACGTGCCTAAAGGCACCAGGCGGTTTAGAGGCTCGTGTGGTTCACATATTACCAGCCATAGAGAAAAAGTAAAAGGGGAGAGAACCATGAGGCAAGGTGCACGGAGAGTAAGATACATAATCTTAATGTCATGTGAGGCTTTGCAAACTCTTTCATGATGTTTTCTTTTATATATGTTTTGGTAATGAAAAGTTAGTTGGTCGGCCATGTTGAAATTTTACTTTAGTTTGGATTTTTTCAAGTTTCATGATGTACAGATAAACAAAATATTTAGAGTTCCATATTTATGTAAGCTGCGAATCCATTTAATTATTCAACTTTCTAGCTTTTTTAATTTAGGAAAGAGTTTACTATTAGCTTATTGTTAGATATATAGTCTATTTTTAGATATATAATGACACCTGCATTTTTGGTGTTTTATTGTCACTAGAGAGTGATCATAACAACCTTGTTGTTAATTGATATTAACTTTAAGCATAAATAGCATATTTGGTGGTAGATTATGTGATTATGCTATTACAGTGCTAAAACGAATGCAGGATTAATTAATCCGCAAGGCAACTAGGCAAGTGGATATGTATCTGTTTGATGATAGATTAGTTTTGACAAATTCATTTATCTTATTTAAAAGATTTTCTTATTTTTCTTAATTGTTAGAATAACACTGGACAAGAAATAACTTAGTATGTTGAAAATTCTCAAGAAAATTATCCATTTGGAAGCATAAATATAGGACAGAAATATGAAATTAATGAACTTAATTTGAAGAAAGTTTATTAGCATTATCTATACGATCATCTATGAGGCCTATAAGAAGGTTAATGATTCTTACAATTCATGGTATTTATTACAGCAAAAAAAAAGTCAACTAATTACGTATGCAAGAGAAATAATTAAGTAATTAAGTTGTAATTAATTAATCACAAAGAATGGCTTATTTGCTTTTTAGATTGAAGCCCTTGCTGGGAAGTTCAATTCACTTTATCACATATGATCAAAACCACAGTTTCTAGTGTCGTTTTTTTGGGGTTTTGTTGATTACACGGAAAGCAACTAATTACTACAGCTAAAGCATGCAAAACAATATTAGAAGCAAAATGCTTTTTGGATCTGAAGGGGAAATTATTTTTTTTTCAAGTTTTTTATATGTTCTTTTGTGAAGACCTAAAGATTCGAGAGTCAGATTAATAATTTTGTCTCTCTTAGGCTTTATGCGGTGGGAATGAACTTTCTCTCTTTTAATTCTCTGTCATTTTCTCAATGAAGGCAACAAGAGAAAGTTCAATCTTTAAAAGTCTCAACATTCAGAATTTGGCCAGTCTAGTTGTCTACTTTGCATTTGCTGGAGTATAATATCGCCAAGAGATTTTTCCGTTGCACTTTACGAATTTATATTACTTTGAGGAGGGAATTCAGCTGACTACTAATACTTACAATTGAAATTTAAATGCCGGTCTTTAAATTCTAAAAATTAAAGGCAAGCCCCATATGAAAATATAGATGTTAAAATCTTCATTTTTGTTTATTGATACTTTATTTGTTAGTATCATTATTTTATAAATATACTTGATGTCACACGATTGACTATATATTAACATTAAAATGCAGATGGAAAGAAAAGATGATGGAGGGCTCCATAATAGCATAAAAACAAACGGAGAGGGTGAAACAAACTTTCAAAATTGCAACCATGAGAAGGAATTGACATTAATGAAAAAATTGATGGGATGACTTTTAATCTTGCCGCTGTCATGTATGAACTTGGTGAGCTGAAGAGGAACAGTTTAGATACTTATGCATTGGTACAAAAAATGTATAGTGTAGTTGAAGCACTTGAACATAATATAACTCATATGCAATCACACCCATGGAAGGAAAAGATGAACTCTTCTAGTAAAGATGTTCAAACTAGTAAAAATGAATCAAGTGGTCAAAATTTCGTGGGCAAGGGAGATGAGTTTGGGGTGAAGATCGCAGCGATTAAGGACAATATTGAAGACGCATGTGGTGAAAATTTATCATTGAAAAACTTATTTGCATATAGGAAACTGAAAGAGAACCAAATCTTCCACAACTGCCTTGAAACTACACAAGACCCGAAGTTTCTGAATTAACTGATATCAATTAACGAGGAATAAAATTACAAACTATTTATTTCTAGAAATAATATTCCTCAGGAGTTTAAATAATTTTACAGTTATCTATTTGAAGATTTCTACATGAAGATATGGCTTAAAGAGTGCTGACTGCTCAAAATCACTGAAGCAACCAAGTCTATGATTATAAGCCAAATTTCATTATTTAACTGTATTGATCTATAATATATGAGATTGCATATAAATTCTTTGATAGATAAATGTGTCTAGTTATGGACAAAATTTATAAAATAAAATTTGGACTTCTCTTCTTAAAGATATTCACGATTTAGTGCACAAAGGTCATAACTCTCTTGAAACTACACAAGACCCGAAGTTTCTGCATTAACTGATATCAATTAATAAGGAATAAAATTACAAACTATACATGTCTAGAAATATTTATTCCTCAGGAGTTCAAATAATTTTATGGTTTTCTATTTGAAGTTTTCTACATGAAAATATGGCTTAAAGAATGCTGACTGCTCAGAATCACTGAAGCAACCAACTTAAAAAATGTATTAGTTCTTTGTTTCAGCCTCTTTCCCCTATAAGCACGACTGCCAGACATTACATGCTCATTTTTCTTACATTTCTACATGTTTTTTAATTTTTTTTTGTTTGTCAAATTATCGAACAAGTGTTTGATTTTAAAGCATTGGTCATTACATGGTTACATAGCTGAAATCTCCACATAACCATCTCTCTACTCAACAACAAAATAATCATAACAGTTCTAAATATCAAATTACAAAGAACATATACAATACTAACTTTGTTGATCAATATCCATTGCTTTCTTGTAATGATAGCTCCCATATTTACCTTGAACATAAATTTTTTGAAAGCCCAAAAACTTGATTAATTGACAAAAAACTCTACTCAAATTTATTTAGATTGATTGACCAAAAACTCCACTCAAATTTGTTCCTTGATGAGATATTGTTTGCTACTTGCAAATATGAGTTTGAATTGTGTTTTGTTTATAGGAACTTATTCTACCAACAGTCAGCGGTTAACAAGTTGTATTTTTCAAAATAAACCGCGTGGGATCGTGTAGTTTGCTCAAGTCCGAGAAATTTTAGTGACCACCCCTACAATTTTAAATATTCTAACAATTTCACTAAAATAACATATTTTGTTTAATTACACAAAATTCATGGGAATACTTAATTACATTTTAAAGTTTATTTTACTATGTATCTTACACAATTCATATTGGCTTTTTGTAATTTTATTAAATAGTAATGTCAGGCAAAACATGAAAGAGTTTCAACACTTAATTAATTTGAAAACTCAATACGATACTCAAAATTGATAAAATGATACTTAATTCATATCCTTAATGTTATAAGATAATTCGATTATCATGTAATCAAACTAATTTCAAAATCTATCAATCGGATATAGCTGTGCGGTTAGATTATTTTATTCTAATGCATGGCCATGGAAGATTAACGGAAGTTATATGTGTGTGTCTATATATATATTTATATATATCCAATGGTGCAATATATACAATAGCCTTTGATTTCTCATGGTATATTTTATTAGTTTACTAGCTTATAAAACCATATGCAAATGTTGAAAATTGGACTACGGTTTGAAATATCATGTGATATATCTCATTTGACCTTAGATTAATGTATCAAGTGCCCATAAAATATGGTTTACTTTATTAGTCTACAAATTAGCTTTTATTAGTATTTATATTTTACATATCAATTCATAATACATTATCGTAATTACGACTTTAATTTCCCACTTATTAATAAATAGGGGTAAATAGAAGTACTGAATATGTGTGTGTGTCCATTACTTCATATGTTTTAAAACTACAAGGAAAATCACCTCTACTAACCTTTTCTCATGCCATTTTTATTACATTTTACCAATTTTCTTTTATAATACTATTTTGTAAAGAAAGCTAAAATTGACTACTAAAAAATGTCTTTATATTTTTTATTACATTTTACATTAAAGTTGTAGTACATTATAAATGCAAAGTTTAATTTTGGGATATTATCATTCGTATACCCTATAGATGCTATGTTATAAAAAATACTAGAACACTTTGAGGATGTATCAATCGTCCACCCTAAATTGACAAAAGCTATCTGTCGACCACCAAACCGTTAGCTGCCGTTTGAAAGTTAACATAATTATAGCGAAATTGACGATTTTACCCTT
>NW_006262933.1:105273-112563 GCF_000493195.1 Citrus x clementina | reverse complement strand
GATAGGCTATAAAATTAATAGGGAAGCGACTACCCACACCTCTAAATTTTACTTAAATGGTCATACATAACTCCTTAAATTAAAAAAATATAATATGTTAAATAAGTGTAAAATATTTTCAATATCAACAAAATTTTTTTAACATTATTTATTTTTCATATTCTTTTTACTAATATTAAAATCTATTTGACATACTACTAAAATTAAATAATTATACCTATCATTCACAATGATTTATAAAATTTATATTATTTTTTTACAATTATGTCTACATTAATATCAATCTTAAAATCAATTTTTGAATTAATAGATTGTAGTTAATCCGTCAAGATAGACTAATAATAACTTAATATTAGCAAAATTTTCATTGTACATGTTATATTATCAACTATACTTATTATAACATTTTATTTGTATCATATGATATTTATTTATTATTTTTCACTTATTACTATATTTATATTTATTTAGATTATTTTAATCCATCATTAAAAAAATATTATTTTAATCAAAAGGTATAATAGTCATTTATGAAACTAAGAAGGTCTGTGTGACCATTTATGAAACTAAAGGGATCTGTATGATTATTTAAGCAAACCTTAGGGGGGTGAGTGACTTTTTTCTAAATTGATATTAATTTAAAATTAACAAATTAATGTTTACTCGCAACCTATAAGTTACCTGTTATATTTTAATTAATTATCTAATTATGTATTATATTAAATGAATGATTCAGCTTCAAACTTTTATATCTAAGGGTCCACATTAATCCCACTATCAACATTGTAAAAATCCATACAGCATCATAGAGAAATCTTATTTTCAAATTACACCACTACTTAGTCCAAAGAATTAATGATAGGATTATTGTTAATGAAAAAAATTATTTTTGAAATACGATGGTTTCAATTAAAATGATTTTATTAGGTTCAAGTTTATGAAGAAGAAATTAAAAAAAAATGAAGGACGAAGTTCATGGGCGCTAAACTGATAATTAGGAACAAAGAAAGTAGAGAGATGAAGTTCAATTTCAGTTTAGATGAAGATATTAATATTAAAATAAAAAATATTTAATTAAATATAATTTAAGAATTACAAGGCAAGTTCAGGAATAATATTACTGAAAAATTTTAATTTAGGCATATACATTATTGTTATTGACAAATTAATACAATATGGGCGTACCCAACAAAAATTTAAGGAGGGCTTTGCCCCAAACTCTTTTTCAAAGAACTAAATAAAAAGAATTTAAAAACAACTTCTAAATGATAAATACTTGTAATTTTGTTGAGAGAGTGCTATTAATTTAGTGGTTTTAGAGACTTAGGAGGCGTTTGTTTTTTTGTCTGAAATCTGAATAGATCTGAATTAGTCTGAATTCTGAATAGATCTGAATGTCTGAATCTGAATAATATGTTTGTTTTTTCGTCTGAATCTCGAAAAATAAATATTAAGTTATTTTTTTCAACTTAAAAAATCGAAAATATGTACTTTTACATTTGTATCCTTATTAAATTTGAATGTCAAATAAATAATATATTAAATACCACAATATTTTAACATTTATATGCAAAATGCACCCATGATATTCGACAAAAGAGGCACAACTGTGCAAGCGGCAACCTACCATTCCAAATAAAAACAACATAGAAAGGGCTGATATTATGGATTATCCTGCACCAGATAGTGATGCCTCTGTCAAATCCCTTGGAATTTTCCTGCAAACAGAAAAGAAATAAGTAACAATATAAACCCTGTGATTTTATCCATGTGATTTACTAATACAGCCAATGCATAAAAAGATTGATTTGCTTCTGGCCTACCGATTTAAATAAAAAGATACCGGTTGTATTTAAAATTTAATAGAATCACCAACTTTCAAGTATAATGGGATGGACGAATTATAAATATTAGCAAACAAGTAAAAACTTCAGTCATAAAAACCGCAGATCAAATTGACCGTCCTGCAACTCGGAATCAAGCCATTCATAAATCAAACGCAGAGAGAGAGGGGGGGAGAGAGCAAGAGAGGGAGGGGGGAGAGAATTGATGAAGTGAAGCGGATCGGGTGATGTGAGTTTCTTGAATCAATTTTTTTTTTTTAAATCCACGAAACCACAAAATGATTGCCCATAAGAAATTCACCACCTTCACTAGTCCAATACCAAGAACAATAATCGTTTTCTTTTCAAGTAAATATAATTCATCGCCCTCACCGTCTCCTCTATCGGTGTCGACGTGTCTGGCCTGTGACAACAAATAACGTCGATGTAGTCCATGTCGAGGCGTTTCAAGGAAGCTTTGGTGCCCTTGACGATGTGTTTTCTGGAGAGGCCTTTATCGTTGGGGCCCTGGCCGCCCCAAAAGATCTTGGTGGAAACGACTATGTCGGATCGCTTCCACCCGAGCTTGCGAATGGGCTGGCCCATGATCTCTTCCGCGCGGCCGTTGGCGTAGACCTCGGCATTGTCGAAGAAGTTGATGCTGTGGTCGCGGGAGCACTGCAAGAGCGACTTCGCCTCCGTCACGTCCAGCTGGTTCCCGAAGCTGACTCACGCTCCGTACGAGAGCTGGCTCACTCTCGGCCCCGTTTCTTGAATCAATATTTCCTTGGCCCTGATTTTAGATTTAGGGTTTCAGTAGAAAGAGAGGGGGGAATCGATTTTGGAAGGAGAGGAAAAGAAGAAGCTAATTTCAAGGTGTTTAATTTATATCGATAACTTTTTAGCAATTAGAACGATGCCGTTTAGATTTAGGAAAATTGAAAAAATTAAAATAAAATTAAAATTACTTCTCCAATTAGCATCAATGTTTGGTTATGATACTATAGTATCAATGATCACTGACATTTATATGTAAAAGACGTTAAAATTCGCTTAGGTCATCAAATGTTGATACTTTTTTATTTAGTATCAGAAACTTAGTATCATTGTTTCTCATTTTTCCAATAGTGCCACAAGAGTTCCAACATTTAAAATTAATAATTATTGTCCTGATTTTTTAAAATTTAAAAGAAAATAATAGAATTTATGTTTTTGAGACGTTCAACACGTTTAAGTGAACAGTAAAAAAATAATTAACCACCCCAAATTAAATTAAAACCTTTTTATCTAAGCCCCCCAATAATTTAATTGTTTGAGTCCGCCATTGCTTTAATTTTATATAAAACATTTTAATACAAAATTACTCATCATGCAAATAACTATTAAAGATAATTTGTCATAAGTTAATATTATATAATTTCTTTGAATCTTGAAATTTTTACTTCTAATATCATATTACATAAAAATTGAAATAGTTTAAGTAAGGTTTTTTTAAAATCATAAATAATGTACAAAATAAAACTTAATGAAGGATTATTTGAACCCAAATTCTCATTTGACTCAGTATTAAAAAACTTTATTATTAAATTGTCTCTAACATAAGATACTGTTATGGACTTAATAATGCGTACTTCGTGCTCTCATCTTGAAGTCATCTCTAAATTTGCTTAATGTATACAGAAAAAAAAAATTGTTTCATATTTATTAATTTTTCTTCAACTCCTCTAGTTGAAAACAGATCAAACTGAGCTGTTAAATATTGGATTTGGTCAAAACTATATCACTAGTCAAGCTATTCTAGATTCAAACAATCAAATCTATTTCATTGAATTCGAACCATATAAGAAAGAGGAAAGCCATGCCATTGACAAATATTGTGCGCTTTAGTTTAGTTGTTTAATTGATTATTGATTACAACTATAATTTTATTATTACTTTATTTTTTCATGATATTATATATGTTTTATAGCGGTTTAATGAAAATAATGGGCAAAAAAATTAATTCCACTTAATAAGTTGAGGGATTTGGTTTTTGGGTATGAACAGGTTACGGGTTGGATAGATAGAAGAAGAAGAAGGAGAAGAAGAAGAATGGAAGAAAAAAGTTGCAGAAAATCATGAATTAGTTTCAAACGTATATTAGGTATTAAGATGGATTTATAAAGTATAATATAAACTTTTAAATTTTAACAATGGTTTTAATGAGTAAAGGAATTTTGAAACTAATCCGGTGGATTTAAAATGTACTCATTAAAACTTAATTATTTTTTTTTGTTTTTTGAAAAGACTAAAACTTAATTATTTAAAATTAATATATTAGTGTATAGAATAATGAAGCGATCAAGGTAATTTTTACAGCATAAATAATCCTACTCTTTTGTGAAATAGTAACTCTTGGAATTGTCTGATTAGATTATCAGAAGATGTTTGCTTGTGGATGCCAACTGACGTTACAAAGTGATAAATGGATGAACGCACTGTTAACGGGATAATAAGTTGTATGTGTAGGATTAACGTGTGTGTAGAAGAAATCTTGCGGTTATAATAGACTTGAAAGGTATAGTCCGTGCACATCTCACTATTTGGTGCGTATGAATTTTAGCAATTGATAAACCGTGAAATCAATCAAATCATTACCGGCTATGACTAACATGATCAGCCATAATTATTTCTTGTCTCCAAAGAATTATTAGTAAACAGTAAAAGGAAGTCTTCAATGTGAAGAATTATCGGTGAATTCTTGTTCCTGAGTTTGATCCATTGTGTACGTGAGATGAAACTAAAAAATTAAAAAAGAAAGAAATTAACAATAAAGAAGAACGATCAAGAAGAAGACGAAGAATAAAAAAAAAGGGAATTAAGAAATAAAGAAGACGAGGGGTGGAAAATAGTATTGAATGAGAAATGAGAAATATGATTTTCCTTTTTTTTTTCTTAATGTAAATTTCACAGCAACAATTAGAGCAACATTCACGGAACAATCTCTGTACCAAGTAAAGCCGACAAATATGGCCCTTGCTTTAGCCATAGGGTTTCCTTCATCCAGATTGTGCCTTAATTTTCTCTGATTCCTCTAAGAATTGATTAAAGCAATAATGCATGACAGATATAGTTTTCTCTGATTAGTAGGGATCAATGCATGCATGAAAAATTTGAGGACGATAAACGACTAGTCGTTTTAACACCCATACGATGGTTTTAAGCTAAACTATTCGACGATTGTTCTGCTGCAACACATGGGCCAAGATGAAGAATTTATGGTAAATTTAAGTTATGTTGTATTTGGAATATTTGGCGTCGAATTTTTTCCTAATTCCAGATCCATTTGCCCTTGTGACCAAATCTAATCTTGTTAGTTCTTTGAAGGGCTTGTTTTGGCATCATGAATAATTTTCTAAGAAAATTTCATCTCAGGTATTATAGTATTGGGAGATGGTTAAAATAAATAATTTTATCAGTGTAAGTAATTGAATACTAGTGAATTCAAATACAAAGTTTTTCAATTAAAAGTAAAAAACGAAATAAATTAAATCCTATTACACCACTTTCGCAGGTAATCACGGTTGCATTTAGCGTATGCAACAAGCCTTTAAACCCCTAGGCAGCCCTAGTGGACGAGTTTAGTCTCGTGAGGGTTTGTAGCGACGATACCCACAAACATCATCAATCCCTTTAATAATATTTATCTTAATCTTCATTACTACCAAAATGAATGCTCCGTCCTCTCACAAGGGCAACATTATCAGAAACCTCACCACAATTATCACAGAAGCATTGTGCCATTATGCTCATTGCCGAAACTTCATCTAAGAAGGGCTTTTGACAAGCTACCTCAAATTCTTTCAATGTCCTCGTAGAACTTTCACTAGAGTTTGTCTCGTTCTGGTAGCAATAGCTTGTGGTGATATATTTATCAAAATCTTTCATGAACGTTTTGGTATGCTTGGCCTAATAAAATGAAAAAACAAAGAAAAAAATGAAATGAATATATGCTTTAAAAAATGAGTTAACTAAATTAAAATTTTTAAAGACTAATAACTAAATTAAATTTTTTTAAGACTAACCCTTCGCAAGCCTTCGCCGGTCTCATCGTACTCCCCAACTATCGGGTCGCCAATGATCAGACCACCAACATTATGATCATTTATCTGCATATAAAAGTCGTTAGAGAAATACAATCCATAAATTTATTTGCTTAATATATTCTTTGTAATTTTTTTTTTTAACAAATTGAGCTACAATTCATGTTTCTTTTTAAAATTAAATTAACCAAATAGTATTTCTAAATTTTAACACTCAAGTCCTGCTCATTTTAATTTTTTATGTTGATATCATTGTCCATTATTGATCATTATGAAAATTCTAATAGAATGTGGAATTGTCATTTTTACCCTTACAAAGAAACAACTGAAGGTTGAGGATATTTAAACCATAAAAATATTCTTTGTACCACCTTTTAATTAAATAATTTATATTAAAAAATACTCATTCATTAAATTATTTTATGGACGAAGAATAAATCTCTGTAATTTACAACTATTTATTCTTTATCCATGCTATCTTTCATCTTGCACAAAAATAACCATTCGTATAAACTAAAAAAGAAAAATCCTTAGGAAAGGTGTAGTTCAAGAATTTCTAGGGAATATGAATGACAAGTTTATAAATAACAAAATTTTAAGAGCTATAAATCTTATATTTGGAGCATCTATGAAAAAATAACAACATTTTCAAATCAAACCACTAATTAGACCAAAGGACCTATGTTAGGATTATTGTTGATGAAAAAAAATCTGTTTCTGAAATATGATGGTTTCAACCAAAATTATTTTATTAGGTTTGAGTTTATGACAAGTAGAAATAAAAAAAAAAATGGAGGATGAAGTTCAGGAGTGCTAAATTGTTATTTAGGAATAAAGAAAGCAAAGGGGCGAAGTTCGGTTTCCATTTAGATGAAGATATTAATATGCAAATAATAAAATTTAATTACATATAATTTAAGAAGTATGGGACATGTTCATTAATAATATCATTGAAAACATTTAATTTAGGCATCTACACAGTCACTTTGGTCATAGTTTGTTATTATTGACAAATTAATATATTTTTGTCACATATTATTTTTTTATTGACATATTCAAATAATTTATTTTATATTAAAGAGATATTATGTTATAAAATTTTTGATATTAAATCATGTTAATTTTTCATGCATTTTGGAATTTGCACGTGAGATTACATTACTGCACATACAATGTCACTCATTCTAATAGTGAAATTAGGTCGATGGATTCAAGTGTAAAAATTTTTGAAACAATTTGGACATACATGTTAAGATTTAGAAACCTTTGACTCTTTTGATTTTTCAGCAAATATCAGGGATGGCAATGTTAGTAACCATGCAAACACATGCATCTACACCGTTATGCAACTATTTGGTTTGGTCTAATGGTTATATCACTAAATG
>NW_006262933.1:94702-105173 GCF_000493195.1 Citrus x clementina | reverse complement strand
GGGGTACCTAACGTGGATTACAAAATAGTGGACCTTATATAGATGTTAAATTATTGTTTATTTATTTTGAATATCACTTTTACTACTTATCCATAGTTATAATATTATAAAACTTACATGTTTTCTGAGTTGCTCCAGATCCTGTGCTTTTGTAGTTTGTGTTATATGTCTGCGACATTGAAAAAAAATAGTGTTACACAAATAATTAATTTATATTTTATCTCTAACTAGTATTTACTATAATGTGAAAAGCAATTATACCCCAATGGTGTCATTTCCACATAATTTTGCTCGAAGTTGGCTAGTGCAAGGCCGATATACTTAGATCCAGGATCAACAGCTATAATATTTTTCTTAAGAGCTTTACATTCTCTCAAAAGATTCTTGGTAATTTTGAGACTCATTGAGGATTTTATTTTAATTAACCAACAAATTTTCTTTTTGCCAAACGATTATGCTTGTTTTGATTTGTGCTCCTTAAATTAGATAGATAATCATGTATTTGATCATGTTTTTTTTTTAAATATAAAAGAAAAAAATCATTCATTGTACATGTATTTGTGCTCCTTGAATTAGGTAGATAATCATGCATCTGATCATGTTTTTTTTTCAAAAATATAAAAGAAAAAAATTATTTATTGCACTTGTATTTGTTTGAGGTTGAATCACGACATAAAACATCTATGCTAATTTTTTTTTTTTTTCAACATCCAATTAAAATCCTGGTTCTGCCACTGATTAGAAGACTTGGGTCAATTTTAAATTTTTGCTAGCATGTGAGCGGATTCAAGAGACATTGTGAACTCAAGGAACATCTCTATTCATTCCATCAGCCCATAAATATCACTAATGACCCAAAAAACCTCAGTACGAGAGCTAGAGACACAATTAATAAGTTCATGAGCCACTACACAATTGGCTTGATCATCACTAGCATGTTCTACCACTTTATTAGATCGGCCTGGATTTGCTCTTGCCGTGCAAACAACAGAATCCCATCTAAAGTTAGATTAATTACATCTTATCCTTCATTAAAAAAAAATAAAATTACATGTTATCCTAGGTTGCAATGTTAGATTTCATAATTAAAGAATAATACTTTTATATTTGAATTATCTTTATTTTCAATTATTTTTTATAATTAATTTTTTAGAGTATGTATTCATAGAATAAGGTACTTTATGTCCCATTTTATTTAATATACTTCTTTCTACTTATGAAATTTTATGGTCATAATAAAATATTAATTTTTAATTTAGCCCAAGATAATATAAAGCTTTGGGTCCGCCCCTGGTTAACTTATTGACTAGCGACTAAATAGACGATGTTTGGGTTGCCTCTCCGATGATTGAAATTTTTTTCTTTTTTTTTTTTGTGAAAAAAAGAAAATACTCAAATAGTTTTATTTTTAAATTAAATTAAAGAAGTTGTTCTTACTGAAGTACAAGACGCAGTTCCTACGAAATAAAATTAAAGAATGAAGAAGATAGAAATTGTAAAAGCTAGCTGCATACACAGCTTTTGGGCATGTATTAAAGGACAAATTAATCAAGCACGCCACCAAATTGGAACGCATTCGTGATTCACCCGATGGTGAGTTGCATAAAGGAGACTTTGCATAAAAGTACAAACTCATTAATCATTAAGACATGAAGTAGTTGTAATTATTTAATTGTAATAACTTTAATTATCAACTTCTAAAATTTATGGTAACGTTATCAATAAAATTCCGAAGGATGAAAATTGTCAATCAGTCTCATTAATAACGGCAACTTCTTGCTCAATGTCACTCGCTTTCACTCTTAATTTTGAATATTTAAGTAGTTTTCTTATTAATTAAATTGAATAAGTTGTGGTTTGTGTGTAATCACTCGAGTTTCAGCAATAATGAGTAGGGTTAGTGTTGGTATTTGCACAAAATTGTTATAACTACAATTATTAATAGTTGAAGAACACCAAATTTATTTATTGAGTAGTGTTACACATCTCAAAATTTTTATCATAAATGATATGACATTCATCAAATTGATTGGTGAGATATTACAATTAATTTACTTAAATTTTATAAGAAATTATGAAATTTAATGAATGACATGTTATTTAGAATAAACTTTGAGATAATAGGAGTCTATTACCACTCTTATTTTTTTAGACTTGGCTAGGACTGAAAAATGATGTTGAATCGTTAATAGGAAAATCATTCAAGAAAACATAGAACGACGATGCAAGGTAGCAAGAAAATTAAAAAATATGTTAGAGCCGGTTAGGGATGGCAATGGGCACCGCTCGCGGCGGGTTTGTCATTATCAAAGCCAAACCCACACAAAATTTAAATTACCAAACCCACCTGCAACCCATAGTGGGTTTTAATTTTTTTAAGAAAACCCACCCGCTAAGGATTTTGACAATTACCAAACTCGAAATGGTATCCGGCGGATTTTTTGGGGGATTTTTATATTTAAAATCACAAATGTTGAATATATAAATTTACAATAATAACCTCAAATTCCACATAACATATTCAATTTTAAATTTAACTAATATAAATGAAAAATTAAAATTTCAACATCAATCCAACACAAAATTTTAAATTTTAAGTATAAAATACACAAATCCATTAAAAAAAACGACAAACTAATATCTAAAAATAACAATTACATCTCATATTATCATTCAACACAAGCTCCAAGAAAGATGTTCATTTCATTCACCATCATTAGCACCCATCCAACATGATGCCTACAATAATGATTAAGATTAATATTTTCCAAAAAATAATATTTTTCAAATACTAATCCAAAAAAACTTATATAATGAACTAATTCATGCATTAAGTTAAAGAAAAATAGTCCATACAAAAACATTTTGGTTATTTGGCACTTTGCATTGTTATACACACTACACTTGTTTATACTTTGGTTATTTGGCGCTTTGCATAATTGCATTATTTTCTTTATATATTAAATATTTAAATATTTTTTAATTAAAAATATTTAAAAAATATTGCGGATCTAGCGGATATCCATGTGGGTATTCGCCGGATAGTTGGCTAATACCAAACCCACCCGCATCCAAATGCGGGTTTCAATTTGTAATACCAAACCCACCCGCAACCCACAAAATTATCCGAAGCAGACGGGTTTTGGCGGGTGGATTTGGGCGGGTTTGCAGACACAATTGCCATCCCTAGAGCCAGTTAAATGAAGAAAAATTTTAAATAGTTTTCATAAAGCATATTTTTATTTTTTTATTGAGCATAAAAATTGCATTAATATCATGACAAAAGAGTATAAAGTTCTACTAAAACATTTTCCAGCCGAACTACAACACTAGTCGTCGAGGCGGAACTACATTCACGCCTAGCAAGGGTTGCCAAGGTTTCAAAATTTATTTTTAAAAAATAATGTGAAAACTAAAAAGTTTTCAAAATGATCCCCAATATATGTTTCAAGGCAACTCTCAATTTTCTTCATATTTTCGCAACCCCTAAATTAAAATCTTAATTCCACCACCGACTAGACGACTTTTGCAAATTCTGCTAGCTTTTGAGTTGATACTTTGCAATTTCAAGAGACAGGTTGAACTCAAAAAGCACTCATTCGTTCCATCAGCAGATGAATATCACTAATGACCTAAACAAACCTCAATACGAAAACCTTCAATCAGCCACTACACAATTGCGCTACTACAGTCATTGAATTCACATGGCAACAACATCCATGGTTGTGCACGTTTTAGCTAGCGTCTTTAATGCGCGCTCAAATTTAAGTTGGCAAAAATACATGATTTTTCTCTAAGCTCTGATTTTAATCTTGTGGGAAGGAGATGAATGAAATACTAATTTTTTTTTTAAAGGGTGAAAGACCAAAAAAGAAAAAAGCAGTACTTGAAAATTATAAGCTCAAAAGTTGTTTAACTAGCAATTCATTCATTTATTTTTTTAGAAGGAATAATTCATGAGTTTTCAAGTCAGCTTTAACGACAATGAGATGTGAAAATAATTGTTGCATCTTCAGAAAGTAGTCCTCTTATAAGAATGCACACATCCTTTTAAAGTACAGACGTTCAGATTTTATAAGCTCATATTACAATATATTTATGTAATATTCAGAAGTTTCATCGAGAGTTTTTAAGTTACATTTCACTCTTACCCCTCCTCATCATCAAATTAAATGTATACCCTTAGAATTGCACTTGTGACTTCTTGCTTCCATTGCAATGGTTAAGCCAACTATATTCGGGATTTAAATTTACGTGATTATAATACATTCTCGAAATGTAGCGAGACTAAAATGATAATCTAAGCCTGTTAAACTAAAACCAAAACAAATGGTTGATCGTGATTTCTTTTTCATTAGATTTTAATACTAATGTATGCATGGTGTAATGTTTAGACAAAATAGATGGGCGCTTAGTGTTATTTACTTAATTTGATATCTAATTTTGAGAACCACATTGGACTGGTCCCGTTGGATCTGACTGTCCATGTAGTCTATTTTGGTCTAAATAGGGATCAAACTTTGATTGAACTTTGGACTCAAATGTGGAATCAGTTAGGGGTGGGCATGAGTTGGTTTGTGTTAGATTTTAAAACAATCCGAACTAAATTATAAAAATTTGGGCCTGACCTAAACCAACCCAAATATTTTTAACCCAGCCCAAATAATTCATTTGGGTTTTGTTTGAATTTTATAATCAAAATGTTTTTCACTTTGATAAATTTAATTATATCAAAATTATAATAATTATTAATTTTATTAATTATTACATTACTATTAAAATATGAAAAAATATAGTGGATAAAAAATTATAAATAATAGATTTTACAATAACTTTATCCTTAAATTAAAGAATATTAGAAAATTAAAATAAAATTTAATTACGAAAATCATTATTTCTCAATAAATGAGAACGTAAACTTTAACAATAAACTTTTACAAACATGATATCAATAAGTAAATTAAAAGAAAGAAAATAAAAATTAGTGGTATTAACCATATTAAAACACAAATTCAAACAATGTCAATACAAATCAAAACAAGATAAGACATCCCAACTCAGATATCAAAGCAATCCATTATAATCATTTCTATCCACAGTACTTTAATTAAAATAACAACCACATGCTATACATGTAAAGATAGTTGTATTAAGGCTCCGTTTGATACAACTTTTCAAGTAGAGATTTTGATAGTAGAGCTTTTACAAATAGAGATTTTACTTTAAAAAATTTAGATGTTTGGTTGTCAATAAGAGCTTTTATTAAAATTTTATAAAATTACTTTAATAGGCAAGTTTTTTTAAGTTATGTTATGAAAATAATGTCAAATAAGTAGAGAATATTTTAGATATTTTAGTATTTAAAAAAAAAATTCAACCTCTACTCTCAAAAGCTCAAAATTTGAGATTTTGTTAGTAGAGGCAAAATAGCTTATTTAAACTCTAAAAATTCTATAAAAAAATAACCAAATAAAAACAAAAATTATGATAAGAGCTTATGGAATTAAATAAATACTTATGAACATTACATAAGCCATACTAAATAAACACTAAATAAATAAAATAAAAGAGTAAATGAATAGAATATTTCATGTAACAGAGCAATCTCGAGCTGTTTACGAATATATGTGGAAAGTGTCCTAAGTTTAATATATAAAATGATTCTGAACAAATTGAAAGAGCGAGCAGGCACTAAGATTTCCTCATTTCAATCTCATTCAGGTATATTTGATTAGTAAAGTGAAAGACCCCGAGTCCGAGTCCGAGTCCGTGTCCGAGTCCAAGTGTCCAACTAGAAAATTCATTAAATACGTAGTGTTTTTTTTTTTTGAATTACATGAGACTAATACTTAGATTACAACTCATATTATATGAGATTTACAACTAATATTTACAATCAGACAATTATTGGGTCTAATTTACATAAATTCTTATGTAAAATTACCTAAATTTTATCATCTCTAATATTCGAGGGGTTTCTACTCCACTCACATTTCGAAAGGGAGTAAACTGCCTTCACTTAATAATTAAGGAAGAAAATAAATTCCTACTTACATTGCGGGAGCTCGAACCGTTGCACTCTCAGTTGTGAGTGCAAGGTTCTGGCCACAGGGCTAAGGCCCAGTTGATTCATTAAATACGTAGTTACGTACCTTCTAACCGACTCAATCCCACCACAGGGGACCCACAAAATCCACCCAACCAAACAAAACTGCCTTTTAAGTCTCATTAAGTCTCTGTTCTGTTTTGGTCAATCGAATTCCTCTGTCCTTTCTGCCCAACAAAATCACAAACGATGTTGCGCCATGCCTCTAACCTCGCCTCCAAAGTCAGGTGCACTTCTCCTTCACAGTTTACCAAATTTTTATTTTGTTTACTTTGTTTTCCTTCCACTTCTCTCATTTTGTTTATGTTAGTTAATTTGATTTTGTAGGTTGCTTGATAACAATTTTCAGCCGGTGATGATTCATTCATTCATTTATTAGTGTTTTTTGTTTCCTTTTTTCAAATAATAATAACTAATTCTGGCTTGGCTTATTCAGTTCAATTGATTAATTTCGTTGAGTTAATTTCGTTGAATTTAATTCTGTGTCAGGTTCATTTAACTCGGAGCAGACAGTATACCGCGGCGGAAGTCACTAAAAGATTTTTTGATTGTGAAACATCTTCTGGATTTTCTTAATTAAGAAATTAGATTTGCTGTGAATGGGAATGGAGTTAATTAATGGATACAGATCATCTGATCAAATTCAATTTACATCTATCTTCTGTCTGCAGGCACCAATTCTAAAGTTAAAAGGGAGAATTTTATATGCGGGAGGATGCGGAAGTGCCAGACCAAAGACAAGGGGCTAGAATGGCAATTGATGCACTTGTGGGAAATTCATACAGCACAGCACAACCCATCACATCATTCGAACAAATAGCCCTGGTTTTCTTTCTCACTTTAGACTCTTGCTCAATTTAATGATAATCCACAGAAATATATTTCATTTTGACGCCTTTTTTTCCCATTTTAAATTGAAGTTTGGAACGGCTGCAGCAAATGGTGACAGAGTGATTGGCGAGCTCATAGCCAAGGCTTTTGAGAAAGGTTGGGGAAACAATCTTCATGTTTTAGCTGTAAGTTGCTTCTTGAATTTTTCATCGTCTTTACTTTTTTCTTATCTGCTGTGCCTCTGATTCGGTTGTTATGTTTCAGAACCTTCCATTTTGTTTCCTCTACTGTTTTATGTTTATTTTCTACTGCCTCACTACTATTGCAGGATCGGAAAACACCACCCAGTATTGAACTTCAGTTGTATTGGGGAATGACCCTAGACAGGGGCTATTTGTCACCTTACTTCATCACCAATCATAAGACGAAAGAATGTGTAAGCATTTTGAGATATCAATAAATTAATTGACGTTTTATGAGAAATTTGTGATTCTATAAAGGATAGATATATTGACAATGAAGTAATTGAGATTGCTTAGTTCTTACCATGAAGATATAACTTTGGATCAGCCTTGTTATTAATCAACTAGTGATTTCATTTTTACTAGGTTTTACGAGATCCTTATATCATGATCCTTGAGAAAAAGGTTTCGAACTGCGTCTTCTTTGACTTATTGACAGAGATTGGACCAGTTAGAAGATATAATGGCACAGATGTACTGATCATTGCTGAAGATATTGAAAATGATCTCCTAGCAAGTCTTGTCTTAAATGGAGTGGCTACAGCAACCAAGGTGAACTTATACTTGACAGTGTTTTGCTGTTAAGAGATGGCCTACTTGAAGAATCTTCTATCATTCAATTATTCATTTAATTTTACAAAGTGAAGTTTCATATGTCTTCTCATTTTTTGTGGGTTCTGAATTGCTTGAAGGCTTGTGTCATAAAACCTCCTGGATTTGGAGAAAGTAGGAAGGCTAGCCTTCGGGACATTGCCAAATTCACGTATGGGAAGGTTGGTTCATTTGATAAATGCTCCACCTTGCTTTGCATGATTATTATGTGATTTACAAAACAATGTGTTCCTTTCTTTCTCTTTTAGGTCATGACAGGAAAAGATTTTGAATGCGTATCTCTTGGCCATGCTGAGAAGGTGAGAGATATCAGATATCAGTGACTGGTATATAATTTTCTTTGGTGTGAAGAAAAGATTTATTTTACCTAAGTAGAGCACATCATGAGAACGTTCTTCTCATCCTTGTTTCTGGTGGACTTTAATCCTTTCTTCTGGTACAACTTTGGCATAGTAATATATTAATTTTCATTTCCTTGTGTATATTGACAAGAGAGACGAGGTTTTGCTCAAACAATATGTCTTAGCCCTCTTTTATCATTGTAGATTACGGTATCAAAGGATCAGACGGTTATCCTTCTTTGTAAGGCTTGCATAGGACACGAAAAGGTCTGTGTTGTGACATTTCACATGATTTTCCAACAAGTTACCAGAATTTTCAATTGTGTTTATAATTTGAAGCGACTCTGCTTTTCAGTTTATACTGTTTGGCTCTTTTGTGCTTCTTTGGGCTGTTTCTATATTTTTGGACAACTTGCTTACCCTTTCGCTAATTTTCTTTTCTTAAATATGTCTGTTGCAGTTGTTACAGTGGAGATTCACAATGGAAAATTTACAAGATTTCCCGGAAGAGAGCTGTACAAAGCACTCTTATCTCGCTGCTGTTATAAAGGTTTGGTTATTTGGAATTGTAAATTAGTTCTTCAAGAGCTTTGAAACTGACTTGTGCTGGGCATAGAATGAAAGTTCTCAGCCTAACATGACCTATTAGCACGATCCATTTGGGCCAAGTCATGACCAGGTCTAAACTCTAAATCCTGGTTGGCCAGCCAAGAAATTTGAATTTTCTTTTATCTGCTATTAAAAAAGTTGAATAAACTCATTTATAGGGAGGATCAATGATCAGGTCATTTTGGATAAAATGATTTAATTAATTGACTAATTCTTTGGATTCAAATTACATTCCCATCTTCATATGATTATAATTGAAGTATAGAGTAGACTGATACCGTACAAATACTTTGATACTTTAAAATGGGAAAAAGAGAAGAAAAACAGTACCAAACAGTCAATTAGACATTATAATATATGTGAAGTTTTGGAACTGGATTTTGGTAGAAGTATATATTCCTTGCTAATAGGAACGTGCCAAAGATGAATCAATTTGCTTGTTTGGTTACAGTAATTGCATTTAGAAGACATGACTGCATCTTATTCTGTTGTTGCATCATGCTATAAATGAAATTTGGCTCGTTGAGATGAAAGATTGTTGAATTAGAGATGTTAGGTAAGGAAGTATTCTGATTTGAAATGAAATGGGTGCTGTTGTTGTAAGGTCTGTGGAAGTAATAAAGCTGAAGTGCGTGAAAAGAAGGATAGAGTTGCTAATGCCATAAATGCTGTCAAGGCTGCAAAGGAAGGAGTTGGTAAACCTCTTATATTTTTGGCTTTTGTTGGTCTATCTTGTTTGATTGATGCATGACATACAAATGTTATATGTATTCTGATGCATTTGCAGTTAGTGTCATGTCACTTTTATATGCCTGCAAGGAGTTGGATAAATTGCAAACTGCTAACCATGGTCAGAAGATTGGTGTTCAAGTTATCCAATATGCTCTTGAGGTTTTCTTTATTCTTCTTTTTAATTATGTATGTGATATTTCTAAAACCTCTTATTGTCTATCTGTCTAAAGGCAGAGGGCTGCTAAGATTATTCCTCGTTGAAAGGTGAAAAGTGACATATACTTCACAAAATGCATGCGTGGTTTTCGTTATGGGGCATGAGCCTTATCTTTTATGTATCTCAAGAGTGAATCATGGTAGAGAATATTGGTAACAAAATGTCTAGTTTTTCAGAGCCTTCTGATTGGTTGAGCCTGCATCTGCAGATGCTGGTGAGCGCGATTGCTTATAGCGCTGGAGTTGATGGGTCAGTTGTTAGCAAGCTACTCGAGGGATCCAAGCCTAAACCCCTCGGTAAAGGTTTGCGTCTGTTTCCCCCTTTTTCGAATAATGGAAATTTGAAAAGGAAACGAGTGAAATTCGAGGGTTGGGAATTAAGGTGAGGGTACTTTGATCTACATTTGTGTCAGGTGAAAATGCAGATATGCTTATGCCAGAAATTGTTTTTCCATTGAAAACCATAAGAGCAGTCTTGGTGGAGGCTACAAGGTAACTAGTTATTTAAAACCTTTAAGCTTATGCTAATTTTTTATCTAAGCACATATTAATTCTTTCTTCTTGTGTAGTGAGATGTTAGCAAGACTTTGAAATTGAGGCTCTTAAGGTGGCTCAGCTTGTCTTTCCAAGAATATTTGCAAAGAAAGTTCCAGCTGATACAAGCCTCCAGAGTAAAACAAAGGCGTAATGGAGGCTTCTATCAGCTTTCACTGGGTGCTGTTATGGTTACGGTGATTTATAATCCAAATTCTCATGGCACATTATATTTATTTATTATTTGT
>NW_006262933.1:41334-94602 GCF_000493195.1 Citrus x clementina | reverse complement strand
AAAAAAAAAAAAAACCCTTCCAAAAATTTTTAAAAAATTTTTTTTTTTTAAAAAAAAAAAAGGTTTTTTTTTTTTTTTTTGGGGGCCCCCTTTTTTCCCCCCCCCCCAAAAAAAGAATATACATACATTTTAGTTTTATTAGTTTAGCTCAATTTTGCTTTTTTTTTTTTTGGAAGTCAGTGTTTTATATTTATTTTAGTGCATGTAATATGTAAAAATAACTTGATTTTACCTATTTTGATAAATTTACGTTATTTTGGATTTAAATATAAAAGGTATTAAAACTCCATTTATATCAGTTTTTTTAATTATTAATAATGTTCTCTTTGAGAAGGATGTAAGTCTTCCATCACTTTCATTTTGTGTCACATTATAATTTGTGATACATTTGGCAACTTGCATTACATTGTATTGCAATTGCATTAAAACACTACTCTTATGCTAACTCATGCTTGGTTAAAATTTTTAGTTGCATTGCACTACATTTAAAAGTTGGCAAATATAAGAAAAGGTGTATAAAATAGATTCGCAGGGGAGACGGTGGTAGGGTTTCAGCTGTATTATAGTCAAACATTGTTTATATTTTAATTATAATCATATAACTTTTATTATTTAATGAATTATAGGAAATTTAAATTTATTATATATTAATTTATATTTAAATAAAAATTTAATTTAATTAATAATAAAAGATAGTAACACACCTAAATATTTAATAAATAAATGATTATACATTATTTTATTTCATTAAATATAATCATTTTAATTATTTACTTTAAATATGAAAAAGTATTTTAATTTTATTTTATCATTTATTATTCAATAAAAATTAATTTATAACTTAATATCATATTGTTTTATAAATATAATATAATATAATTTAATTTATATTATGTAATTATGTAGTATTATACTTTTAAATATAATATTAAATTTTACTACATTATAATATGATTATACTATATTCCGATAACTAATATATAGAGATAAATTAGATTATAATATAATATTATTAATATTAGAACATAGTATTGTAGTGTTTTATTATTTAATCATAGTATATGATTAAATCATGTTTATTATAAAATTAATATATAAAAATAATTATTTAATACTTAATTTCAATAATTAATAATGGAATCCTAAAATATTAATAAATTTAAATAATATTAATTTAATTTTGGCATCAATATAAAAATAATATTATTATCATAATATTGTCTATGTTGCGCCAAACATAATATTGCAATGTAGATATCCTAATGCAATACATCGTAACACAATACAATTAATGCAAAAAGTGTGCCAAACAAATCCATAAAGCACAAAAATTAAAGAAAGTGAAAGGACAATAAAAACAGGCAAAAAAATAAAAACAGGTCGTATTCTTTAGTCAAGACTCAAGGGTGGAAATTGATACTATTTGCAATTATTAGGTGGAAAATTGATTTTCTTTTTCCCAATGGATATAACATTGATGGATGATACAGATTTTATACAGTTGGCGCAAAATTGAATTAATTTAAATTTTTGTAGCATTTTCTATATTGGAGTAATATTCAAATCAACAGCTGATAATATCTTTAAATTTCAATAACTTTAATTAGCATCATCAACAATCAGTTGAAATATTATCAATATAATTCCTCGGGAGGAAAATTGTCGGCTAGTCTTATTAGTCAGCACGATTTCTTGAGTCATTATCACTCAGACTCACTCATAAATTTGAATATGTAGGTAGATTTCTAATTAATTAAATTGAATAGTTGTGTTTTGTACCCGTGATCACTTGAATTCCACTAATAATTATTAAAAGTTGAAGAGCATCAAATTTATTTTTTTTTCAAACTTGTCGAGGATTGAAAAACATTGTTGAATCATTAATAGGAAAATCATTCGAAAAAACGTAGAATGAGGATGCAAGACAGCAAGAATATTAATAAGTATGTTAAAGCCGGCTAAATTAAGAAAATTTTATGTAAAATGTAATAAAAAATATAAAGACATTTTTGAGTAGTCAATTTTAGCTTTCTTTTACAAAATAGTATTATAAAAGACAATTGGTAAAATGTAATAAAAATGGCACGAGAAAAGGTTAGTAGAGGTGATTTTCCTTGTAGTTATTAAAACATATGAAGTAATGGACACACACACATATTCAGTACTTCTATTTACCCCTATTTATTAATAGGTGGGAAATTAAAGTCGTAATTACCATAATGTATTATGAATTGATATGTGAAATATAAATATTAACAAAAGCTAATTTGTAGACTAATAAAGTAAACCATATTTTATGGGCACTAGATACATTAATCTAATGTCAAATGAGATATACCACGTGATATTTCAAACTGTAGTCCAATTTTCAGCATTTGCATATGGTTTTATAAGCTAGTAAACCAATAAAATATACCATGAGAAATCAAAGGCTATTGCATATATTGCACCACTGGATATATATATATATATACACATATAACTTCCGTTAATCTTCCATGGCCATGCATTAGAATAAAATAATCTAACCGCACAAACTATATCCGATTGATAAATTTTGAAATTATTTTGATTACATGATAATCGAATTATCTTATAACATTAAGGATATGAATTAAGTACTATTTTATCAATTTTGAGTATCGCATTGAGTTTTCAAATTAATTAAATGTTGAAACTCTTTCATGTTTGGCCTGACATTATTACTTAATAAAATTACGAAAAGCCAATAATGAATGGTGAAGGATACATAGTAAAATAAACTTTAAAATGTAATTAAGTATTCCCATGAATTTTGTGTAATTAAACAAAATATGTTATTTAAGTGAAATTGTGAGAATATTTAAAATTGTAGGGGTGGTCACTAAAATTTCTCGGACTTGAGCAAACTACACGATCCCACACGGTTTATTTTAACAAATACAACTTGTTAACCGCTTACTGTTGGTAGAATAAGTTCGTATCAATAAAACACAATTCAAACTCATATTTGCAAGCAGCAAACAATATCTCATCAAGGAACAAATTTGAGTGGAGTTTTTGGTCAATCAATCTAAATAAATTTGAGTAGAGTTTTTTGGCAATTAATCAAGTTTTTGAGTTTTCAAAAAATTTATGTTCAAGGTAAATCTAGGAGCTATCATTACAAGAAAGCAATGGATATTGATCAACAAAGTTAGTACTGTATATATTCTTTGTAATTTGATATTTAGAACTGTTATGATTATTTTGTTGTTGAGTAGAGAGATGGTTATGTGGAGATTTCAGCTATGTAACCATGTAATGACCAATGCTTTAAAATCAAACACTTGTTCGATAATTTGACAAAACAAAAAAAAACATGTAGAAATGTAAGAAAATTGAGCATGTAATGTCTGGCAGTCATGCTTCTAGGGGAAAGAGGCTGACAAAGAACTAATACATTTTTTAAGTTGGTTGCTTCAGTGATTCTGAGCAGTCAGCATTCTTTAAGCCATATATTCATGTAGAAACCTTCAAATAGAAAACCGTAAAATTCTTTGAACTCCTGAGGAATAAATCTTTCTAGACATATATAGTTTCTAATTTTATTCCTTGTTAATTGATATCAGTTAATTCAAAAACTTCGGGTCTTGTGTGGTTTCAAGACAGTTGTGACCTTTGTGCACTAAGGGCCCGTTTGGGAGTGTGGTGAGGTAGCTGGGTTGTCAAAGCCCAGCTACTAAAGTGTTTGGTAACACTTATACCTGGGTTTTGACAATTTAGCAGATTTGTTTTCCCAGCTGCAAGTTTAATTACTAAATTAGCCTTATATATTATTCCATTTTAATTTTATCAAACAGTCGTGTCAGTGGGAGTTCTATTTCAAATCAATTTTTTTAAACAAACCCTAAACACCCATTCTCATCAGCACGATTCCGACTGTGGGAGTTCCAATTGATGCGATTCCGACACTGGCCACTCTCATACGCCTCTGTCAGTGGTGCGTTTTCCTCTACCTGTTGTTCATTTTTTAGTGCTCCTTTACTCTATTGCAAGCAATTTTTCATTTTCTTCCTTTTCGTTCATAAAATGTTGGGGCTTTTGTTTAGAATAAATTGATGGGTGATGGGTCATGTGTGATTTATTTGCTTGTAACCATTGTTTTTATCGTAGTTTTTATTTTTGTAGTTGCTTTTTGTAGACATGCACAGCCCCTGTTTGATTTGAGTTTCTAGTTCTACAAAACATTAAATAATAAAATGCATGCCTACGTTATGAAATACTATGCTTCAGTAAACAAAGGGAAGTTTGTCAAATTCCAGATTTCAAGTTGATGTTTTGGCACAGTCAAAAGAAGGGGGAAAGTGTTGCAATTGCAATTGTATAGGTCTTATCCAATTTCTTTGGGATGGGCCAAAAGAATAGTACAGGAAATATCAAAGCACGTAGCAAATTTGAGATTGTGAGGCTAAATGCAATTGCAGTTTGTACCTAATGATTGTTTAGTTGAATTTCTTTGTTTCCTAGTCTGGTTTGTCTTTTGTTACTTTATTGACTTGCTTGTAATTGTTTCTATTCGTGGGCTATGATCATTATTGTTTGCTGGAAAAGTATTTCAAGTAAACTAAGTGTTTGATTAAAAGTATTTCAAGTAAAGTAACAACTAAAGTAACTTGTTCTGGTTTGTCTTTTTTTTAAAAATTTTTTAATATCGAATTATTTTTCCTTCCACCATCCATAACAAGATTCTAGTAATTTTCTTAACTTCTATGTTCTTATTTTTCCTGTATTGTTGTTTGACAAAGAAATATTTTTTTTCCTAGGTTTAAGTGTATGAAATTATGTCTAATAGCTCAACTAGTAAGGCTACCTGGAACCCCCAGACTTTAGATGTATTTTGTGACTTATGCATTAAAGAGGTGGATGCCGGACATCGTCCTGGGACTCATTTGACTTCCCAAGGATATGAAAATTTGATTAAGGAGTTCATTAGAGAAACTGGATTAGATTACAACAGAACTCAAATGAAAAATAAATGGGATTCTTTTAGAACTGATTGGAAATTGTGGAAGAATTTGATTGGTAAGGAAGCTGGTTTAGGGTGGAATCATAGGTTGAGGACAATTGATGCAAGTGAGGAATGGTGGGAAAAGAAAATAAAGGAAAATCTGCAATTCAGTAGATTTCGGAAAAATGGTATTGATCCAGAGTTGGAGAAAAAAATAAATTTAATGTTCATGAACACTGTGGCTACTGGTGAGCATGTTTGGGTTCCCTCATCTGGTTTTCCTTTAGAGAGTAATGACGCATCTGAATCTCTTCGTGTTGAGAGTACTGCTGACTCTGATGAGTATATTGTGTCTGATGATAGTAAGGGAAGCAAAGGTAAAAGAGTGGCCTTAAAAGGGAACAAAGTAGGAGGTGCTGTAAAACTATCAAGGCAGCTTGATCGTCTCATTGATGCAGTAGAGAAAAGGAACACAACTTCAAACTCTCAAAATGATACAAGTGGGAAAGAGATTTATAAAGCATTGGAAGTGGTTGCTTCTTTACCAAACATTGAGGCTGGGAGTAAAGTGTGGTTATTTGCTAGTCAGTTGTTTACGGACAAAGTGAAAAGGGATTTATTTAATGAGATAGAAGATCCAAATGTCAAATTGAAATGGCTTAATTATGAGAAAAATACAAAGTGAAAATGTATTGTATTTATGAAACAATATTTTGTAAATTATGTTTATGAATGAATACTTTTTATTTTGTCACTGATTACACTTTATATTACATTTACAATGTATATGAATTGTTGCTATTGATTTATTTGCTTGAGGCTTATTTATGGAAAATTTTCTGGACTATTTGCTTGAGGAAAAATAATAGCATATGTGTTTTTGGTATTAGTTCCTATACGGTTAAGTTTTGTAATTCTGACATGCTCCATGGCCTACTTTTGTTGTATTTTTGTGTGAAAACTAGGGCGACAGCCTTTGCAGTGTTGAATGGAAATTCTAGAATGGAAATCATACTTCTTCGTATGTGTTTTTTCTAGGGTTGCAGTTGCACATTATTTATGAAAAATGGTTGATATGATTTTATAAATATGGTCTTGAATGAATATAACTATATTACATGAAATAGTAGATTAGTAATAGGTGTGACCATGAGTGTGTGCAAGTGATGGCATGAGAACTTTTGAAAAAGGTGTGATTTTTTGCATGTTGTTCGCCAAAAGTAGATCCTCATATTGCTTTTGTTGCCTGCTCCACCACTACTGTAAGGAAAATTCCTTATTGAAAGTTCAGTTTTGACTACTTTATTGCATTTATATGGTGTGCCATTTTCTATTCCATGTAATAAACGTTAATCTACACTTGCCAGTTTTGAAACAATGAGTTTCCTCCAAAGTATAAAAAATAATCCCTTCATTTTTTATTTCTTCTTGTGCACTTGATCGGTATAGAATTTTTTTTCTCTTTACTTAGATGAGTTTCTACTGGAGAGGCCAGCTAGAGAAGTTTTGTTATAAACATTAATATGAGAATTATGGAAAAAAAATTTCTCTTTACTTTACGATATGATATGTTTGTACGCTTTAGAAAATGGAAATTTTTCTGGACTATTTGCTTGAGGAAAAATAATAGCATTGAAATTATTATTAGTATATCTTCCATAATTATGTCTTAAACTTTCAGCAAGCTCTGGCTCTTGGTGTATAATTTCCTTCACAAAATCCACATGCCCAAGCATACATAATTAATTTATCCTGTTGAAGCAATTCTAACGAGGTAGGCATACTCCCTTTTAATTTACTTTGAGAGTGGAGTTTGAATTCAGCCAGCTGATAGTTTGATATAAAAATATGGATAATGATGAAGAGGAGTTTGACCAGCTTGTTTGTGTAACAGCTGTTTTGATGCATCATTATTATTTGACATTCATCCATAAGGAGCCTTGTATGAATTCTACTCAAACAGGGCATAAATGGTTGATAGAAATACTTGGTGGAAATGTAAGCAGGTGCTTTAACATGTTTCGAATGAATAGTGATGTATTTTTAAGATTATGCACCGACTTAGAAGATAATTATGGGTTAAAGAGTTCAAGGAGAACATGTGGCGCTGAGATGTTAGGAATGTTTTTGTATATACTAGGACAAAGTGTAGGAAATCGGTCTACAATGGAGCGGTTCCAACATTCTGGTGAGACTGTGAGTAGATATTTTGACAAAATATTTGATAGTGTGTGTCGTATGTCCGTAGATTTGATAAAACCGTTAGATCCTGACTTTATTACCACTCCCAAAGAGATATCTGAAGATTCAATATATATGCCTTACTTTAAGGATTGTATTGGTGCTATTGATGGTGTTCGTATACCTGACTCAATATCTTCGGAGGATCAAATTCCATTTATTGGTGGAAAAGGGACATAAACTCAAAATGTAATGGTTGTATGTAGCTTTGATATGCAATTCATATTTGCAGTGGCTGGTTGGGAAGGCAGTGCCCATGATGCAAGGGTATTTCAAACAACTATTACGAATCCTGCGTTCAATTTTCCAAACCCTCCTCCAGGTTTGTGTTTCTAATTTTTTTTTATATATACTTATTCAATTGATTAGATTGTGTTATTTATTTTTGTATTTTTCTTTTTTATTTTTAGAAAAATACTATTTAGTAGATGCAGGATATCCGGAGTTATGTGGGTACTTAGGACCATATAAGGGTGAAAGATATCACCTTCCTGAATTTTGTAGAGGTAGCTAACCAATGGGTTATAAAGAATTGTTCAACTACAAGCACTCTTCCTTAAGAAGTGTTATTGAGCGTACTTTTGGGCTTTGGAAGAATACATGGAAGATTTTACGAAGTATGCCAAGCTATCCATTCAAGAAGCAGGTGAAAATAGTTATTGCTACCATGGCCTTGCATAATTATATCAGAAGATATTCACAAAATAATGATCATTTTGATGAAATGACGGATGAACCAAGTCATAGTATTAGCGAACATATTGCATCTCATGAAGAAAGTTATGAAACAATTGATAGCACAACTCAAGATATAATAATCTTGAAAAATGGCATTGCTGCAAGTTTAATGGAGGTACAACAACAGAAATATTTATACAAATTTTGTAATTAATTACATTTTAATTTTATTTTGTTTTGTTTTGTTGTATGATTTTTATTAGATATATTTGGTATTGTAAATAATACTCGATTAATCATATCATGTACAAACCGAAGCAATTTGGAGAAGCATATCATGTACACTGCCTGGTTGGCATTGTCAATAATAGTTATTTAAAATTATTTATAATTGGCCCCATGATGTGTTTTATAAATTATTTACTACAACTTGTGCAAAAAAATAAATTTGATTTATTAAATATTAATTTAATTTGTAAAGTAATAAATTGTAATTGTATGTCAATATAATAATTTGAAGAATGAAAAATAATTGATTTGTTAACAATTAAAAATAATGTTATTTAAAATTAGTTATTACAAATATTCATCCACTCTACAGCTATTAAAATTTATCAAACACCATCAGTAGCTGCAGCTTAAAATCTACAGCACTTTTACCAAACACCATCAGCAACTGCAGCTTAAAAGCTACAGCACCTTTACCAAACACCATCAACTTCCACTTCACATCTATAGCTTTTACTCCACAGCAACTGCAGCTTAAAAGCTACAGCACCTCACTCCTAAACGCACCCTAAATCGTGAATATCTTTAAGAAGAGAAGTCCAAATTTGATTTTGTAAATTTCGTCCATAACTAGACACATTTATCTATCAAAGAATATATATTATGCAATCTCATATATTCTAGATCAATACAGTTAAATCATGAAATTTGGTTGATACTCATTTACTTGGTTGCTTCAGTGATTCTGAGCAGTCAGCATTCTTTAAGCCATATCTTCATGTAGAAAACTTCAAATAAAAAACCGTAAAATTCTTTGAACTCCTGAGGAATAAATATTTCTAGAAATGTATAGTTTGTAATTTTATTAATTGTTAATTGATATCAATTAATGCAGAAACTTCGGGTCTTGTGTAGTTTCAAGATAGTTGTGACCTTTGTGCACTAAATTGTGAAAATCTTTAAGAAGAGAAGTCCAAATGTGATTTTATAAATTTCATCCATAACTAGACACATTTATCTATCAAAGGATATATATATATTATGCAATCTCATATATTATAGATCAATACAGTTAAATCATGAAATTTGACTTATAATCATATACTTGGTTGCTTGAGTGATTTTGAGCAGTTGGCATTCTTTAATCCATATCTTCATGTAAAAATCTTCAAAAAGATAACCGTAAAATTATTTGAACTCTTGAGGAATAATATTTCTAGAAATAAATAATTTGTAATTTTATTCCTTGTTAATTGATATCAATTAATTCAGAAACTTCGGGTCTTGCGTAGTTCCAAGGCAGTTGTGGAAGATTTGGTTCTCTTTCAGTTTCCTATATGCAAATAATATTTTCAATGATAAATTTTCACCACATGCGTCTTCAATATTGTCCTTAATCTCTGCGATCCTCACCCTAAACTCATCTCCCTTGCCTGCGAAATTTTGACCACCTGATTCATTTTTACTATTTGAACATCTTTACTAGAAGGGTTCATCTTTTCCTTCCATGGGTGTGATTGCATATGAGTTATATTATGTTTAAGTGCTCCAACTACAATATACATTTTTTGTATCAATGCATAAGTATCTAAATTGTTCCTCTTCAGCTCACCAAGTTCATACCTAACAGTGGCATGATTAAAAGTCATCCCATCTATTTTTTCATTAAGCTTTGTCGATTCCTTCTCATGGTTGCAATTTTGAAAGTTTGCTTCACCCTCTCCGTTTGTTTTTATGCTTTTATGGAGCCCTCCATCATCTTTTCTTTCCATCTGCATTTTAATGGAAATATTTAGTCAATCGTGTAACATCAAGTATATCTATAAAATAATGATACTAACAAATAAAGTATCAATAAACAAAAATGAAGATTTTAACATCTATATTTTCATATTGGGCTTGTCTTTAATTTTTAGAATTTAAAGACCGACATTTAAATTTCAATTGTAAGACGTTAATAGTCAGCTAAATTCCCTCCTCAAAATAATATAAATTCGTAAAGTGCAACGAAAAAATCTCTTGGCGATATTATACTGTAGCAGATGCAAGGTCGACAACTAGACTGGCCAAATTCTGAATGTTGAGACTTTGAAAGATTGAATTTTCTCTTGTTGCCTTCATTGAGAAAACGACAGAGAATTAAAAGAGAGAAAGTTCATTCCCACCGCATAAAGCCTAAGAGAGACAAAATTATTAATCTGGCTCTAAAATCTTCAGGTCTTCACAAAAGAACATATAACAAACTTGAAAAAAAAATTGCCCCTTCAGATCCAAAAAGTATTGTGCTTCTAATCTTGTTTTGCATGCTTCAGCTGTAGTAATTAGTTGCTTTCCATGTAATCAACAAAACCCCCAAAAAATTACACTAGAAACTGTGGTTTTGATCATATGTGATAAAAGTGAATTGAACTTCCCAGCAAGGGCTTCAATCTAAAAAGTACATGAGCCATTCTTTGTGATTAATTAATTACAACTTAATTACTTAATTATTTCTCTTGCATATGTAATTAGTTGACTTTATTCTGGCTGTAATAAATACCATGAGTTGTAAGAATCATTAACCTTCTTATAGGCCTCATATATGCATGATCGTATAGATAATGCTAATAAACGTTCTTCAAATTAAGTTCATTAATTTCATATTTCTGTCTTATATTTATGCTTCCAAATGGATAATTTTCTTGAGAATTTTCAACATACTCAATTATTTCTTGTCCAATATTATTCTAACAACTAAGAAGAATAAGAATAAAGGGACCCTTTATTTATGCTTTCAACCAAGAAGAATAAAGGGACCCTTTATGAAAAAAAAATAAAATTCTAAGAGCTATAAATCTTATATTTGGAGCATTTATGAAAATAATAATAATAATATTTTCAAGGGTCCCTTTATGATACCGTAATTTTTTTACGGTATCAGTAGTGTGGGAAATATATACCGTTAGATCTAATCAACAGTACATATTATTTATATTAATGAAAATTTTTAATTATTTTTAATTATGTTAATTGGTTAACAAACCTGTAAAATAGGTAATTTTAAATTTAAAATGAAAAAGAAACAGAGATATAGTCAAATACAATCTCTCTTTATCGCTCACGTTCATGTTTTTATAATTGGATTCTTTAAGATTATCTCTGTCTCCTTATGATTAGATGAAAGAGATTCAATAAATTTCTCTTAATAAATATTTCAGTAGTTTTAATCGTATTTTCAAATTGGAATTTTTTAATAACGTAACAGTTGTATTTTTATTGTATTGTCAATTTATTGCCTTGAGTATTTGCTGCCATGGTTTAAGATCTGTCCTATGCTGCTTAAAATCATTCTATAACGTGCCTAAAGGCACCAGGCGGTTTAGAGGCTCGTGTGGTTCACAGATTACCAGCCATAGAGAAAAAGTAAAAGGGGAGAGAACCATGAGGCAAGGTGCACTCACTACTAAAAAAATGACCTTTACTGACACTTAGTTTCTGACACTTTATAAAAAGTATCAGTAATTATGTACATATGCACCATTTTCCGCTTTTAACAAACAAGTATTATAAATTATTGATACTAACGTGTCAGTAAATTAAATATTAAAAATCACTAATACTACAGTATCAAAAGTTTAAAAAAAATAATTAGAATTGGTAAAACTTTGAACTCGAACCTAAGACTTCTAAAATCTAAAATACTTATGTTTGTTCCGCAAACCAGCAAACCGATAGAATTAAGACCCAAATATTATATTAAAAGATTAAAGAACAAAAATTAAAAAACAAAATCCCCAATCGATCTCTTACCCTCATTTCGTCTAAGTGAATAAAACTTACAAACGAAAACTTACAAAATCCCTAAATCTACCACGTCGCCGGCGTCACTCGACTACCCACTGCCGTTGACTCCCATGCACCAAAGTCTGGTCTCTTTTGCTATCATCATCTCCTGTGCACCAAAGTTCAAAATCCCCTGTCGTGAAAGTTCAAAATCCCCTGTCGTGAAAGTTCAAAATCTCCTGTCGTGATTTTCAAAATCTCCTGTCGTGATTTATGATTTTGTGTCGTCGCCGGTAATAAATCCACTGTCGTCATCACCCTAAGGTCGTAACAGCTTCCACCCATCATCAATACTCAGCTATTCATCATCGCTGTTGTAGTCCCTTAATCTCCGTCGTCGCTTCCGTACTGCCTCAATCTCTATTCAAGGTAAGCTCAATCTTATGACTGCCTCAATCTCTATTCAAGGTAAGCTCAATCTTATGACTGCCTCAATCTCTGCCTTTTTTAATTTATTTCTTTCATTGGTCTTCTTTCTGTGCTCTCCTTAATTTCTAATTGATTACAATTACAAATTAAGATTTATTTTGATAATTTTGTTATAATTATTATTTTGACGAGATCAAATTTGTTTTGAAATATTTATAAAGAAATTTTATTTTTCTGTCCATTATCGCCAACTTATTACTTATACATGCGACGTGATAGAATTTACTTACCGCACAATTAACTATACTGATTTTGATGAAGTATTGCTCTTGAACATGTACTAGAATTATTGTTGCAATGAGTCTTTGATTATCGACATGTTATTAGCATCTCTTAATAGAAATATCTAGGTTATCCATGATGACTTTAAATTGAAAAATGGGCTTAATTGAAAATGGCATGATGGGCAAATAAAAGTCATGAACAAAAAAGTGAAGTGGAGGGTAAATGCAGTAGCATTAGGCATCTGGCGGCAGTAGAGGCAAGTAGGTGGAGATGGTCATGGTGGGTATTGTAATGTAATAAAGAAAAAAGGAATGGGTTGCAGTTGTAGTTGCCTATTGTAGAGTGAGAGGGACTCATGAACCCTTTTGTAATATTAACAAATATGTACACACATAAGCTATACATTTGTCTATGTGTACTTAATTCAACTAGATTTGGATTGCTATGAAGTCGGGTATGAAAATTATGTTTGATTTTAGTTTTCAATGGAAATTTCAAAGAGAATCCCACGCCATTAAAATTTCAAATAGGGAGGAGAGTCAAATGGTTGTTTCCCTTTTTCTATTTGGTTCTTCCCAAGTTGAAATGAAAACGAACATTAAAATAACATGTTCTTGATTGGGGTGAGCATTTGACTTGGTTCAATCCAAACTGAATCTAATTGAGCTGTATTATGGCAGTTCGGTTCAATTCGATTAGGCAATAAAAATCAAATGATTCATGTGATTTATTTAATCTATAATAAATATGAATAAAAGTGTATTTGAAAATAAGTGTAATATTATAAACTTATGTTGTTAGGGGAATTATTAGAGATTACAAAAATGGTAGGAGATAACAGTAACTGGAAAATTGGCAATCTACCCTGGGAAAAATGAAGAGAATAATTCTTCTTGCTGTATTTCTATTGTCAGCATTTGGTTTTGCTACGAGTATGTATACTTATATCATGGGAAGAACCAGAACTGCAACTAGAGTACATAGGCAGATGCAACTAGTTAGGACTGCGGAAATTTCTTTCTCTGTGGTTCAATTAATTGTTACGCTTGTTGTTTAGGAGAAATACGTCGACGAGACCAGGCTTGGTGAGCGGATATCTGATGGCAGAGTTCTGCGAACCGGTATGTCCCGTAAAAGCCTGGCGCGCGGGGGAACAGGAACAGAAATATCCTGCTCACCCACGAGCACGTCATCCACGAGGCCAATTTCCTGTAAGAGGCATAAGGCCATTCCGGCTAGAGGTCGAGAGGCGAGGAGACCCAGTCGACGACAGTGGGCAAGACGGGCTCCCCAGCCCGAGAATCTAAGTACGACAGCCACGCTTTTCCCAGAACCGTGGCGTAACACGCAAGATCTCACAGAACCACGATAACCACGCTTTTCCCAGAACCGTGGCGTAACACGCAAGATCTCACAGAACCACGACAGCCACGCTTTCCCCAGAACCGTGGCGTAACACGCAAGATCTCACAGAACCACGACAGCCACGCTTTCCCCAGAACCGTGGCGTAACACGCAAGATTCCGCGTTTGCCCATAACGCAGCAGTGAGAGCCCCATGCTGTCTAGAAAAAAGCGGAAGACTGGAATTCAGGGGAAGCCTATAAAAAGGTAACCAACGAAGGTAAAAAGGTTGGCATTTTTGAGATCAAAACAAGAAGCAATTTTGATTCTAAAAGGGGAGAAAACAACTCAACAGCGATAACATTGGTGGTCAGCGTTCTCCGAGCCTTCATATTTGACTTGAGCGTCGGAGGGTTTGCGCCGGGAAAACAACCGGCGTACCCTGACTTGTCTGTGTGCGCAGGAACCTCTGGAGAAGAAGCCTCGCGAGGAGACCCCCTGGTCGTGATGAAGTTGATCGAGCAGAGATCCTGGTCGTAGAACGAGGAGTACCGGAATCTCGCATCAACATTTTGGCGCCGTCTGTGGGGAGGAGAGAGCAAAAAGCTTCTGTTGATAACAAGGAGAGGGGTGAAGCAAGTGAAAAGCGATGGAGACAGGAGGAAGTAGTGCACAAGGGGGTGATAGGAGGCTTAACGATTCCGTGACGCTGAGGGAGATAGTCAGTGAGGCACGGGAAAAAGTCATGTTCGACCGGATGGAACGGATGGAAAAGCAGATGGAAACCTTGACAACCATCTTGCATGAGCTGCGGAGCGAGCGAGGGGTAACCCGAGAGGGAAGGGTGAGAGGCGGTGGAGTGGCACCAGGTCCCGATAGTGCGGGGAGAAGTCAAACCACCGGGAGATTCGGTGGTGAGAGGGGTAATGTACCTCTGCGGGGAGAATTTCATAGAGAACGAGAGCAGTCCCCGGCAAGACAGACTAGTGACGAGGACGACGGGGTGGTGAATGCGGAGGAAACAGAGTTGAGGCAACACGTGCATGATGTAGAGCAAGAGCGGGATCAAGTTGCAGCACGTGACCCTGGTCGTGCAGTGCAGCTGGAGGAGGAAGTGCGCAGACTAGCGCAGATAATTGACGACATGCAAGGAAGGAACAGAGCCCCTGGTTGGAGAATAATGCTGGACGGAGAATCACCGCTCGCAGCAGAGATCATGAGGGCAGTTATTCCGAGAGATTTCCGCCTCCCAGACCTCAGATACTCGGGAAGAACTGATCCGCTGGTGCACATAGAGCGCTTCAACGACATAACCGGGGTACAAGGATTATCTCGACCCCAAAGGTGCAGGGTGTTCCCACTCTCCCTTGAGGGACGTGCACGAGAATGGTACAGGAAACTTCCTCGGGGCAGCATTAAAACCTTCGAGCAGATGTGCCAGGAATTCGCGGAGCAGTTTAGTGGGGCAATGGCACCGGAGGATGACATGATGGAGCTGAAAAGCATGAAACAGGGGGAGCAAGAAACCCTTCGGGAATTCATCAAGAGGTTTCATCGGGCTGTCCTCGACTTGGGGGCCTTCAACTACCCTCAGGCGTTAAGGGGATTGAAGGAAGGGGTGAAGATAGGAAGGCTGTGGTACAATCTGAGAAGCCCAGCGATTCAAACGTATGCAGCCGCATACGAACAGGCAAAGAGAGACATCGAGATCGAAGAGGAGAAGGTTGCACGGATTAAGACAGACCAATTAGAAGGGTTGGGGAGGAAAGAGAAGAAAGCATTACCGGGGAATGGGCCGATCAGGAGGAGGGACCACCAGGCCTCCGGTGGTGGAGCAGGAGGTCTGATGACTGCTTACCAGCCTCATCAGAGGCCACCACAATATCAGCGCAGCAGGGCGCAACCTCCCCGTTCCCCAGCTAGGGAGCCTTGGAGAAGACATGAGTCGGCATCTGGTGGTCTTCCCCACGATAGCAGAGCGAGTAGACCAGGAGTACTTCCACCGCCCCCAACTCAGAGCGGGGCAAACAAAGAAAGAGCAGTGCACTTGATCGACCAGAACCCGGACTATGGGCGGTACACTTCCTTGAAGATGTCCCTGGATGAGGTGTACGAGGCCATAAAGGATCGAGGGCTGCTGCACCCCCCTACACCAATAACAAAGCTACCCAACAGGAGGGATAGAGGACGTTATTGTAAGTTCCATGGCACTCATGGCCATACCACAGCAGAGTGTAGAGATCTCAAGACTCAGGTCGAAGATTTGGTGAGAAATCGGTACCTGGACGAGTTTATAGATGGGACCTTCCCGATGGAGGCCACAACAGGTGAAGGGGAGCAGGGTGGTAGAAACTTGAGGCGCGAGCAGCCCGCAGTAAGGATGATAGCTGGGGGCCCAACATTGGCCGGAGACTCCAACAGATCGAGAAAAAATTATGCGAGGTACGCCATGACCAGTAAAGAGGTACTCTTCAGCACCCCAGCAGCCAAACGAGCAAGAGTCAGGCAAGTGCCGATCATGTGGACGGATGAGGATGAGGAAGGGATTCTATACCCCCACGAGGATGCTCTAGTCATCAAGGCTACTGTCGCGAGCAAGGAGTTTGATCGGATACTGATTGATACGGGGAGCTCAGTTGATGTGTTATTTAAGTCAACCCTGGAAGAGATGGGAATAGCCGACCGGAAGTTGGAATACACCAATACCTCCTTGAAGGGGTTCGGAGGAGGGAAGCTGGTCCCTCTGGGCGTGGTCGAGCTGCCTATCACAATTGGGAGCTCCCCGACAAAAAGAACAATGATACTGGACTTCGTCGTAGTGGATGAAGAAAGTCCTTACCAGATGATCCTAGGTCGGCCATTTTTAAGGATGAGCAAAGCGGTGTTGTCCAACCATTATCTGGCTCTGAAGTACCGGGTGAATGGGGTAGTAGGAGTGGTACGAGGAGACCAGAGGATCGCAAGAAGCTGCTACTCCTCGGCAGCAAGGGAGGCCATTCAGATAACATCCCTCGATACCCGAGTGGAAAACAAGAAGGGCAGACAAGAACCTGTAGAGGATCTGGAAACAGTGAGCCTGGGACCAGAGAACCCGGGAAAGACGATCAGAATCGGGTCGAGACTTAAGGGAGAGCAAAAGCAGGAGTTGGTGAAATGCTTAGAGGCTCATGCTGATGTGTTTGCTTGGACACATGAAGACATGCCAGGGATTGACCCTGAGGTAGCATGTCATAAGCTGGCAATGAAGAAAGGTGCTCGGGCAGTAAGGCAGAAGAGGAGGTGCTTCAACCAGGAGAGGTATGAGGCTATAAATGACGAGGTGGAGAAGCTCTTGAGAGCAGGGTTCATTCGGGAAGTCAGTTACCCTGAGTGGATATCGAATGTGGTGCTGGTAAAGAAGGCAAACGGCAAGTGGAGGATGTGTGTGGATTTCACAGACCTCAATAAGGCGTGCCCAAAAGACAGCTTCCCTTTACCAAAGATCGATCAGCTAGTAGATTCAACTGCTGGACATGGTCTGCTTAGCTTCATGGACGCGTTCTCGGGATACAACCAGATCCCCATGTACGAGCAGGATGAGGAGAGCACGGCCTTCATCACTAACCAAGGTTTGTTCTGTTACAGGGTAATGCCATTCGGTCTCAAAAATGCTGGGGCCACCTATTAGAGGCTGGTGAACAAAGTCTTTAAGCCGTTGATTGGGAAAACCATGGAGGTGTACGTGGATGACATGATCACCAAGTCCAAAATCCCGAAGGAACATGTCGGACACCTCGAGGAGACATTCGAGCTTTTGAGGAAGTATAAGATGAAGCTCAACCCGGAGAAGTGTGCTTTTGGGGTCGAGTCAGGGAAATTCCTTGGATTCATGGTGAGCCATAGGGGGATTGAAGCAAATCCCGAGAAAATCCAGGCGATCGTGCAAATGACGTCTCCTCGTAACCTGAAGGAGATGCAGAGCCTCACGGGGAGGTTGGCGGCGTTGAGCAGATTCATCTCCAAGGCTACAGATAAGTGTCAGCCATTCTTTCAAGTGATAAGGAGGGGAAAGAAAACAGAATGGACCCCAGAATGCGAGGAAGCCTTCCGGAACTTGAAGCAATACTTGCAGCAAGCTCCGCTGCTGTCCACACCAAGGGATGGGGACAAGTTATATCTGTATTTGGCGATATCGGATCGGGCCGCCAGTTCTGTTCTGGTGAGAGAGGAAGAAGGAGTTCAGTACCCGATATACTACACCAGCAAGGCCCTGCTCGACGCTGAGACCAGATACCCGCCGTTGGAGAAATGGGCACTTGCCCTTGTGGTTGCTGCTCGGAAGTTGAGGCCATATTTTCAAGCATTCCCGGTCTCGGTAATAACAAACCAGCCATTGCGTCAGACTCTGCACAAGCCGGATGCCTCTGGTCGGCTCGTCAAGTGGGCCGTAGAGCTGAGCGAGTTCGACATAGACTATAAACCCCGCGCAGCGATAAAAGCCCAGGCGATGGCCGATTTCATAGCTGAATTCACAGAGCCCGAAGTATGCTTAGATCAACAAGAGGCGGTTGTAGGCAATGACGAAACTCAAGTATGGTAGGTGTCTGTGGATGGGTCATCAGGGGAGCGGGGTTCAGGAGCAGGGATTGTCTTGGAAGGCCCCGAGGGGGAGGAGATCTCTTATGCTATAAAGTTAGAGTTTGCAGCTACGAATAACCAGGCAGAGTATGAAGCCTTGATAGCAGGTCTGGAATTGGCTATGGCCGTGAAAGTAGACAGAGTTAAGATCAGAACTGATTCCCAGTTGGTTGCGAATCATGTCAGTGAAATATTCCAACCAAGGGATGACAAGATGGAGCAGTACCTGAAGATAGTCAGGCAGATGATGGGGAAGTTCGAAACCGCGGAGGTGATACAAATCCCCAGGGGGCAGAATAGTCGAGCAGACATCTTGGCTAGGATGGCAGCAGTAGCCGACCCAAAAATGCCCAAGTCGGTCCCTCTGGAGGTGAAGTCCAGCCCGAGTATCGATCAGAATTTGGGGGTGTTACAGATAGAACAAAAACGCTCGTGGAGGGACCCGATAGTCTCATACCTTAGAGACGGGGTATTACCACCAGATAAGCTGCAAGCTCGCAAGATTAGAGCCCAGGCCTCGAGATACACGATGATTGATGGGGTACTGTATCGGCGAGGATATACACTACCGTTCCTTCGGTGTCTGGATGAGGACGACGCGGATTACGTACTGAGAGAAGTACATGAAGGAATTTGCGGAAATCATTCTGGCGGGAGATCCTTGGCCCACAAGGTTCTAAGGCAGGGATATTTCTGGCCGACAATGCACCAGGATGCCCAAGAAAAGACCAGGAGTTGTGTAAGCTGCCAGAGTTTTGCAAATTTCTCTAGCCAACCACCAGAGAAGCTCACCTCCATGACCTCCCCCTGGCCATTTGCTCAATGGGGAATTGATCTGATCGGCCCATTGCCAAAGGCACGAGGAGCTGCAACACATGCAATAGTTGCTATAGATTACTTCACGAAGTGGGTAGAGGTAGAAGCCCTTAGCAGGATCACAGAGAAGAAAACAACAGACTTCGTGTGGAGAAACCTGGTCTGTCGATACGGGATCCCTTATGCCTTGGTAACGGATAATGGCAGGCAGTTCGATAATCACAGTTTCAGGGAGTTCTGCCAGAACCTCGGGATAGAGCTGAAATATTGCTCGCCTGCTCACCCTCAATCGAATGGACAAGTAGAAGCGGCCAACAAGACCATCAAGAGACTTTTGAAAACCAGGCTTGGAGCAAAAAAGGGTGCGTGGGTTGACGAGCTGTCAGGTGTGCTATGGGCATACAGAACAACCCACAAAATCGCAACTGGGGAGACGCCGTTCGCTTTGGCTTTCGGACATGAAGCGGTCGTGCCGGCTGAGATAGGGACGACCACACACCGGACAGGTCATTTCAATGAGCAGGAGAACGACGAGCAGATGTGTTTGAATCTTGATCTGCTAACGGAAAGGAGGGAGCAAGCAGCCGAGCGATCAGTCATTTACCAACAGAGGGTTGCTCGATATTATAACCAGAAGGTGAACATACGGCAATTCGGGGTCGGAGACTGGGTACTGAGGAGAGTGAATCAGAGCACCAAAGATCCGACTCAAGGAGTGCTGGGACCGAATTGGGAAGGGCCATATAGAGTCAAGCAGATAGCGGGACCCGGAGCTTACAAGCTAGTTCGCACGGACGGCCACGAGGTGAAACGCCCATGGAACGCAGCACACCTCCGAAAATACTTCCAGTGAGACTTGTTGACATTTGAAAGCTATTTTTACTCATGTTCATTGTCGTTTATCTCTCACGCTTTATGTCCAAACAATTTCGTGTAAGCCGAATCCGGCCATTAATAGAACGTCGAGGAATTTCTTTCGCTTGAAACCGAAGAAATAACCCAAGGCATGCAAAGGCTCATCAAGTCTCAAAGCCTGTCTTATGGCGAGACAGAAGCCAAGCATGCCAGGATCTGCTCGGCCACGAGAAGGCTAGCAGAATCCCAAGCTTTGAAGAGATAACCCAAGGCATGCAAAGGCTCATCAAGTCTCAAAGCCTGTCTTATGGCGAGACAGAAGTCAAGCATGCCAGGACCTGCTCGGCCACGTGAAGGCGAGCAGAATCCCAATCCTTGAAGAATCCAAGGCATGCAAAGGCTCCCCAAGTCTCAAAGCCTGTTTTATGGCGAGACAGAAGCCAAGCATGCCAGGATCTGCTCGACCACGCGAAGGCGAGCAGAATCCCCAAACGTCGAACGAGACACCAAGGCATGCAAAGGCTCATCAAGTCTCAAAGCCTGTCTTATGGCGAGGCAGAAGCCAAGCATGCCAGGATCTGCTCGGCCACGAGAAGGCTAGCAGAATCCCAAGCTTTGAAGAGATAACCCAAGGCATACAAAGGCTCATCAAGTCTCAAAGCCTGTCTTATGGCGAGACAGAAACCAAGCATGCCAGGACCTGCTCGGCCACGTGAAGGCGAGCAGAATCCCAATCCTTGAAGAATCCAAGGCATGCAAAGGCTCGACAAAGTCTCAAAGCCTGTCTTACGGCGAGATAGAAGCCAAGCATGCCAGGATCTGCTCGGCCACGAGAAGGCTAGCAGAATCCCAAGCTTTGAAGAGATAACCCAAGGCATGCAAAGGCTCATCAAGTCTTAAAGCCTGTCTTATGGCGAGGCAGAAGCCAAGCATGCCAGGATCTGCTCGGCCACGAGAAGGCTAGCAGAATCCCAAGCTTTGAAGAAATTACCCAAGGCATGCAAAGGCTCACCAAGTCTCGAAGCCTGTTTTATGGCGAGACAGAAGCCAAGCATGCCAGGATCTGCTCGACCACGCGAAGGCGAGCAGAATCCCCAAACGTCGAACGAGACACTAAGGCATGCAAAGGCTCCCCAAGTCTCAAAGCCTATTTTATGGCGAGACAGAAGCCAAGCATGCCAGGATCTGCTCGACCACGCGAAGGCGAGCAGAATCCCCAAACGTCGAACGAGACACTAAGGCATGCAAAGGCTCCCCAAGTCTCGAAGCCTGTTTACGGCGAGATAGAAGCCAAGCATGCCAGGATCTGCTCGACCGCGTAAAGGCGAGCAGACTCCGAAGCACAAAAAAAAAAAAAAAATTTTAAGACGTGCAAAGGCTCGTCAAGTCTCACAGCCTGTTTATGGCAAGACAGAAACCAAACATGGCAGGATCTGCTCGACCGCGCGGAGGCGAGCAGAATCCCAAACATCGAAAAATTTTCTAAGGCAGGTGGCAAAACCATATACCAAGCCGTAGCCAGCTCGACCAGACGAAGACGAGCAGACTCTCGTAATTATAACACAAGAGAGTAATCAAAAACATCTTTATTAATTTGTTAATAATTAACAAAGCAGATAATCTTCACAAACATTGTTCATTACAATACAAGAAATATATCAAGAAGATCGTGGATCAGTAAGCCCAGCAGCGTCGGTTGGCTGGACCTCCTCAGGTGCAGGAGGGGTATCACCAGTTGCATTCGGGGGGTGCTCGCCTCGCCAACATCGGCAGGGACTGCACGAGGAGGAGAGTTTTCCTCCTCAATCACGATCGGCTCTACCCCTTCGGCGTCTTCCTTGGTCGCCTCCTCGTCCATATGTTGAGCAACACCAGCTGCAAGGTCATCCATCTTCAGATCGGGGTGTTGCTTCCCGAGGACGGCCATGATGCAACGATAGGAATGCCGAAGTCCCTGGTCGTACTGGTTGTCGGCCTCCCTCTCCAAGTTCTCGACCTGAGCTCGGTGGGAATCGCGGAGAGATTCGAGCTGAGCCTCATATATAGCCCTCTGCCTTTGCAGATCCTCCTTAACCTTGGTCAACTCCTCCTCGAGGGTAATGGCTTTTGCTTGAGCAAGAGACTCTTGCTCTATCAGCTTGAGGTTCTCAACGTTTAGCTCCCCCGCTTTCTTCTCGGCAACGTCAGCTCTGGTCGTCGCCGATTAAATGTCCTCCTTCATCTTCCTGTCGTAACGGCCAACCTTGGCCTTATAGTAGGTGGTTATGCAGCTGAGATGGAAAGCGCTATACTGCATGGCTCCCACCAGCTCGCCCAGGGTACAACCATCAAAGTCCTCCAGGTCCTTCTTGCTCACGAGTTTAGACAACTCATTGAGATAGGGAACCAAGTGTTCTGGTCGGCTGTCGGGTAAGCGAGACCGAGGCACAACAGGTGGAGAAGAGGAAGCAGGATCAGTGGCTGCTCCACTAGACTCCCCGACTTTAGCGAGAGCAAGAGGAAGAGCCTGCAAGGGAGGAACCTGCTGCACGATGTTCTTTCGCTTCGCAGCAGGAGCATCTTTGTTCTGGTCCCTGTTGGTTGTTGGGGGCCGAGAGCGTTTCCTGGTCAAAGCTCCAATCACTGCGTCCTCCATCTTATGGCCAGGAAGTATCAACCGAGACTCGAGGAAGTTGTATGTAGATAGCAGTTCTCGGCTCGAGCAGGAATTGGCCAGTACAGCCTCGACCCTTTTAAGCTGACCAAGTTGGAGCGGGAAATGAACACCCCAGGAAACTACAACACAAACGAGCAGATTGGAAATGGACACTTGGTTAGAGACAAGCCAATAAAGCAAGAACAATTATGGATACAAGACATCTAAAGCGAGCAGACAACCTGGGACCACGAAACGGGGTGGGACGCGATAATCGTTCCCGTCAATCCGTGCAACTTGACCCCAAGGACCCCCAGCAAAAAAGAATTTCCTCTTCCAAGTCCCACCACCACCAGTTGGAAGATCAGTTATGGGTTTCCTGCTCTTGGTACTAGATTGGAAGTAGTACCAACCGGCATCTTTAGGGCTGCTCTTTAGCTGGTATAGGTGCTTCACCTCATCAATCGTGGGCTCGCTCTGGCAACATCTGTCCCACAATATGAACAGACCAGAGAGCACTCTCCACCCATTGGGGTTCAGCTGACCAGGAGCCAGATTCAGCCCGTTAAGTATACGGGCAAAGTAGGGTTGTAAGGGACACCTTAGCCCAAACTTAAAGCTTTCCAGAAACAGGGTAACATATCCCCTAGGAGGCCGGCTAGGTGTATCCTTCTTCCCTGGGATCTTGAGAGGAATTTCACCAGGAATGCTATACCTGAGCCGGAGGTCATCCAGCTCGTTGAATGTGGTCGTGCAGGTCATGTAATCAATAGCATAATCCCGCAACGAGGCTCTACCTCCTACTGTACTGCGCCTCTCTGGTCGCGGCGCTCCTGGTGAAGATCCCTCCCCAGAATCACCTCCTTGATCCTCACTTAGGGTGTCTTCCGAGCCAGAAGATCCCTCTTCACCACTACTTCTGCTCGTGGAGGTCGTGTGGGGGGACGTCCTCCTAGCGCTAGTCCCGACACTAGTCCTAGTGGGTTCTAAGGGGGCCCCGGGGTCAAAAGCAGAATCAGCGAGCAGACTAGGCAAGAAACCTAGTTCGTCGTCACCAACCTCAACGACTTTCTCCTTACCCTTCGACATATCCTAAGTTCTAACCAAAACACCACCGCCAACTACAACCTCGAGCAAAGCAGAGAGAAAGGAAATTATCTACAACTAACCAATACCGAGAAAATAGAAGAAATACCTGAAGCCGGGACATTTGTCTATGTGTACTTAATTCAACTAGATTTGGATTGCTATGAAGTCGGGTATGAAAATTATGTTTGATTTTAGTTTTCAATGGAAATTTCAAAGAGAATCCCACGCCATTAAAATTTCAAATAGGGAGGAGAGTCAAATGGTTGTTTCCCTTTTTCTATTTGGTTCTTCCCAAGTTGAAATGAAAACGAACATTAAAATAACATGTTCTTGATTGGGGTGAGCATTTGACTTGGTTCAATCCAAACTGAATCTAATTGAGCTGTATTATGGCAGTTCGGTTCAATTCGATTAGGCAATAAAAATCAAATGATTCATGTGATTTATTTAATCTATAATAAATATGAATAAAAGTGTATTTGAAAATAAGTGTAATATTATAAACTTATGTTGTTAGGGGAATTATTAGAGATTACAAAAATGGTAGGAGATAACAGTAACTGGAAAATTGGCAATCTACCCTGGGAAAAATGAAGAGAATAATTCTTCTTGCTGTATTTCTATTGTCAGCATTTGGTTTTGCTACGAGTATGTATACTTATATCATGGGAAGAACCAGAACTGCAACTAGAGTACATAGGCAGATGCAACTAGTTAGGACTGCGGAAATTTCTTTCTCTGTGGTTCAATTAATTGTTACGCTTGCTGTTTAGGAGAAATACGTCGACGAGACCAGGCTTGGTGAGCGGATATCTGATGGCAGAGTTCTGCGAACCGGTATGTCCCGTAAAAACCTGGTGCGCGGGGGAACAGGAACAGAAATATCCTGCTCACCCACGAGCACGTCATCCACGAGGCCAATTTCCTGTAAGAGGCATAAGGCCATTCCGGCTAGAGGTCGAGAGGCGAGGAGACCCAGTCGACGACAGTGGGCAAGACGGGCTCCCCAGCCCGAGAATCTAAGTACGACAGCCACGCTTTTCCCAGAACCGTGGCGTAACACGCAAGATCTCACAGAACCACGACAGCCACGCTTTCCCCAGAACCGTGGCGTAACACGCAAGATCTCACGGAACCACGACAGCCACGCTTTCCCCAGAACCGTGGCGTAACACGCAAGATTCCGCGTTTGCCCATAACGCAGCAGTGAGAGCCCCATGCTGTCTAGAAAAAAGCGGAAGACTGGAATTCAGGGGAAGCCTATAAAAAGGTAACCAACGAAGGTAAAAAGGTTGGCATTTTTTAGATCAAAACAAGAAGCAATTTTGATTCTAAAAAGGGAGAAAACAACTCAACAGCGATAACATTGGTGGTCAGCGTTCCCCGAGCCTTCATATCTGACTTGAGCGTCGGAGGGTTTGCGCCAAGAAAACAACCGGCGTACCCTGACTTGTCTGTGTGCGCAGGAACCTCTGGAGAAGAAGCTCCGCGAGGAGACCCCCTGGTCGTGATGAAGTTGATCGAGCAGAGATCCTGGTCGTAGAACGAGGAGTACCGGAATCTCGCATCAACACTTGCTAATTTTATTCTGGCAGAATTGGGTGTCAAAAACAGCTTTGATGCATATGTTTTCTCACTAGTCTTTGCTATAATTGTTGCTGCATTTAATATTATATATGCTGGGGGAGTTTCCAATTCATCAGGCTTTGCCTCTCCTATTGCCCCAGCTGCTGATCACCAACTGTGAAATTCCCAGGTATGATTGTGAATATAATTGTAAATATCAAGCTGCATTGGGGGAATTCATGTAAGCAGCTCATCACCTCTATTACCTCCTACAAATTTAAATAAACTTGTGTTAGAATATATGACGGCATGGCAATTATGCTCGAGTCTAGGGATTAATTTGTTGTCCCTTGGCTAATTCTAGCCATATGCTACTTGATCCTAGGCTATTATGTGAATCAAGGCATTCATTTAATGTAGGGGCTCACCAACTATATAACCCCTCTTTTGTACATTCTTTTATATGTTGAAATACAACTTTGCATCAATTGTCTCTCTTTTACTTTTTAGTTTGCTTTCTTTTTGTCTTATTACAAGTTGCATGAGTCGACAAACTTTTGAAGTGTTGTGGAAGAAGGAAATATAAAAATTGTGAGATTCCATTAACTTAAATGCATTTGTAAATTAGTAATTCAGTTGTTAAATGACTTTAAAAGATTTATTTTATAATTTATATTTATAATGCTAGAGTGCCTCTGTTTGATTTAGAAATCTTTTATGTAATTAACGATTGTTTTTGTAGTACTATGGCTACATCAGAGCTGATATCAAATATTTGATTGTTTGTATCTTTTGTAGGTTCATAACCCAAGTATTATTGCTGAGGACGTGGAAGCAAACAACAACTTGTCTATGGCCTCATGTGCAGATCATCAATTGCAGAATATCCAAGTATGATTGTGAACATAAATGAATCATCAAGCTGCACTGGGTAAATTCACATAAACATCTTATCACCTCTATGAGTTCCTACAAATTTAAAGAAAGTTGTATGAGACGTTAAGCTTTTGAAATATTGTGGAAAAAGGAAAACTAAAAGTAAAATAACATGCCCTTGATTGGCCTTTTGTCTTTTTATAGGGCTCTTTATTTTGTTTAATGCCGAGTTACAATTGGCAAAATGAGTTGTTTAGAAATAACTTGATTGGGACCATTGTAATTTCATAATTTTTGTTATAGTTTTTGCCATGTAATAAGAGAATTAGAGACTTTATAATGTGAAATGGCACATTACAAGATTATAGTTGAAGGTTGGCTTGTATTTGGTAGCATTGGTTTTAGTAGAATAATAGAATTAGATGGAACTGAAGGTAATCTTTATTAGTAAAACTAGTATTTGCAGTCTCTAACTCCACTCAGGCAGCATAGTTTACAGATAGTACCACTATATTTTTAATTAAAACTTTAGCTTTGTTTTTTTTGCTTTTTTGTGGATAAATTTTAATTCATAAGTAGGTTGTAAAATTGAGTGTTCTCTCTCTATACATATACTTTAAACATTAAAAAAAATTTATATGATGATTAAACAATATGAAGACTTTTTATTTTATTTTAAGTCTTAATTTTTATTAGTTACTTCACTTATGAATTAGCTTGACTTAACAAAAAACCATTAGGGCCCTTCTTGCTTGTTCATTTTCTGTTTTGCTTTCAAAGCTTCTTTTGTTTCAATTTTAGGATTTTGTTCAAATTACTATTATAAGTGCTTAATTATAAACCTTCTAAATATCTACTTTTACCTGTCCACTTTCTACTGCTCATCACTCGCTTACGTTTTAATGGGTTTGTTGCAAAGTTGTTATTAGTGGCAACATGTTACAATATTGTTGCTTTTACTTCACTTTGATGAAGATATACCTATTGAGGTTTTATATCTACATCCACATTTGCATTAAAGTGGTTAGTGTTGATGTTCACAAGTTGCTTCGGCTTCAAACATTACTATATAATAATGTAGATCAACACTGTTGAAAATTTTTTCTTATTAGCTTGGTTTTCAAGACATTTAGTGTTTGCCTGTATAATTTTGGATAGAAGAGTAACATTATTGGAGTTCATTTCAAGTGCATAAAGTGTTTTGAATTGTTATCACATGGATATATTTAAATGAATGATAATTAAGAAGTTTACAATTTAACTTTTGGCGAATAACTTCTTGTTTTGAAATTAAAGTTCAAGGGAATTGATGAGTACGCGATGAAAGAGCTCTCGCAACTTCGTGATCAATAGGCTACATATGTTGCCAAGTTAATTAAAGCCTACAATCGCGAGGTAATATATGAGTAATTTAGGACCACTTTTGCTTCCAAATCTCTAAGACTTATTTTTTGTGGTGTTCTAATTGATTTTATTTGCTTGTAGGTGGGGGAAAAAAATGAAGCCACGTATGGATATTCAGTACATTCTTGTGCTTATTATTGTTGGTTAATGTTCGTTGAAACTGAATTTAGTACTTTGTTGCTTAAAACTTGTCGAAAACTTAATTTGATACTTATGTTCTTTTTTTTTTCCAAACAATGATGTAGTTGAATTATGTTAATTTAAGTGATGTATTTGGGATATTTATTATGTGAATTGTGTTGGGAGATTTGATATATTTAATATATTTATTTTTTTAATTGTAAAACAAATTGGAAAAATATAATTAAAATAAAAATATATTACTAACCAAAAGCAGCATAACATCACTAAATACTGACTCAATTTTAAATATTGATATGTAAATAGTATCATTAAATGTTTACACTTCGTATCATTATTTTAGTGATACTATAGTGACATGAATTACTGACATGTAAATAGTATCATTAAGTACTAACGCCATAGTGTCATTATTTTAGTGATACTAGAGTAACACGAATTACTGACACGAAAATCACTGACACCAAAAATTAGTGTCAGTGTGTTCTGGCTGGAGCATTACTGACACAATTAACAAGTGTCAGTAAAAGTTATTATTGACACTGAATTGGTGTCAGTAAAGCCCATTTTTCTAGTAGTGACTGAGAATAAGATACATAATCTTAATGTCATGTGAGGCTTTGCAAACTCTTTCATGATGTTTTCTTTTATATATGTTTTGGTAATGAAAAGTTAGTTGGTCGGCCATGTTGAAATTTTACTTTAGTTTGGATTTTTTCAAGTTTCATGATGTATAGATAAACAAAATATTTAGAGTTCCATATTTGTGCCAGTTGCGAATCCATTTAATTATTCAACTTTCTAGCTTTTTTAATTTAGGAAAGAGTTTACTATTAGCTTATTGTTAGATATATAGTCTATTTTTAGATATATAATGACACCTGCATTTTTGGTGTTTTATTGTCACTAGAGAGTGATCATAACAACCTTGTTGTTAATTGATATTAACTTTAAGCATAAATAGCATATTTGGTGGTAGATTATGTGATTATGCTATTACAGTGCTAAAAAGAATGCAGGATTAATTAATCTGCAAGGCAACTAGGCAAGTGGATACGTATCTGTTTGATGATAGATTAGTTTTGACAAATTCATTTATCTTATTTAAAAGATTTTCTTATTTTTCTTAGTTGTTAGAATAACACTGGACAAGAAATAACTGAGTATGTTGAAAATTCTCAAGAAAATTATCCATTTGGAAGCATAAATATAGGACAGAAATATGAAATTAATGAACTTAATTTGAAGAAAGTTTATTAGCATTATCTATACGATCATCTATGAGGCCTATAAGAAGGTTAATGATTCTTACAATTCGTGGTATTTATTACAGCCAAAAAAAAGTCAACTAATTACGTATGCAAGAGAAATAATTAAGTAATTAAGTTGTAATTAATTAATCACAAAGAATGGCTTACTTGCTTTTTAGATTGAAGCCCTTGCTGGGAAGTTCAATTCACTTTATCACATATGATCAAAACCACAGTTTCTAGTGTCGTTTTTTTGGGGTTTTGTTGATTACACGGAAAGTAACTAATTACTACAGCTAAAGCATGCAAAACAATATTAGAAGCAAAATAATTTTTGGATCTGAAGGGGCAATTATTTTTTTTTCAAGTTTGTTATATGTTCTTTTGTGAAGACCTGAAGATTCGAGAGTTAGATTAATAATTTTGTCTCTCTTAGGCTTTATGCGGTGGGAATGAACTTTCTCTCTTTTAATTCTCTGTCATTTTCTCAATGAAGGCAACAAGGGAAAATTCAATCTTTAAAAGTCTCAACATTCAGAATTTGGCCAGTCTAGTTGTCTACTTTGCATCTGCTGGAGTATAATATCGCCAAGAGATTTTTCCGTTTCACTTTACGAATTTATATTACTTTGAGGAGGGAATTCAGCTGACTACTAATATCTTACAATTGAAATTTAAATGTCGGTCTTTAAATTCTAAAAATTAAAGGCAAGCCCCATATGAAAATATAGATGTTAAAATCTTCATTTTTGTTTATTGATACTTTATTTGTTAGTATCATTATTTTATAGATATACTTGATGTCACACGATTGACTAAATATTAACATTAAAATGCAGATGGAAAGAAAAGATGATGGAGGGCTCCATAAAAGCATAAAAACAAACGGAGAGGGTGAAGCAAACTTTCAAAATTGCAACCATGAGAAGGAATTGACAAAGCTTAATGAAAAAATTGATGGGATGACTTTTAATCTTGCCGCTGTCATGTATGAACTTGGTGAGCTGAAGAGGAACAGTTTAGATACTTATGCATTGGTGTAGTTGAAGCACTTGAACATAATATAACTCATATGCAATCACACCCATGGAAGGAAAAGATGAACTCTTCTAGTAAAGATGTTCAAACTAGTAAAAATGAATCAAGTGGTCAAAATTTTATGGGCAAGGGAGATGAGTTTGGGGTGAAGATCGCAGCGATTAAGGACAATATTGAAGACGCATGTGGTGAAAATTTATCATTGAAAAACCTATTTGCATATAGGAAACTGAAAGAGAACCAAATCTTCCACAACTGCCTTGAAACTACACAAGACCCGAAGTTTCTGAATTAACTGATATCAATTAACAAGGAATAAAATTACAAACTATTTATTTCTAGAAATATTATTCCTCAAGAGTTCAAATAATTTTATAGTTATCTATTTGAAGATTTCTACATGAAGATATGGCTTAAAGAATGCTGACTGCTCAAAATCACTGAAGCAACCAAGTCTATGATTATAAGCCAAATTTCATTATTTAACTGTATTGATCTATAATATATGAGATTGCATAATATAAATTCTTTGATAGATAAATGTGTCTAGTTATGGACGAAATTTATAAAATCAAATTTGGACTTCTCTTCTTAAAGATATTCACGATTTAGTGCACAAAGGTCATAACTCTCTTGAAACTACACAAGACCCGAAGTTTCTGCATTAACTGATATCAATTAATAAGGAATAAAATTACAAACTATACATGTCTAGAAATATTTATTCCTCAGGAGTTCAAATAATTTTATGGTTTTCTATTTGAAGTTTTCTACATGAAAATATGGCTTAAAGAATGCTGACTGCTCAGAATCACTGAAGCAACCAACTTAAAAAATGTATTAGTTCTTTGTTTCAGCCTCTTTCCCCTATAAGCACGACTGCCAGACATTACATGCTCATTTTTCTTACATTTCTACATGTTTTTTAATTTTTTTTTGTTTGTCAAATTATCGAACAAGTGTTTGATTTTAAAGCATTGGTCATTACATGGTTACATAGCTGAAATCTCCACATAACCATCTCTCTACTCAACAACAAAATAATCATAACAGTTCTAAATATCAAATTACAAAGAACATATACAATACTAACTTTGTTGATCAATATCCATAGCTTTCTTGTAATGATAGCTCCCATATTTACCTTGAACATAAATTTTTTGAAAACCCAAAAACTTGATTAATTGACAAAAAACTCTACTCAAATTTATTTAGATTGATTGACCAAAAACTCCACTCAAATTTGTTCCTTGATGAGATATTGTTTGCTACTTGTAAATATGAGTTTGAATTGTTTTTTGTTTATAGGAACTTATTCTACCAACAGTCAGCGGTTAACAAGTTGTATTTTTCAAAATAAATCGTGTGGGATCGTGTAGTTTGCTCAAGTCCGAGAAATTTTAGTGACCACCCCAACAATTTTAAATATTCTAACAATTTCACTAAAATAACATATTTTGTTTAATTACACAAAATTCATGGGAATACTTAATCACATTTTAAAGTTTATTTTACTATGTATCCTACAAAATTCATATTGGCTTTTCGTAATTTTATTAAATAGTAATGTCAGGCAAAACATGAAAGAGTTTCAACATTTAATTAATTTGAAAACTCAATACGATACTCAAAATTGATAAAATGATACTTAATTCATATCCTTAATGTTATAAGATAATTCGATTATCATGTAATCAAACTAATTTCAAAATCTATCAATCAGATATAGCTGTACGGTTAGATTATTTTATTCTAATGCATGGCCATGGAAGATTAACGGAAGTTATATGTGTGTGTCTATATATATATTTATATATATCCAATGGTGCAATATATACAATAGCCTTTGATTTCTCATGGTATATTTTATTGGTTTACTAGGTTATAAAACCATATGCAAATGTTGAAAATTGGACTACAGTTTGAAATATCATGTGATATATCTCATTTGACCTTAGATTAATGTATCAAGTGCCCATAAAATATGATTTACTTTATTAGTCTACAAATTAGCTTTTATTAGTATTTATATTTTACATATCAATTCATAATACATTATGGTAATTACGACTTTAATTTCCCACTTATTAATAAATAGGGGTAAATAGAAGTACTGAATATGTGTGTGTGTCCATTACTTCATATGTTTTAAAACTACAAGGAAAATCACCTCTACTAACCTTTACTCATGCCATTTTTATTACATTTTACTAATTTTCTTTTATAATACTATTTTGTAAAAGAAAGCTAAAATTGACTACTAAAAAATGTCTTTATATTTTTTATTACATTTTACATTAAAGTTGTAGTACATTATAAATGCAAAGTTTAATTTTGGGATATTATCATTCGTATACCCTATAGATGCTATGTTATAAAAAATACTACAACACTTTGAGGGTGTATCAATCGTCCACCCTAAATTGACAAAAGCTATCTGTCGACCACCAAACCGTTAGCTGTTGTTTGAAAGTTAACAGAATTATAGCGAATTGACGATTTTACCCTTAAAAAGTATCACTTGTACATCCTTAAATTCTTTTATTATCATTTGTTACCCTTAAATTATCACTTGTATCATATAAAAAGACCAAATTACCCCTCTGGCGTTATCCTATTTAAACGACAAGTAACGATTTGGTGGACGGCATATACATTTTATCAACTTAGGGTGGACGATTGATACACCCTCAAAGTGTTGTAGTATTTTTGATAACAGAGCATCTATAGGGTATACGAATGATAATTTCCCTTTAATTTTTAATAACATAACACTTCAATAAAATCAACATCTTAAGTGTGATGTATGATATAGAATGGTATAGCACTTTAAATAGGCTATAAAATTAATAGGGAAGCGACTACCCACACCTCTAAATTTTACTTAAATGGTCATACATAACTCCTTAAATTAAAAAAATATAATATGTTAAATAAGTGTAAAATATTTTCAATATCAACAAAATTTTTTTAACATTATTTATTTTTCATATTCTTTTTACTAATATTAAAATCTATTTGACATACTACTAAAATTAAATAATTATACCTATCATTCACAATAATTTCACAATGATTTATAAAATTTATATTATTTTTTACAATTATGTCTACATTAATATCAATCTTAAAATCAATTTTTTAATTAATAGATTTTAGTTAATCTGTCAAGATAGACTAATAATAACTTAATATTAGCAAAATTTTCATTGTACACGTTATATTATCAACTATACTTATTATAACATTTTATTTGTATCATATGATATTTATTTATTATTTTTCTCTTATTACTATATTTATATTTATTTAGATTATTTTAATCCATCATTAAAAAAAGATTATTTTAATCAAAAGGTATAATAGTCATTTATGAAACTAAGAAGGTCTGTGTGACCATTTATGAAACTAAAGGGATCTGTATGATTATTTAAGCAAACCTTAGGGGGGTGAGTGACTTTTTTCTAAATTGATATTAATTTAAAATTAACAAATTAATGTTTACCCGCAACCTATAAGTTACCTGTTATATTTTAATTAATTATCTAATTATGTATTATATTAAATGAATGATTCAACTTAAAACTTTTACATCTAAGGGTCCACATTAATCCCACTATCAACACTATAAAAATCCATACAGCATCATAGAGAAATCCTATTTTCAAATTACACCACTACTTAGTCCAAAGAATTAATGATAGGATTATTGTTAATGAAAAAAAATTATTTTTGAAATATGATGGTTTCAATTAAAATGATTTTATTAGGTTCAAGTTTATGAAGAAGAAATTAAAAAAAAATGAAGGACGAAGTTCATGGGCGCTAAACTGATAATTAGGAACAAAGAAAGTAGAGAGATGAAGTTCAATTTCAGTTTAGATGAAGATATTAATATTAAAATAAAAAATATTTAATTACATATAATTTAATAATTACGAGACATGTTCAGGAATAATATTACTGAAAAATTTTAATTTAGGCATATACATTGTTATTATTGACAAATTAATACAATATGGGCGTACCCAACAAAAATTTAAGGAGGGCTTTGCCCCAAACTCTTTTTCAAAGAACTAAATAAAAAGAATTTAAAAACAACTTCTAAATGATAAATACTTGTAATTTTGTTGAGAGAGTGCTGTTAATTTAGTGGTTTTAGAGACTTAGGAGGCGTTTGTTTTTTTGTCTGAAATCTAAATAGATTTGAATTAGTCTGAATTCTGAATAGATTTGAATGTCTGAATCTGAATAATATATTTGTTTTTTCGTCTGAATCTCAAAAAATAAATATTAAGTTTTTTTTTTCAACTTAAAAAACCGAAAATATGTATTTTTACATTTGTATCCTTATTAAATTTGAATGTCAAATAAATAATATATTAAATACCATAATATTTTAACATTTATATGCAAAATGCACCCATGATATCTGACAAAACAGGCACAACTATGCAAGCGGCAACCTACCATTCCAAATAAAAACAACATAGAAAGGGCTGATATTATGGATTATCCTGCACCAGATAGTGATGCCTCTGTCAAATCCCTTGGAATTTTCCTGCCAACAGAAAAGAAATAAGTAACAATATAAACCCTGTGATTTTATCCATGTGATTTACTAATACAGCCAATGCATAAAAAGATTGATTTGCTTCTGGCCTACCGATTTAAATAAAAAGATACCGGTTGGATATAAAATTTAATAGAATCACCAACTTTCAAGTATAACGGGATGGACGAATTATAAATATTAGCAAACAAGTAAAAACTTCAGTCATAAAAACCGCAGATCAAATTGACCGTCCTGCAACTCGGAATCAAGCCATTCATAAATCAAACGCAGAGAGAGAGGGGGGAGAGAGCAAGAGAGGGAGGGGGGAGAGAATTGATGAAGTGAAGAGAGGGAGGGGGGAGAGAATTGATGAAGTGAAGCGGATCGGGTGATGTGAGTTTCTTGAATCAATATTTTTTTTTTTAAATTCACCACCTTCACTAGTCCAATACCAAGAACAATAATCGTTTTCTTTTTCAAGTAAATATAATTCATCGCCCTCACCGTCTCCTCTATCGGTGTCTACGTGTCTGGCCTGTGACAATAAATAACGTCGACGTAGTCCATGTCGAGGCGTTTCAAGGAAGCTTTGGTGCCCTTGACGATGTGTTTTCTGGAGAGGCCTTTATCGTTGGGGCCCTGGCCGCCCCAAAAGATCTTGGTGGAAACGACGATGTCGGATCGCTTCCACCCGAGCTCGCGAATGGCCTGGCCCATGATCTCTTCCGCGCGGCCGTTGGCGTAGACCTCGGCATTGTCGAAGAAGTTGATGCCGTGGTCGCGGGAGCACTGCAAGAGCGACTTCGCCTCCGTCACGTCCAGCTGGTTCCCGAAGCTGACTCACGCTCCGTACGAGAGCTGGCTCACTCTCGGCCCCGTTTCTTGAATCAATATTTCCTTGGCCCTGATTTTAGATTTAGGGTTTCAGTAGAAAGAGAGGGGGGAATCGATTTTGGAAGGAGAGGAAAAGAAGAAGCTAATTTCAAGGTGTTTAATTTATATCGATAACTTTTTAGCAATTAGAACGATGCCGTTTAGATTTAGGAAAATTGAAAAAATTAAAATAAAATTAAAATTACTTCTCCAATTAGCATCAATGTTTGGTTATGATACTATAGTATCAATGATCACCGACACTTATATATAAAAGACGTGAAAATCCGCTTAGGTCATCAAATGTTGATACTTTTTTATTTAGTATCAGAAACTCAGTATCATTGTTTCTCATTTTTCCAGTAGTGCCACAAGAGTTCCAACATTTAAAATTAATAATTATTGTCCTGATTTTTTTTAAATTTAAAAGAAAATAATAGAATTTAAGTTTTTGAGACGTTCAACACGTTTAAGTGAACAGTAAAAAAATAATTAACCGCCCCAAATTAAATTATAACCTTTTTATCTAAGCCCCCAATAATTTAATTGTTTGAGTCCGCCATTGCTTTAATTTTATATAAAACATTTTAATGCAAAATTACTCATCATGCAAATAACTATTAAAGATAATTTGTCATAAGTTAATATTATATAATTTCTTTGAATCTTGAAATTTTTACTTCTAACATCATATTACATAAAAATTGAAATAGTTTAAGTAAGGTTTTTTTAAAATCATAAATAATGTACAAAATAAAACTTAATGAAGGATTATTTGAACCCAAATTCTCATTTGACTCAGTATTAAAAAAATTTATTATTAAATTGTCTCTAACATAAGATACTGTTATGGACTTAATAATGCGTATTTCATCTTGAAGTCATCTCTAAATTTGCTTAATGTATACAGAAAAAAAAATTGTTTCATAGTTATTAATTTTTCTTCAACTCCTCTAGTTGAAAACAGATCAAACTGAGTTGTTAAATATTGGATTTGGTGAAAACTATATCACTAGTCAAGCTATTCTAGATTCAAACAATCAAATCTATTTCATTGAATTCGAACTATATAAGAAAGAGGAAAGCCATGCCATTGAAAAATATTGTGCGCTTTAGTTTAGTAGTTTAATTGATTATTGATTACAACTATAATTTTATTATTACTTTATTTTTTCATGATATTATATATATTTTATAGCGGTTTAATGACAATAATGGGCAAAAAAATTAATTCCACTTAATAAGTTGAGGGATTTGGTTTTTGGGTATGAACAGGTTACGGGTTGGATAGATAGAAGAAGAAGAAGGAGAAGAAGAAGAATGGAAGAAAAAAGTTGCAGAAAATCATGAATTAGTTTCAAAGGTATATTAGGTATTAAGATGGATTTATAAAGTATAATATAAACTTTTAAATTTTAACAATGGTTTTAATGAGTAAAGGAATTTTGAAACTAATCCGGTGGATTTAAAATGTACTCATTAAAACTTAATTATTTTTTTTTGTTTTTTGAAAAGACTAAAACTTAATTATTTAAAATTAATATATTAGTGTATAGAATAATGAAGCGATCAAGGTAATTTTTACAGCATAAATAATCCTACTCTTTTATGAAATAGTAACTCTTGGAATTGTCTGATTAGATTATCAGAAGATGTTTGCTTGTGGATGCCAACTGACGTTACAAAGTGATAAATGGATGAACGCACTGTTAACGGGATAATAAGTTGTATATGTAGGATTAACGTGTGTGTAGAAGAAATCTTGCGGTTATAATAGACTTGAAAGGTATAGTCCGTGCACATCTCACTATTTGGTGCGTATGAATTTTAGCAATTGATAAACCGTGAAATCAATCAAATCATTACCGGCTATGACTAACATGATCAGCCATAATTATTTCTTGTCTCCAAAGAATTATTAGTAAACAGTAAAAGGAAGTCTTCAATGTGAAGAATTATCTGTGAATTCTTGTTCCTAAGTTCGATCCATTGTGTACGTGAGATGAAACTAAAAAATTAAAAAAGAAAGAAATTAACAATAAAGAAGAACGATCAAGAAGAAGACGAAGAATAAAAAAAAAAGGGAATTAAGAAATAAAGAAGACGAGGGGTGGAAAATAGTATTGAATGAGAAATGAGAAATATGATTTTCCTTTTTTTATTCTTAATGTAAATTTCACAGCAACAATTAGAGCAACATTCACGGAACAATCTCTGTACCAAGTAAAGCCGACAAATATGGCCCTTGCTTTAGCCATAGGGTTTCCTTCATCCAGATTATGCCTTAATTTTCTCTGATTCCTCTAAGAATTGATTAAAGCAATAATGCATGACAGATATAGTTTTCTCTGCTTAGTAGGGATCAATGCATGCATGAAAAAGTTGAGGACGATAAACGACTAGTCGTTTTAACACCCATACGATGGTTTTAAGCTAAACTATTCGACGATTGTTCTGCTGCAACACATGGGCCAAGATGAAGAATTTATGGTAAATTTAAGTTATGTTGTATTTGGAATATTTGGCGTCGAATTTTTTCCTAATTCCAGATCCATTTGCCCTTGTGACCAAATCTAATCTTGTTAGTTCTTTGAAGGGCTTGTTTTGGCATCATGAATAATTTTCTAAGAAAATTTCATCTCAGGTATTATAGTATTGGGAGATGGTTAAAATAAATAATTTTATCAGTGTAAGTAATTGAATACTAGTGAATTCAAATACAAAGTTTTTCAATTAAAAGTAAAAAACGAAATAAATTAAATCCTATTACACCACTTTCGCAGGTAATCACGGTTGCATTTAGCGTATGCAACAAGCCTTTAAACCCCTAGGCAGCCCTAGTGGACGAGTTTAGTCTCGTGAGGGTTTGTAGCGACGATACCCACAAACATCATCAATCCCTTTAATAATATTTATCTTAATCTTCATTACTACCAAAATGAATGCTCCGTCCTCTCACAAGGGCAACATTATCAGAAACCTCACCACAATTATCACAGAAGCATTGTGCCATTATGCTCATTGCCGAAACTTCATCTAAGAAGGGCTTTTGACAAGCTACCTCAAATTCTTTCAATGTCCTCGTAGAACTTTCACTAGAGTTTGTCTCGTTCTGGTAGCAATAGCTTGTGGTGATATATTTATCAAAATCTTTCATGAACGTTTTGGTATGCTTGGCCTAATAAAATGAAAAAACAAAGAAAAAAATGAAATGAATATATGCTTTAAAAAATGAGTTAACTAAATTAAAATTTTTAAAGACTAATAACTAAATTAAATTTTTTTAAGACTAACCCTTCGCAAGCCTTCGCCGGTCTCATCGTACTCCCCAACTATCGGGTCGCCAATGATCAGACCACCAACATTATGATCATTTATCTGCATATAAAAGTCGTTAGAGAAATACAATCCATAAATTTATTTGCTTAATATATTCTTTGTAATTTTTTTTTTTAACAAATTGAGCTACAATTCATGTTTCTTTTTAAAATTAAATTAACCAAATAGTATTTCTAAATTTTAACACTCAAGTCCTGCTCATTTTAATTTTTTATGTTGATATCATTGTCCATTATTGATCATTATGAAAATTCTAATAGAATGTGGAATTGTCATTTTTACCCTTACAAAGAAACAACTGAAGGTTGAGGATATTTAAACCATAAAAATATTCTTTGTACCACCTTTTAATTAAATAATTTATATTAAAAAATACTCATTCATTAAATTATTTTATGGACGAAGAATAAATCTCTGTAATTTACAACTATTTATTCTTTATCCATGCTATCTTTCATCTTGCACAAAAATAACCATTCGTATAAACTAAAAAAGAAAAATCCTTAGGAAAGGTGTAGTTCAAGAATTTCTAGGGAATATGAATGACAAGTTTATAAATAACAAAATTTTAAGAGCTATAAATCTTATATTTGGAGCATCTATGAAAAAATAACAACATTTTCAAATCAAACCACTAATTAGACCAAAGGACCTATGTTAGGATTATTGTTGATGAAAAAAAATCTGTTTCTGAAATATGATGGTTTCAACCAAAATTATTTTATTAGGTTTGAGTTTATGACAAGTAGAAATTAAAAAAAAAATGGAGGATGAAGTTCAGGAGTGCTAAATTGTTATTTAGGAATAAAGAAAGCAAAGGGACGAAGTTCGGTTTCCATTTAGATGAAGATATTAATATGCAAATAATAAAATTTAATTACATATAATTTAAGAAGTATGGGACATGTTCATTAATAATATCATTGAAAACATTTAATTTACGCATCTACACAGTCACTTTGGTCATAGTTTGTTATTATTGACAAATTAATATATTTTTGTCACATATTATTTTTTTATTGACATATTCAAATAATTTATTTTATATTAAAGAGATATTATGTTATAAAATTTTTGTTATTAAATCATGTTAATTTTTCATGCATTTTGGAATTTGTACGTGAGATTACATTACTGCACATACAATGTCACTCATTCTAATAGTGAAATTAGGTCGATGGATTCAAGTGTAAAAATTTTTGAAACAATCTGGACATACATGTTAAGATTTAGAAACCTTTGACTCTTTTGATTTTTCAGCAAACATCAGGGATGGCAATGTTAGTAACCATGCAAACACATGCATCTAAACCGTTATGCAACTATTTGGTTTGGTCTAATGGTTATATCACTAAATGAAAAACAAGGGGTACCTAACGTGGATTACAAAATAGTTGGACCTTATATAGATGTTAAATTATTGTTTATTTATTTTGAATATCACTTTTACTACTTATTCATAGTTATAATATTATAAACTTACACGTTTTCTGAGTTGCTCCAGATCCTGTGCTTTTGTAGTTTGTGTTATATGTCTGCGACATTGAAAAAAAATAGTGTTACACAAATAATTAATTTATATTTTATCTCTAACTAGTATTTACTATAATGTGAAAAGCAATTATACCCCAATGGTGTCATTTCCACATAATTTTGCTCGAAGTTGGCTAGTGCAAGGCCGATATACTTAGATCCAGGATCAACAGCTATAATATTTTTCTTAAGAGCTTTACATTCTCTCAAAAGATTCTTGGCAATTTTGAGACTCATTGAGGATTTTATTTTAATTAACCAACAAATTTTCTTTTTGCCAAACGATTATGCTTGTTTTGATTTGTGCTCCTTAAATTAGATAGATAATCATGTATTTGATCATGTTTTTTTTTTAAATATAAAAGAAAAAAATCTTCATTGTACATGTATTTGTGCTCCTTGAATTAGGTAGATAATCATGCATCTGATCATGTTTTTTTTTCAAAAATATAAAAGAAAAAAATTATTTATTGCACTTGTATTTGTTTGAGGTTGAATCACGACATAAAACATCTATGCTAATTTTTTTTTTTTCAACATCCAATTAAAATCCTGGTTCTGCCACTGATTAGAAGACTTGGGTCAATTTTAAATTTTTGCTAGCATGTGAGCGGATTCAAGAGACATTGTGAACTCAAGGAACATCTCTATTCATTCCATCAGCCCATAAATATCACTAATGACCCAAAAAACCTCAGTACGAGAGCTAGAGACACAATTAATAAGTTCATGAGCCACTACACAATTGGCTTGATCATCACCAGCATGTTCTACCACTTTATTAGATCGGCCTGGATTTGCTCTTGCCGTGCAAACAACAGAATCCCATCTAAAGTTAGATTAATTACATCTTATCCTTCATTAAAAAAAAAATAAAATTACATGTTATCCTAGGTTGCAATGTTAGATTTCATAATTAAAGAATAATACTTTTATATTTGAATTATCTTTATTTTCAATTATTTTTTATAATTAATTTTTTAGAGTATGTATTCATAGAATAAGGTACTTTATGTCCCATTTTATTTAATATACTTCTTTCTACTTATGAAATTTTATGGTCATAATAAAATATTAATTTTTAATTTAGCCCAAGATAATATAAAGCTTTGGGTCCGCCCTTGGTTAACTTATTGACTAGCGACTAAATAGACGATGTTTGGGTTGCCTCTCCGATGATTGAAATTTTTTTCTTTTTTTTTTGTGAAAAAAAGAAAATACTCAAATAGTTTTATTTTTAAATTAAATTAAAGAAGTTGTTCTTACTGAAGTACAAGACGCAGTTCCTACGAAATAAAATTAAAGAACGAAGAAGATAGAAATTGTAAAAGCTAGCTGCATACACAGCTTTTGGGCATGTATTAAAGGACAAATTAATCAAGCACGCCACCAAATTGGAACGCATTCGTGATTCACCCGATGGTGAGTTGCATAAAGGAGACTTTGCATAAAAGTACAAACTCATTAATCATTAAGACATGAAGTAGTTGTAATTATTTAATTGTAATAACTTTAATTATCAACTTCTAAAATTTATGGTAACGTTATCAATAAAATTCCGAAGGATGAAAATTGTCAATCAGTCTCATTAATAACGGCAACTTCTTGCTCAATGTCACTCGCTTTCACTCTTAATTTTGAATATTTAAGTAGTTTTCTTATTAATTAAATTGAATAAGTTGTGGTTTGTGTGTAATCACTCGAGTTTCAGCAATAATGAGTAGGGTTAGTGTTGGTATTTGCACAAAATTGTTATAACTACAATTATTAATAGTTGAAGAACACCAAATTTATTTATTGAGTAGTGTTACACATCTCAAAATTTTTATCATAAATGATATGACATTCATCAAATTGATTGGTGAGATATTACAATTAATTTACTTAAATTTGATAAGAAATTATGAAATTTAATGAATGACATGTTATTTAGAATAAACTTTGAGATAATAGGAGTCTATTACCACTCTTATTTTTTTAGACTTGGCTAGGACTGAAAAATGATGTTGAATCGTTAATAGGAAAACCATTCAAGAAAACATAGAACGACGATGCAAGGTATCAAGAATATTAAAAAATATGTTAGAGCCGGTTAGGGATGGCAATTGGCACCGCCCGCGGCGGGTTTGTCATTATCAAAGCCAAACCCACACAAAATTTAAATTACCAAACCCACCTGCAACCCATAGCGGGTTTTAATTTTTTTAAGAAAACCCACCCGCTAAGGATTTTGACAATTACCAAACCCGCATTGGTATCCGGCGGATTTTTTGGGGAATTTTTATATTTAAAATCACAAATGTTGAATATATAAATTTACAATAATAACCTCAAATTCCACATAACATATTCAATTTTAAATTTAACTAATATAAATGAAAAATTAAAATTTCAACATCAATCCAACACAAAATTTTAAATTTTAAGTATAAAATACACAAATCCATTAAAAAAAACGACAAACTAATATCTAAAAATAACAATTACATCTCATATTATCATTCAACACAAGCTCCAAGAAAGATGTTCATTTCATTCACCATCATTAGCAACCATCCAACATGATGCCTACAATAATGATTAAGATTAATATTTTCCAAAAAATAATATTTTTCAAATACTAATCCGAAAAAACTTATATAATGAACTAATTCATGCATTAAGTTAAAGAAAAATAGTCCATACAAAAACATTTTGGTTATTTGGCACTTTGCATTGTTATACACACTAAACTTGTTTATACTTTGGTTATTTGGCGCTTTGCATAATTGCATTATTTTCTTTATATATTAAATATTTAAATATTTTTCAATTAAAAATATTTAAAAAATATTGCGAGTCTAGCGGATATCCATGTGGGTATTCGCTGGATATTGGGCTAATACCAAATCCACCCGCATCCAAATGCGGGTTTCAATTTGTAATACCAAACCCACCCGCAACCCACAAAATTATCCGAAGCAGACGGGTTTTGGCGGGTGGATTTGGGCGGGTTTGTAGACACAATTGCCATCCCTAGAGCCAGTTAAATGGAGAAAAATTTTAAATAGTTTTCATAAAGCATATTTTTATTTTTTTATTGAGCATAAAAATTGCATTAATCTCATGACAAAAGAGTATAAAGTTCTACTAAAACATTTTCCAGCCGAACTACAACACTAGTCGTCGAGGCGGAACTACATTCACGCCTAGCAAGGGTTGCCAAGGTTTCAAAATTTATTTTTAAAAAATAATGTGAAAACTAAAAAGTTTTCAAAATGATCCCCAATATATGTTTCAAGGCAACTCTCAATTTTCTTCATATTTTCGCAACCCCTAAATTAAAATCTTAATTCCACCACCGACTAGACGACTTTTGCAAATTCTGCTAGCTTTTGAGTTGATACTTTGCAATTTCAAGAGACAGGTTGAACTCAAAAAGCACTCATTCGTTCCATCAGCAGATGAATATCACTAATGACCTAAACAAACCTCAATACGAAAACCTTCAATCAGCCACTACACAATTGCGCTACTACAGTCATTGAATTCACATGGCAACAACATCCATGGTTGTGCACGTTTTAGCTAGCGTCTTTAATGCGCGCTCAAATTTAAGTTGGCAAAAATACATGATTTTTCTCTAAGCTCTGATTTTAATCTTGTGGGAAGGAGATGAATGAAATACTAATTTTTTTTTTAAAGGGTGAAAGACCAAAAAAGAAAAAAGCAGTACTTGAAAATTATAAGCTCAAAAGTTGTTTAACTAGCAATTCATTCATTTATTTTTTTAGAAGGAATAATTCATGAGTTTTCAAGTCAGCTTTAACGACAATGAGATGTGAAAATAATTGTTGCATCTTCAGAAAGTAGTCCTCTTATAAGAATGCACACATCCTTTTAAAGTACAGACGTTCAGATTTTATAAGCTCATATTACAATATATTTATGTAATATTCAGAAGTTTCATCGAGAGTTTTTAAGTTACATTTCACTCTTACCCCTCCTCATCATCAAATTAAATGTATACCCTTAGAATTGCACTCGTGACTTCTTGCTTCCATTGCAATGGTTAAGCCAACTATATTCGGGATTTAAATTTACGTGATTATAATACATTCTCGAAATGTAGCGAGACTAAAATGATAATCTAAGCCTGTTAAACTAAAACCAAAACAAATGGTTGATCGTGATTTCTTTTTCATTAGATTTTAATACTAATGTATGCATGGTGTAATGTTTAGACAAAATAGATGGGCGCTTAGTGTTATTTACTTAATTTGATATCTAATTTTGAGAACCACATTGGACTGGTCCCGTTGGATCTGACTGTCCATGTAGTCTATTTTGGTCTAAATAGGGATCAAACTTTGATTGAACTTTGGACTCAAATGTGGAATCAGTTAGGGGTGGGCATGAGTTGGTTTGGGTTAGATTTTAAAACAATCCGAACTAAATTATAAAAATTTGGGCCTGACCTAAACCAACCCAAATATTTTTAACCGAGCCTAAATAATTCATTTGGGTTTTGTTTGAATTTTATAATCAAAATATTTTTTACTTTGATAAATTTAATTATATCAAAATTATAATAATTATTAATTTTATTAATTATTACATTACTATTAAAATATGAAAAAATATAGTGGATAAAAAATTATAAATAATAGATTTTACAATAACTTTATCCTTAAATTAAAGAATATTAGAAAATTAAAATAAAATTTAATTACAAAAATCATTATTTCTCAATAAATGAGAACGTAAACTTTAACAATAAACTTTCACAAACATGATATCAATAAGTAAATTAAAAGAAAGAAAATAAAAATTAGTGGTATTAACCATATTAAAACACAAATTCAAACAATGTCAATACAAATCAAAACAAGATAAGACATCCCAACTCAGATATCAAAGCAATCCATTATAATCATTTCTATCCACAGTACTTTAATTAAAATAACAACCACAAGCTATACATGTAAAGATAGTTGTATTAAGGCTCCGTTTGATACAACTTTTCAAGTAGAGATTTTGATAGTAGAGCTTTTACAAATAGAGCTTTTACTTAAAAAAATTTAGATGTTTGGTTGTCAATAAGAGCTTTTATTAAAAATTTATAAAATTACTTTAATAGGCAAGTTTTTTTAAGTTATGTTATGAAAATAATGTCAAATAAGTAGAGAATATTTTAGATATTTTAATATTTTAAAAAAAACTTTTCAACCTCTACTCTCAAAAGCTCAAAATTTGAGATTTCGTTAGTAGAGGCAAAATAGCTTATTTAAACTCTAAAAATTCTATAAAAAAAATAACCAAATAAAAACAAAAATTATGATAAGAGCTTATGGAATTAAATAAGCACTTATGAACATTACATAAGCCATACCAAATAAACACTAAATAAATAAAATAAAAGAGTAAATGAATAGAATATTTCATGTAACTGAGCAATCTCGAGCTGTTTACGAATATATGTGGAAAGTGTCCTAAGTTTAATATATAAAATGGTTCTGAATAAAGAGAATTTGAAAGACGAATTGAAAGAGCGAGCAGGCACTAAGATTTCCTCATTTCAATCTCATTCAGGTATATTTGATTAGTAAAGTGAAAGACCCCGAGTCCGAGTCCGAGTCCGAGTCCGAGTGTCCAACTAGAAAATTCATTAAATACGCACCTTCTAACCGACTCAATCCCACCACAAGGGACCCACAAAACCCACCCAACCAAACAAAACTGCCTTTTAAGTCTCATTAAGTCTCTGTTCTGTTTTGGTCAATCGAATTCCTCTGTCCTTTCTGCGCAACAAAATCACAAACGATGTTGCGCCATGCCTCTAACCTCGCCTCCAAAGTCAGGTGCACTTCTCCTTCACAGTTTACCAAATTTTTATTTTGTTTACTTTGTTTTCCTTCCACTTCTCTCATTTTGTTTATGTTAGTTAATTTGATTTTGTAGGTTGCTTGATAACAATTTTCAGCCGGTGATGATTCATTCATTCATTTATTAGTGTTTTTTGTTTCCTTTTTTCAAATAATAATAACTAATTCTGGCTTGGCTTATTCAGTTCAATTGATTAATTTCGTTGAGTTAATTTCGTTGAATTTAATTCTGTGTCAGGTTCATTTAACTCGGAGCAGACAGTATACCGCGGCGGAAGTCACTAAAAGATTTTTGGATTGTGAAACATCTTCTGGATTTTCTTAATTAAGAAATTAGATTTGCTGTGAATGGGAATGGAGTTAATTAATGGATACAGATCATCTGATCAAATTCAATTGACATCTATCTTCTGTCTGCAGGCACCAATTCTAAAGTTAAAAGGGAGAATTTTATATGCGGGAGGATGCGGAAGTGCCAGACCAAAGACAAGGGGCTAGAATGGCAATTGATGCACTTGTGGGAAATTTATACAGCACAGCACAACCCATCACATCATTCGAACAAATAGCCCTGGTTTTCTTTCTCACTTTAGACTCTTGCTCAATTTAATGATAATCCACAGAAATATATTTCATTTTGACGCGCTTTTTTTCCCATTTTAAATTGAAGTTTGGAACGGCTGCAGCAAATGGTGACAGAGTGATTGGCGAGCTCATAGCCAAGGCTTTTGAGAAAGGTTGGGGAAACAATCTTCATGTGTTAGCTGTAAGTTGCTTCTTGAATTTTTTATCGTCTTTACTTTTTTCTTATCTGCTGTGCCTCTGATTCGGTTGTTATGTTTCAGAACCTTCCATTTTGTTTCCTCTACTGTTTTATGTTTATTTTCTACTGCCTCACTACTATTGCAGGATCGGAAAACACCACCCAGTATTGAACTTCAGTTGTATTGGGGAATGACCCTAGACAGGGGCTATTTGTCACCTTACTTCATCACCAATCATAAGACGAAAGAATGTGTAAGCATTTTGAGATATCAATAAATTAATTGACGTTTTATGAGAAATTTGTGATTCTATAAAGGATAGATATATTGACAATGAAGTAATTGAGATTGCTTAGTTCTTACCTTGAAGATATAACTTTGGATCAGCCTTGTTATTAATCAACTAGTGATTTCATTTTTACTAGGTTTTACGAGATCCTTATATCATGATCCTTGAGAAAAAGGTTTCGAACTGCGTCTTCTTTGACTTATTGACAGAGATTGGACCAGTTAGAAGATATAATGGCACAGATGTACTGATCATTGCTGAAGATATTGAAAATGATCTCCTAGCAAGTCTTGTCTTAAATGGAGTGGCTACAGCAACCAAGGTGAACTTATACTTGACAGTGTTTTGCTGTTAAGAGATGGCCTACTTGAAGAATCTTCTATCATTCAATTATTCATTTAATTTTACAAAGTGAAGTTTCATATGTCTTCTCATTTTTTGTGGGTTCTGAATTGCTTGAAGGCTTGTGTCATAAAACCTCCTGGATTTGGAGAAAGTAGGAAGGCTAGCCTTCGGGACATTGCCAAATTCACGTATGGGAAGGTTGGTTCATTTGATAAATGCTCCACCTTGCTTTGCATGATTATTATGTGATTTACAAAACAATGTGTTCCTTTCTTTCTCTTTTAGGTCATGACAGGAAAAGATTTTGAATGCGTATCTCTTGGCCATGCTGAGAAGGTGAGAGATATCAGATATCAGTGACTGGTATATAATTTTCTTTGGTGTGAAAAAAAGATTTATTTTACCTAAGTAGAGCACATCATGAGAACGTTCTTCTCATCCTTGTTTCTGGTGGACTTTAATCCTTTCTTCTGGTACAACTTTGGCATAGTAATATATTAATTTTCATTTCCTTGTGTATATTGACAAGAGAGACGAGGTTTTGCTCAAACAATGTCTTAGCCCTCTTTTATCATTGTAGATAACGGTATCAAAGGATCAGACGGTTATCCTTCTTTGTAAGGCTTGCATAGGACATGAAAAGGTCTGTGTTGTGACATTTCACATGATTTTCCAACAAGTTATCAGAATTTTCAATTGTGTTTATAATTTGAAGCGACTCTGCTTTTCAGTTTATACGGTTTGGCTCTTTTGTGCTTCTTTGGGCTGTTTCTATATTTTTGGACAACTTGCTTACCCTTTCGCTAATTTTCTTTTCTTAAATATGTCTGTTGCAGTTGTTACAGTGGAGATTCACAATGGAAAATTTACAAGATTTCCCTGAAGAGAGCTGTACAAAGCACTCTTATCTCGCTGCTGTTATAAAGGTTTGGTTATTTGGAATTGTAAATTAGTTCTTCAAGAGCTTTGAAACTGACTTGTGCTGGGCATAGAATGAAAGTTCTCAGCCTAACATGACCTATTAGCACGATCCATTTGGGCCAAGTCATGACCAGGTCTAAACTCTAAATCCTGGTTGGCCAGCCAAGAAATTTGAATTTTCTTTTATCTGCTATTAAAAAAGTTGAATAAACTCATTTATAGGGAGGATCAATGATCAGGTCATTTTGGATAAAATGATTTAATTAATTGACTAATTCTTTGGATTCATATTACATTCCCATCTTCATATGATTATAATTGAAGTATAGAGTAGACTGATACCGTACAAATACTTTGATACTTTAAAATGGGAAAAAGAGAAGAAAAACAGTACCAAACAGTCAATTAGACATTATAATATATGTGAAGTTTTGGAACTGGATTTTGGTAGAAGTATATATTCCTTGCTAATAGGAACGTGCCAAAGATGAATTCAATTTGCTTGTTTGGTTACAGTAATTGCATTTAGAAGACATGACTGCATCTTATTCTGTTGTTGCATCATGCTATAAATGAAATTTGGCTCGTTGAGATGAAAGATTGTTGAATTAGAGATGTTAGGTAAGGAAGTATTCTGATTTGAAATGAAACGGGTGCTGTTGTTGTAAGGTCTGTGGAAGTAATAAAGCTGAAGTGCGTGAAAAGAAGGATAGAGTTGCTAATGCCATAAATGCTGTCAAGGCTGCAAAGGAAGGAGTTGGTAAACCTCTTATATTTTTGGCTTTTGTTGGTCTATCTTGTTTGATTGATGCATGACATACAAATGTTATATGTATTCTGATGCATTTGCAGTTAGTGTGATGTCACTTTTATATGCCTGCAAGGAGTTGGATAAATTGCAAACTGCTAACCATGGTCAGAAGATTGGTGTTCAAGCTATCCAATATGCTCTTGAGGTTTTCTTTATTCTTCTTTTTAATTATGTATGTGATATTTCTAAAAGCTCTTATTGTCTATCTGTCTAAAGGCAGAGGGCTGCTAAGATTATTCCTCGTTGAAAGGTGAAAAGTGACATATACTTCACAAAATGCATGCGTGGTTTTCGTTATGGGGCATGAGCCTTATCTTTTATGTATCTCAAGAGTGAATCATGGTAGAGAATATTGGTAACAAAATGTCTAGTTTTTCAGAGCCTTCTGATTGGTTGAGCCTGCATCTGCAGATGCTGGTGAGCGCGATTGCTTATAGCGCTGGAGTTGATGGGTCAGTTGTTAGCAAGCTACTCGAGGGATCCAAGCCTAAACCCCTCGGTAAAGGTTTGCGTCTGTTTCCCCCTTTTTCGAATAATGGAAATTTGAAAAGGAAACGAGTGAAATTCGAGGGTTGGGAATTAAGGTGAGGGTACTTTGATCTACATTTGTGTCAGGTGAAAATGCAGATATGCTTATGCCAGAAATTGTTTTTCCATTGAAAACCATAAGAGCAGTCTTGGTGGAGGCTACAAGGTAACTAGTTATTTAAAACCTTTAAGCTTATGCTAATTTTTTATCTAAGCACATATTAATTCTTTCTTCTTGTGTAGTGAGATGTTAGCAAGACTTTGAAATTGAGGCTCTTAAGGTGGCTCAGCTTGTCTTTCCAAGAATATTTGCAAAGAAAGTTCCAGCTGATACAAGCCTCCAGAGTAAAACAAAGGCGTAATGGAGGCTTCTATCAGCTTTCACTGGGTGCTGTTATGGTTACGGTGATTTATAATCCAAATTCTCATGGCACATTATATTTATTTATTATTTGTTTGAAAAGCATACATTAAGCTTTTTCATAAACTATACACGAACAAGAAACGGAATATATTGGTCATCAGGAGTTGCGCCTTAGATAAATAATACATGGATGCTCCAACTTCTTATATGCAGTTTATTTTTTTTCTTTTTCCCCTTATTTTCCCTTTTCTATTAGAAGCAAAAATATTCTCGACATCCCATTTCTAATCTATGTATATAATATCCCTCCAATAAAATGTTGCCAGATTATGATTGCTATTACCATTAGCAAGTGGTGAGTGGTAGATTTGTTGTTTTGTTGCAAAATTAATATGTCAACTTTATTGCAAACTTTGCCCTGAAATCGGAAGTCTCCAACTTCTTATATGCAGTTTATTTTTTTTCTTTTTTCCCTTATTTTCCCTTTTCTGTTAGAAGCAAAAATATTCTCGACATCCCATTTCTAATCTATGTATATAATATCCCTCCAATAAAATGTTGCCAGATTATGATTGCTATTACCATTAGCAAGTGGTGAGTGGTAGATTTGTTGTTTTGTTGCAAAATTAATATGTCAACTTTATTGCAAACTTTGCCCTTGAAATCGGAAGTCTCCAACTTCTTATATGCAGTTTATTTTTTTTCTTTTTCCCCTTATTTTCCCTTTTCTATTAGAAGCAAAAATATTCTCGACATCCCATTTCTAATCTATGTATATAATATCCCTCCAATAAAATGTTGCCAGATTATGATTGCTATTACCATTAGCAAGAGGTGAGTGGTAGATTTGTTGTTTTGTTGCAAAATTAATATGTCAACTTTATTGCAAACTTTGCCCTTGAAATCGGAAGTCTTCTATTTTTTTTTTAATTTTTTGAAAAAATAAGAATGGTATTTAAATAAGAAGGGATATCGACGGAATTGAACTGATGGTGTGCTTGTTTATCAGTCACATTCTTGTTTATTTTTCAGAAAATACAATCCATAATAAGAATCAATTTTATAGGACCACTCAAAATGAGAATGTGGAATAAAAATCTCATTTTCTAAACTGGTCTTTTTTTTTACCCTTATTGATATTGAAATTCAAAAATTTCTTTTTCACCCCCATATAAATACATAAAAAAAATCAATTACTTCAATAATTTTATTATTTAAAATTAACATTTATAAAAAATTTTTATAAAAGAATTTTTTTTCTGGAAAACTAGTTTAGCGTAATATTATTAAGAAATATACATACATTTTAGTTTTATTAGTTTAGCTCAATTTTGCTTTTTTTTTTTTTGGAAGTCAGTGTTTTATATTTATTTTAGTGCATGTAATATGTAAAAATAACTTGATTTTACCTATTTTGATAAATTTACGTTATTTTGGATTTAAATATAAAAGGTATTAAAACTCCATTTATATCAGTTTTTTTAATTATTAATAATGTTCTCTTTGAGAAGGATATAAGTCTTCCATCACTTTCATTTTGTGTCACATTATAATTTGTGATACATTTGGCAACTCGCATTACATTGTATTGCAATTGCATTAAAACACTACTCTTATGCTAACTCATGCTTGGTTAAAATTTTTAGTTGCATTGCACTACATTTAAAAGTTGGCTAATATAAGAAAAGGTGTATAAAATAGATTCGCAGGGGAGACGGTGGTAGGGTTTCAGTTGTATTATATTCAAACATTGTTTATATTTTAATTATAATCATATAACTTTTATTATTTAATGAATTATAGGAAATTTAAATTTATTATATATTAATTTATATTTAAATAAAAATTTAATTTAATTAATAATAAAAGATAGTAACACACTAAATATTTAATTAATAAATGATTATACATTATTTTATTTCATTAAATATAATCATTTTAATTATTTACTTTAAATATGAAAAAAGTATTTTAATTTTATTTTATCATTTATTATTCAATAAAAATTAATTTATAACTTAATATCATATTGTTTTATAAATATAATATAATTTAATTTAATTTATATTATGTAATTATATAGTATTATACTTTTAAATATAATATTAAATTTTACTACATTATAATATGATTATACTATATTCCAATAACTAATATATAGAGATAAATTAGATTATAATATAATATTATTAATATTATAACATAGTATTGTAGTGTTTTATTATTTAATCATAGTATATGATTAAATCATGTTTATTATAAAATTAATATATAAAAATAATTATTTAATACTTAATTTCAATAATTAATAATGGAATCCTAAAATATTAATAAATTTAAATAATATTAATTTAATTTTGGCATCAATATAAAAATAATATTATTATCATAATATTGTCTATGTTGCGCCAAACATAATATTGCAATGTAGATATCCTAATGCAATACATCGTAACACAATACAATTAATGCAAAAAGTGTGCCAAACAAATCCATAAAGCACAAAAATTAAAGAAAGTGAAAGGACAATAAAAACAGGCAAAAAAATAAAAACAGGTCGTATTCTTTAGTCAAGACTCAAGGGTGGAAATTGATACTATTTGCAATTATTAGGTGGAAAATTGATTTTCTTTTTCCCAATGGATATAACATTGATGGATGATACAGATTTTATACAGTTGGCGCAAAATTGAATTAATTTAAATTTTTGTAGCATTTTCTATATTGGAGTAATATTCAAATCAACAGCTGATAATATCTTTAAATTTCAATAACTTTAATTAGCATCATCAACAATCAGTTGAAATGTTATCAATATAATTCCTCGGGAGGAAAATTGTCGGCTAGTCTCATTAGTCAG
>NW_006262933.1:40233-41202 GCF_000493195.1 Citrus x clementina | reverse complement strand
GTTGAAGAGCTTCAATTTTTTTTTTTCAAACTTGTCGAGGAGTGAGGGCATTGTTGACTCATTGGTAGGAAAATCATTCCAACGAATGTAGAATGAGGATGCAAGACAGCGGAATATTAATAAGTGCGTTAAAGCCGGCTAAATTAAGAAAATTTTAAGTAGTTTATGGAAGTCATATTTCCGTATGTTTCTAATATCTTATTGCATAAAAATTTCGATGGTTTAAGTAAAGATTTTTTCAGAACCCTAAAGAGTGTACAAAATAAAACTTAATGATAAATTATTTGAATCCTCATAATACTCACTTGACCCACTTTTTAGGTTAAAAAAAGAAAATTATTAAATTGCCTCTAACATAAAATACTATTATAGAATTAATAAGTAAATTACATGCTCTCATCTTTGGATCGACAATCTCTAAATTTGTTTGATTTTTACATACACACACACACATAGTAGTTTTCTGGTCCATAATTTTAAATTGCAGGAAAATCCAAAAAAAATTTAAAATCGCATAATTTTAAAATATTATAAAATTAACATTTTAAAGCCGCAGGGTTTTAAAACTTTTTCGGACTTTCCTGTATTTTAAAATTCTAAATTGGAGCATTTCTATATATATATATATATATATGAGTGAGAGAGAGAATTTCGGATTTGTTAAAGTTTGAAAAAGCTATTAAGTCACAACGCAATGGTATTATACTATTAAACTTCACAATTTAATGACTTTTCTACACCTTAATAAAGTTGCTTGAAAACCTCTAGTGGATGCCTTTAATAACTCAATTAATTTGTCATCTTGGGCACAAAAGAAGTAAAATTCTTGCCCAATTAGGTATTGGAGAACTTGAAAGATTAAACATACCCACTTTTATTAATGAAAGCTCTAAAACACTCAACTTTCACAAACACTTAGAAGCTTGCTTCTTTTTCTTCTTTAAATTTGATCTCTTATTTTTGTGACAC
>NW_006262933.1:36526-40016 GCF_000493195.1 Citrus x clementina | reverse complement strand
TAAGACAAATTTGTTTTCATAACTCTCCCTCTAAGACTTATTTTACAATGCCAAGTAGTGTTCTCAACCTAATGAAGTCTTCTTACTGTAGCAGCTTGGTAAGATATCAGTAATGTAATAATGTGATATGACATACTTTTCTTGTACTTTTTTTCTTTCAATGTATTCAACTATGAGATGATAGTGAGTGTCGATATGCATACTTCGATCATGAAAAATTGGATTCTTGGATAGTGCAATTGTTGACTTTTTATTGATACAAATTTTGATTGGCTTTCTTTGCGGCAAACTCAACTCCTTCAACAAATTCTTTAGCCAAATTGTTGTTAGCCTAAAAGGCTACACATAATGTAATTTTGATGATAACAAACATGTGTCTTAAGTATAAATAATAAATATTGTATTTCACATTTTCACTAGTTTTTTAAGGATAATATTTATGCAAGTGAATCAAGTGAAATTAAGATTGAAGACACTCAACGGACAACGGCGACATCAAGAATATAGTTTAGAGCTCAACGAACAAATTAGTGCGATAAATTCTTGTAAAGCCGGTATGATTTAATTGATGCATGATTTAGCATTTGAGAAGCTCAAGAGATTAATTTAATTAAATACTTTTCATTAACTAAAAGGTTTTATTTTTATAAAGTAAAGTATGTTGTGGATTTAAGTAATTTGGACTTAAATGCTAAGATTTTAAATCTTTGATTTTAAATAAGTATTAAATTTCGGAGTTGGATGTTTTTACAAACATTTGAAATGTTTTGGGCCATACTATAATTTATAAATATTTTGGACTAAAGTGAAAGGTTTTGAGAACTTTGAAAAATATGGGTATTATGTTGAAAATGACCTTTGTGCGAAATAATAAAATCTTTGGGGCCATATCATAATTTCAGAAAGTTTGGGAAAAACAACTATTTTTAGGAAGATCTAAAATTGGACCTATTTACAAAGTTTTATGACTTTTTGGGTCATCGTATAATTATAGAAAGTTTTCGGTCAAAGTGTAATTTTAGTGAATAGTGTTACTGTAGCAAAATTCAAAAATAACGGTAATATCACTGTTCCTGAGCGGCTAGCTGGATAATCAAGCGACTAACCGCTTGGGCACGGAAATTTTCCTATAACGGCTAGTTTTCGGTCTTTCACTATAAAAACTCAACTCAAACTTCATTGTAAGAACTAATGCAAGCAAATATAAGATCATACAACATATATTTGTTAGCCGATATGGCTATAAATATTGATTTTGATGATAACAAACCACATGTATTTATTAAGTAAAGATTTATGAATTGTGCTTTTGTAATAAGAAAATGATGTTATGGAATTAAAGCATTTTGGACTAAAATGAAAGTAATTTTAAACTCTTTGATAGCATTTTAAATTTCGGATTTGGACCTATTTGAAACTATTTAAATATTTTTGGGTTATTCTATAATTTCACAAAGTTTGAGCGAAATCATAATTTCAAAAAGTTTTGGGATTAACGAAGCATTACTTAGAAATTCTGAAATTGGACCTATTTGTAAAGTTTCATAACGTTTTGGGTCATACTACAGTTTTATAAAGTTTTGGGGTCAAACTGAAAATTTACTGTAGCAAGCGGGCTTACCGGATATAAAAACTGGAAAACCGGATACGGGGCAGTAAGCATCCAGAATGAAAATGGTTTACCGGATTTTGTAACTGGCAAGCCGGATAGGCAAAATTCAAATTTTTGCCTTAACGATAACATAAATCCGGCTTACCAGAGTCCATAAACGGTAAACCGGATACGCCCATAATGTGAGTAACGGCTAGTTTTTGAGCTCAAACTATAAGAACTCAAATCCAACTCATTTTGAAGCTCTCCAACAAGCAAAAACAAAAAGTACACGTGATATCTTGAGCCTTCAAACTTGCGAAATACAAATATTGAATCATTTCTTGTTCTTCATTTTTGAATATCTACTCATTGAGTGAGTTTCATTGTAACCTTCATTTATTCATCTCAATTGTAAGAGTTTGAGTGTGTGAGACACTTGAGTAAAGAGATTAGGAGATAATCTCTTTGTTGTAAAGGTTTATTGACACCTCGAAGTCAATTGTAATCGTTGAGCCTTGGAAAGGCTTGGATAGTGAAATCCTCAAGCTTGGATCGCTTGGAGGCGTGGACGTAGGCGGGGATTGCCGAACCACGTAAAAATTCGTGTGTTTGTTTCTCTTCTCCCTTACTCTTTAATTATTGTGCTTTTCTTGAACTTATTGCTTTCAATTTTTATTAAGACATTAGATTGCTTGTTGTGTGGATTTGCTAGGATAATTTTTAAATTTCCAATTCACCCCCCCTCTTGGGTTGCACACTTATATTTCAATATTGAGCTTCCAAAACGCAAATCATCATAGATTGAATCATTGTTGAGCTATTATTTGCATATCCACTCTTAGAGAGAGTTTTTGTTGTAATTTTCATTTCTTATCAAATTGTGAGTGTATAAGTGTGGGAAACACTTGGGGTGAAGAGATTGGGGAGAAAATCTCTTGATTGTAAAGGTCCATTGACACCTTGGAAGTCAATTGTAAACATTTGAAGCCTTGGAGGCTTGGATAGTGAAATCCTCAAGCCGGGTGAGCTTTGAGGCGTGGACGTAGGCAGGGATAGCCGAACCACGTAAAAATCCTTGTGTTTGTTTTCTCTTCCCTTACTCTTTTAATATTGTGCTTGATTGAATTTATTGTTTCATTTTATTAAGGCAATAGATTAAATTATTGTGCGAATTGTATTGCATAAATTTTAAAATCCCAATTCACCCCCCCCCTCTTGGGTTGCATAACTTGCATTTCAATTGCATGACAAACAGATGATGTGGTAGCTACATACTTATTTTGATAGGTGGAAAGTATGACAATTGGCTACTTATTTGACATCCATGTGAAAGCAGTGTCTGCCATAAAAAACACGAATCCTGTAATGTTCTTTTGATCATTTGTATCTCTACCCCAATCGCTATCGTTATATATAACAAGCTCGTAGTCATTGAAAAATGAGTATAAGAAGCCAAAATCAATTGTACCTTTAATATAGCAAAGGATTTTTTAATGGATAAATTAAGGGAAAATATCCACCGTCCACCCGTTTTTTTTAATTTTTTCAAAAATACACAATTCTTTTTTTTTGTTGGAATCCACCTAAAGTTACATTTTGTTTCACTTTTCCACTTCCGTTTGGAATCCGTTAAGAAAACTAACGGAAACTTTAAAAAATGACCATTTTACCCCCCAAAACGAAAATAACAATTTCACCCTAAAAATTACCAAAAATAATCAAATTAAATCTAAATATTTTCCCCATCGGTTAATAAATAAATTAATTCCACAACCATCAAATGCAGGTTTTTTTTAAAAAAAATATGTCTGTAATTAGAATGCTAAATTATAATAATAGTATTAAAAATAGCCCAATTTCACAAACTATCAATTGAATTTAAAATAAGTAGAGTTT
>NW_006262933.1:34017-36426 GCF_000493195.1 Citrus x clementina | reverse complement strand
ATTAAATCTGATTATTTTTGGCATTTTTTAAGGTGAAATTGTAATTTTCATTTTGGGGGTAAAATGGTTATTTTTTTAAAGTTTCCATTAGTTTTCTTAACGGATTCCAAATGGAAGTGGAAAAGTGAAACAAAATGTAACTCTGGGTGGATTCCAGCAAAAAAAAAAAAGGAATTGTGCATTTTTGAAAAAGTTGGAAAAAACGGATGGACGGTGTATATTTTCCCATAAATTAATATCCTGATTTTAATAAATAAAATTATAAATATCATGATTTTATAAATGATAAATAAAAAATTTTACGACATTAATATTTCATTTATGAAATCATAACTTAGTTAATAGTTAATGGAGATATGTTTCATTTGTGAATGAAATATTTTTCATATTTATACATATAAAAAAATTAGGAACGAAATATTTTTATGATAAATGAAAAATTATATTTTCATTCAATGGAGTTCAAGTGCAATTATAATATTAGTAGTTCAAATAAAATTAGGTGTAATTGTTATTCTAGGATTGTAAATTTATTTTTCATTAATCATTACTATGATCTATAAAATTATTATTATTATTATTATTATTAGGCTGATGGGATTAAAAAAACACTTCAGGCATGTGATTGAATAAAGCCCGTAGGCACGTGGGTTTTTTTGGGTACGCTGGACATGTGCGCTTAAAGGGAAAAAAAATGATGTGGGTCGTGCCTGGCCCATATTAAAAAAAGTGGTCACGACCCACAGGCCCTAGTGGGTCGATGCTTGACGGGTTGTGCCGTGCGTTGGCCATCATTAGTTTTGGTATTGAACAGCTTAAGGTTGGAAAGATGGAAGAAGAACAAGAAGAGAAAAAAAAAAGTTGCAGAAAATCATGAATTAGTTTCAAGGGTATATTGGGCATTAAGATGGATTTATAAAGTATAATATAAAATTTGAAATTTTAACAAGGGTTTAATAAGTAAAGAGATTTGAATTTAATTTGGTGGATTCAAATGTACTCAAGTAAACTTAATTATTTGACATTAGTATATTAGTGTATGGGATAGTAAAATTATCATGATAATTTTTAGAGTATAAATAGTGCTATCCTTTTTTTAAACAGTAATTCTTGAAATTGTCTGTTTAGTCTATGGGAACATGCTTATTTGTGAATGCCAATTGACTTTATAAAGGGATAAACGGAGCATCATTAATCTATCCAAAAGAAGCGCATAAGATTTTTTATAACATTATATATACGTGCTAATAAATGGATGAGCACTTTGTTGACAAATGGATGAACGCATTGTTAACGAGATGATAAGTTGTAAATGTAGGACTTAAAAAAAAATCTTAAAGAAGTGTTGTGGTTATAATAGTCATGAGTTTCTAAGACTTGAAAGGTTATAGTCCGCGCACATCTCCACTAGCTTCTCTTGGCCACCAAACTAACTATTTGGTGCACATGAATTTACCAATTGATAAACTGTGAAATCAGTACCGGCTATGACTAACATGATCCGTCATAATTATTTCTCGTCTCCGAAGAATTATTAGTAACTGTAAAAGGAAGTCTTCAATGTGAAGAATTATTTGTGAATATTTGTTCCTGAGTTTGGTCCATTGTTTTGTGAGATGAAATAAAAAAAAAAAGGAAAATAAGAAAAAAGAAGAAGGATGAGGAAGAAGACAGAGTTGAAAAAACAAAAGATTTTTCTATGATACTGTATGGATTTTTATAGCATTGATAGTATGATTAATGTGGACCATCCGATGTAAGAGTTTTAATCTGAATCATTAATTTAATATAATAAATAATTAGATAATTAATTAAAATATAACAGGTAACCTACAGGTTGCGGGTAAACATTAATTTGTTAATTTTAAATTAATATTAATTTAGAAAAAAGTCACTCACACCCCTAAGGTTTGCTTAAATAATCATATAGATCCCTTTAGTTTCATAAATGATCACACAGACTTTCTTAGTTTCATAAATGACTATTATACCTTTTGATTAAAATAATCTTTTTTTTAATGATGGATTAAAATAATCTAAATAAATATAAATATAGTAATAAGATAAAAATAATAAATAAATATCATATGATACAAATAAAATGTTATAATAAGTATAGTTGATAAAATAACGTGTACAACGAAAATTTTGCTAATATTAAGTTATTATTAGTCTATCTTGATGGATTAACTAAAATCTATTAATTCAAAAATTGCTTTTAAGATTTATATTAACGTAGACATAATTAAATAAGATATTGTAAAAAATAATATAAATTTTATAAATCATTGTGAAATTATTGTGAATGTTAGGTATAATTATTTAATTTTAGTAGTATGTCTAAAAGATTTAAATATTAGTAAAAAGAATATGCCAAACTAATAATAAAAGAATATGACAAATAAATAA
>NW_006262933.1:31162-33441 GCF_000493195.1 Citrus x clementina | reverse complement strand
TTTGATTACATGATAATCGAATTATCTTATAACATTAAGGATATGAATTAAGTACTATTTTATCAATTTTGAGTATCGCATTGAGTTTTCAAATTAATTAAATGTTGAAACTCTTTCATGTTTGGCCTGACATTATTACTTAATAAAATTACGAAAAGCCAGTAATGAATGATGTAGGATACATAGTAAAATAAACTTTAAAATGTAATTAAGTATTCCCATAAATTTTGTGTAATTAAACAAAATATGTTATTTAAGTGAAATTGTGAGAATATTTAAAATTGTAGGGGTGGTCACTAAAATTTCTCGGACTTGAGCAAACTACACGATCCCACACGGTTTATTTTGACAAATACAACTTGTTAACTGCTGACTGTTGGTAGAATAAGTTCCTATCAACAAAACACAATTCAAACTCATATTTGCAAGTAACAAACAATATCTCATCAAGGAACAAATTTGAGTGGAGTTTTTGGTCAATCAATCTGAATAAATTTGAGTAGAGTTTTTTGTCAATTAATCAAGTTTTTGGGTTTTCAAAAAATTTATGTTCAAGGTAAATCTGGGAGCTATCATTACAAGAAAGCAATGGATATTGATCAACAAAGTTAGTACTGTATATATTCTTTGTAATATGATATTTAGAACTGTTATGATTATTTTGTTGTTGAGTAAAGAGATGGTTATGTGGAGATTTCAGCTATATAACCATGTAATGACCAATGCTTTAAAATCAAACACTTGTTCGATAATTTGACAAAACAAAAAAGAATTAAAAAAAATGTAGAAATGTAAGAAAAATGAGCATGTAATGTCTGGCAGTCGTGCTTCTAGGGGAAAGAGGCTGAAACAAAGAACTAATACATTTTTTAAGTTGGTTGCTTCAGTGATTCTGAGTAGTCAGAATTCTTTAAGCCATATATTCATGTAGAAACCTTCAAATAGAAAACTGTAAAATTCTTTGAACTCCTGAGGAATAAATCTTTCTAGACATATATAGTTTGTAATTTTATTCCTTGTTAATTGATATCAGTCAATTCAGAAACTTCGGGTCTTGTGTGGTTTCAAGATGGGTGTGACCTTTGTGCACTAAATTGTGAATATCTTTAAGAAGAGAAGTCCAAATTTGATTTTGTAAATTTCTTCCATAACTAGACACATTTATCTATCAAATAATATACATTATGCAATCTTATATATTCCAGATCAATACAGTTAAATCATGAAATTTGGCTGATACTCATTTACTTGGTTGCTTCAGTGATTCTGAGCAGTCAGCATTCTTTAAGCCATATCTTCATGTAGAAAACTTCACATAGAAAATTGTAAAATTATTTGAACTCCTGAGGAATATATCTTTCTAGACATATATAGTTTTTAACTTTATTACGTGTTAATTGATATCAGTTAATTCAGAAACTTCGGGTCTCGTGTAATTTTGAAGACGGTTGTGACCTTTGTGCACTAAATCGTGAATATCTTTAAGAAGAGAAGTCCAAATTTGATTTTGTAAATTTCTTCCATAACTAGACACATTTATCTATCAAAGAATATATATTATGCAATCTCATATATTCTATATCAATACAGTTAAAGCATGAAATTTGGCTGATAATCATTTACTCGGTTGCTTCAGTGATTCTAAGCAGTCAGCATTCTTTAAGCCATATCTTCATGTAGAAAACTTCAAATAGAAAATCGTAAAATTATTTGAACTCCTGAGGAATAAATATTTCTAGAAATGTATAGTTTGTAATTTTATTCCTTGTTAATTGATATCAATTAACGCAGAAACTTCGGGTCTTGTGTAGTTTCAAGATAGTTGTGACCTTTGTGCACTAAATTGTGAAAATCTTTAAGAAGAGAAGTCCAAATTTGATTTTATAAATTTCGTCCATAACTAGACACATTTATCTATCAAAGAATATATATTATGCAATCTCATATATTATAGATCAATACAGTTAAATCATGAAATTTGGCTTATAATCATAGACTTGGTTGCTTGAGTGATTTTGAGCAGTCGGCATTCTTTAATCCATATCTTCATGTAAAAAACTTCAAATAGATAACCGTGAAATTATTTGAACTCCTGAGGAGGGCTCCATAAAAGCATAAAAACAAACGGAGAGGGTGAAGCAAACTTTCAAAATTGCAACCATGAGAAGGAATCGACAAAGCTTAATGAAAAAATAGATGGGATGACTTTTAATCTTGCCGCTGTCAGGTATGAACTTGGTGACCTGAAGAGGAACAATTTAGATACTTATGCATTGGTA
>NW_006262933.1:0-14510 GCF_000493195.1 Citrus x clementina | reverse complement strand
CAATATTATTCTAACAACTAAGAAGAATAAGAATAAAGGGACCCTTTATTTATGCTTTCAACCAAGAAGAATAAAGGGACCCTTTATGAAAAAAAAATAAAATTCTAAGAGCTATAAATCTTATATTTGGAGCATTTATGAAAATAATAATAATAATATTTTCAAGGGTCCCTTTATGATGCCGTAATTTTTTTACGGTATCAGTAGTGTGGGAAATATATACCGTTAGATCTAATCAACAGTACATATTATTTATATTAATGAAAATTTTTAATTATTTGAAAATTATGTTAATTGGTTAACAAACCTGTAAAATAGGTAATTTTAAATTTAAAATGAAAAAGAAACAGAGATATAGTCAAATACAATCTCTCTTTATCTCTCACGTTCATGTTTTTATAATTGGATTCTTTAAGATTATCTCTGTCTCCTTATGATTAGATGAAAGAGATTCAATAAATTTCTCTTAATAAATATTTCAGTAGTTTTAATCGTATTTTCAAATTGGAATTTTTTAATAACGTAACAGCTGTATTTTTATTGTATTGTCAATTTATTGCCTTGAGTATTTGCTGCCATGGTTTAAGATCTGTCCTACGCTGCTTAAAATCATTCTATAACGTGCCTAAAGGCACCAGGCGGTTTAGAGGCTCGTGTGGTTCACAGATTACCAACCATAGAGAAAAAGTAAATGGGGAGAGAACCATGAGGCAAGGTGCACTCACTACTAAAAAAATGACCTTTACTGACACTTAGTTTCTGACACTTTATAAAAAGTATCAGTAATTATGTACATATGCACCATTTTCCGCTTTTAACAAACAAGTATTATAAATTATTGATACTAACGTGATTATGTGATTATGCTATTACAGTGCTAAAAAGAATGCAGGATTAATTAATCCGCAAGGCAACTAGGCAAGTGGATATGTATCTGTTTGATGATAGATTAGTTTTGAGAAATTCATTTATCTTATTTAAAAGATTTTCTTATTTTTCTTAGTTGTTAGAATAACACTGGACAAGAAATAACTGAGTATGTTGAAAATTCTCAAGAAAATTATCCATTTTGGAAGCATAAATATAGGACAGAAATATGAAATTAATGAACTTAATTTGAAGAAAGTTTATTAGCATTATCTATACGATCATCTATGAGGCCTATAAGAAGGTTAATGATTCTTACAATTCATGGTATTTATTACAGCCAAAAAAAAGTCAACTAATTACGTATGCAAGAGAAATAATTAAGTAATTAAGTTGTAATTAATTAATCACAAAGAATGGCTTATTTGCTTTTTAGATTGAAGCCCTTGCTGGGAAGTTCAATTCACTTTATCACATATGATCAAAACCACAGTTTCTAGTGTCGTTTTTTTGGGGTTTTGTTGATTACACGGAAAGTAACTAATTACTACAGCTAAAGCATGCAAAACAATATTAGAAGCAAAATGATTTTTGGATCTGAAGGGGCAATTATTTTTTTTTCAAGTTTGTTATATGTTCTTTTGTGAAGACCTGAAGATTCGAGAGTCAGATTAATAATTTTGTCTCTCTTAGGCTTTATGCTGTGAGAATGAACTTTATCTCTTTTAATTCTCTGTCATTTTCTCAATGAAGGCAACAAGAGAAAATTCAATCTTTAAAAGTCTCAACATTCAGAATTTGGCCAGTCTAGTTGTCTACTTTGCATCTGCTGGAGTATAATATCGCCAAGAGATTTTTCCATTGCACTTTACGAATTTATATTACTTTGAGGAGGGAATTCAGTTGACTACTAATATCTTACAATTGAAATTTAAATGTCGGTCTTTAAATTCTAAAAATTAAAGGCAAGCCCCATATGAAAATATAGATGTTAAAATCTTCATTTTTGTTTATTGATACTTTATTTGTTAGTATCATTATTTTATAGATATACTTGATGTTACACGATTGACTAAATATTAACATTAAAATGCAGATGGAAAGAAAAGATGATGGAGGGCCCCATAAAAGCATAAAAACAAACGGAGAGGGTGAAGCAAACTTTCAAAATTGCAACCATGAGAATTAAAATAGTTTAAGTAAGGTTTTTTTAAAATCATAAATAATGTACAAAAGAAAACTTAATGAAGGATTATTTGAACCCAAATTCTCATTTGAACCAGTATTAAAAAAATTTATTATTAAATTGTCTCTAACATAAGATACTGTTATGGACTTAATAATGCGTATTTCATCTTGAAGTCATCTCTAAATTTGCTTAATGTATACAGAAAAAAAAAATTGTTTCATAGTTATTAATTTTTCTTCAACTCCTCTAGTTGAAAACAGATCAAACTGAGTTGTTAAATATTGGATTTGGTGAAAACTATATCACTAGTCAAGCTATTCTAGATTCAAACAATCAAATCTATTTCATTGAATTCGAACTATATAAGAAAGAGGAAAGCCATGCCATTGAAAAATATTGTGCGCTTTAGTTTAGTTGTTTAATTGATTATTGATTACAACTATAGTTTTATTATTACTTTATTTTTTCATGATATTATATATGTTTTATAGCGGTTTAATGACAATAATGGGCAAAAAAATTAATTCCACTTAATAAGTTGAGGGATTTGGTTTTTGGGTATGAACAGGTTACGGGTTGGATAGATAGAAGAAGAAGAAGGAGAAGAAGAAGAATGGAAGAAAAAAGTTGCAGAAAATCATGAATTAGTTTCAAAGGTATATTAGGTATTAAGATGGATTTATAAAGTATAATATAAACTTTTAAATTTTAACAATGGTTTTAATGAGTAAAGGAATTTTGAAACTAATCCGGTGGATTTAAAATGTACTCATTAAAACTTAATTATTTTTTTTTGTTTTTTGAAAAGACTAAAACTTAATTATTTAAAATTAATATATTAGTGCATAGAATAATGAAGCGATCAAGGTAATTTTTACAGCATAAATAATCCTACTCTTTTATGAAATAGTAACTCTTGGAATTGTCTGATTAGATTATCAGAAGATGTTTGCTTGTGGATGCCAACTGACGTTACAAAGTGATAAATGGATGAACGCACTGTTAACGGGATAATAAGTTGTATATGTAGGATTAACGTGTGTGTAGAAGAAATCTTGCGGTTATAATAGACTTGAAAGGTATAGTCCGTGCACATCTCACTATTTGGTGCGTATGAATTTTAGCAATTGATAAACCGTGAAATCAATCAAATCATTACCGGCTATGACTAACATGATCAGCCATAATTATTTCTTGTCTCCAAAGAATTATTAGTAAACAGTAAAAGGAAGTCTTCAATGTGAAGAATTATCTGTGAATTCTTGTTCCTAAGTTCGATCCATTGTGTACGTGAGATGAAACTAAAAAATTAAAAAAGAAAGAAATTAACAATAAAGAAGAACGATCAAGAAGAAGACGAAGAATAAAAAAAAAAGGGAATTAAGAAATAAAGAAGACGAGGGGTGGAAAATAGTATTGAATGAGAAATGAGAAATATGATTTTCCTTTTTTTTTTTCTTAATGTAAATTTCACAGCAACAATTAGAGCAACATTCACGGAACAATCTCTGTACCAAGTAAAGCCGACAAATATGGCCCTTGCTTTAGCCATAGGGTTTCCTTCATCCAGATTATGCCTTAATTTTCTCTGATTCCTCTAAGAATTGATTAAAGCAATAATGCATGACAGATATAGTTTTCTCTGCTTAGTAGGGATCAATGCATGCATGAAAAAGTTGAGGACGATAAACGACTAGTCGTTTTAACACCCATACGATGGTTTTAAGCTAAACTATTCGACGATTGTTCTGCTGCAACACATGGGCCAAGATGAAGAATTTATGGTAAATTTAAGTTATGTTGTATTTGGAATATTTGGCGTCGAATGTTTTCCTAATTCCAGATCCATTTGCCCTTGTGACCAAATCTAATCTTGTTAGTTCTTTGAAGGGCTTGTGTTTGGCATCATGAATAATTTTCTAAGAAAATTTCATCTCAGGTATTATAGTATTGGGAGATGGTTAAAATAAATAATTTTATCAGTGTAAGTAATTGAATACTAGTGAATTCAAATACAAAGTTTTTCAATTAAAAGTAAAAAACGAAATAAATTAAATCCTATTACACCACTTTCGCAGGTAATCACGGTTGCATTTAGCGTATGCAACAAGCCTTTAAACCCCTAGGCAGCCCTAGTGGACGAGTTTAGTCTCGTGAGGGTTTGTAGCGACGATACCCACAAACATCATCAATCCCTTTAATAATATTTATCTTAATCTTCATTACTACCAAAATGAATGCTCCGTCCTCTCACAAGGGCAACATTATCAGAAACCTCACCACAATTATCACAGAAGCATTGTGCCATTATGCTCATTGCCGAAACTTCATCTAAGAAGGGCTTTTGACAAGCTACCTCAAATTCTTTCAATGTCCTCGTAGAACTTTCACTAGAGTTTGTCTCGTTCTGGTAGCAATAGCTTGTGGTGATATATTTATCAAAATCTTTCATGAACGTTTTGGTATGCTTGGCCTAATAAAATGAAAAAACAAAGAAAAAAATGAAATGAATATATGCTTTAAAAAATGAGTTAACTAAATTAAAATTTTTAAAGACTAATAACTAAATTAAATTTTTTAAGACTAACCCTTCGCAAGCCTTCGCCGGTCTCATCGTACTCCCCAACTATCGGGTCGCCAATGATCAGACCACCAACATTATGATCATTTATCTGCATATAAAAGTCGTTAGAGAAATACAATCCATAAATTTATTTGCTTAATATATTCTTTGTAATTTTTTTTTTTAACAAATTGAGCTACAATTCATGTTTCTTTTTAAAATTAAATTAACCAAATAGTATTTCTAAATTTTAACACTCAAGTCCTGCTCATTTTAATTTTTTATGTTAATATCATTGTCCATTATTGATCATTATGAAAATTCTAATAGAATGTGGAATTGTCATTTTTACCCTTACAAAGAAACAACTGAAGGTTGAGGATATTTAAACCATAAAAATATTCTTTGTACCACCTTTTAATTAAATAATTTATATTAAAAAATACTCATTCATTAAATTATTTTATGGACGAAGAATAAATCTCTGTAATTTACAACTATTTATTCTTTATCCATGCTATCTTTCATCTTGCACAAAAATAACCATTCGTATAAACTAAAAAAGAAAAATCCTTAGGAAAGGTGTAGTTCAAGAATTTCTAGGGAATATGAATGACAAGTTTATAAATAACAAAATTTTAAGAGCTATAAATCTTATATTTGGAGCATCTATGAAAAAATAACAACATTTTCAAATCAAACCACTAATTAGACCAAAGGACCTATGTTAGGATTATTGTTGATGAAAAAAAATCTGTTTCTGAAATATGATGGTTTCAACCAAAATTATTTTATTAGGTTTGAGTTTATGACAAGTAGAAATAAAAAAAAAATGGAGGATGAAGTTCAGGAGTGCTAAATTGTTATTTAGGAATAAAGAAAGCAAAGGGACGAAGTTCGGTTTCCATTTAGATGAAGATATTAATATGCAAATAATAAAATTTAATTACATATAATTTAAGAAGTATGGGACATGTTCATTAATAATATCATTGAAAACATTTAATTTACGCATCTACACAGTCACTTTGGTCATAGTTTGTTATTATTGACAAATTAATATATTTTTGTCACATATTATTTTTTTATTGACATATTCAAATAATTTATTTTATATTAAAGAGATATTATGTTATAAAATTTTTGTTATTAAATCATGTTAATTTTTCATGCATTTTGGAATTTGTACGTGAGATTACATTACTGCACATACAATGTCACTCATTCTAATAGTGAAATTAGGTCGATGGATTCAAGTGTAAAAATTTTTGAAACAATCTGGACATACATGTTAAGATTTAGAAACCTTTGACTCTTTTGATTTTTCAGCAAACATCAGGGATGGCAATGTTAGTAACCATGCAAACACATGCATCTAAACCGTTATGCAACTATTTGGTTTGGTCTAATGGTTATATCACTAAATGAAAAACAAGGGGTACCTAACGTGGATTACAAAATAGTTGGACCTTATATAGATGTTAAATTATTGTTTATTTATTTTGAATATCACTTTTACTACTTATTCATAGTTATAATATTATAAACTTACACGTTTTCTGAGTTGCTCCAGATCCTGTGCTTTTGTAGTTTGTGTTATATGTCTGCGACATTGAAAAAAAATAGTGTTACACAAATAATTAATTTATATTTTATCTCTAACTAGTATTTACTATAATGTGAAAAGCAATTATACCCCAATGGTGTCATTTCCACATAATTTTGCTCGAAGTTGGCTAGTGCAAGGCCGATATACTTAGATCCAGGATCAACAGCTATAATATTTTTCTTAAGAGCTTTACATTCTCTCAAAAGATTCTTGGCAATTTTGAGACTCATTGAGGATTTTATTTTAATTAACCAACAAATTTTCTTTTTGCCAAACGATTATGCTTGTTTTGATTTGTGCTCCTTAAATTAGATAGATAATCATGTATTTGATCATGTTTTTTTTTTAAATATAAAAGAAAAAAATCATTCATTGTACATGTATTTGTGCTCCTTGAATTAGGTAGATAATCATGCATCTGATCATGTTTTTTTTTCAAAAATATAAAAGAAAAAAATTATTTATTGCACTTGTATTTGTTTGAGGTTGAATCACGACATAAAACATCTATGCTAATTTTTTTTTTTTCAACATCCAATTAAAATCCTGGTTCTGCCACTGATTAGAAGACTTGGGTCAATTTTAAATTTTTGCTAGCATGTGAGCGGATTCAAGAGACATTGTGAACTCAAGGAACATCTCTATTCATTCCATCAGCCCATAAATATCACTAATGACCCAAAAAACCTCAGTACGAGAGCTAGAGACACAATTAATAAGTTCATGAGCCACTACACAATTGGCTTGATCATCACCAGCATGTTCTACCACTTTATTAGATCGGCCTGGATTTGCTCTTGCCGTGCAAACAACAGAATCCCATCTAAAGTTAGATTAATTACATCTTATCCTTCATTAAAAAAAAAAAAAATTACATGTTATCCTAGGTTGCAATGTTAGATTTCATAATTAAAGAATAATACTTTTATATTTGAATTATCTTTATTTTCAATTATTTTTTATAGTTAATTTTTTAGAGTATGTATTCATAGAATAAGGTACTTTATGTCCCATTTTATTTAATATACTTCTTTCTACTTATGAAATTTTATGGTCATAATAAAATATTAATTTTTAATTTAGCCCAAGATAATATAAAGCTTTGGGTCCGCCCCTGGTTAACTTATTGACTAGCCACTAACTAGACGATGTTTGGGTTGCCTCTCCGATGATTGAAATTTTTTTCTTTTTCTTTTTTTTTGTGAAAAAAAGAAAATACTCAAATAGTTTTATTTTTAAATTAAATTAAAGAAGTTGTTTCTTACTGAAGTACAAGACGCAGTTCCTACGAAATAAAATTAAAGAATGAAGTTATCAAAAAAAAAAAATTAAAGAATGAAGAAGATAGAAATTGTAAAAGCTAGCTGCATACACAGCTTTTGGGCATGTCTTAAAGGACAAATTAATCAAGCACGCCACCAAATTGGAACGCATTCGTGATTCACCCGATGGTGAGTTGCAGAAAGGAGACTTTGCATAAAAGTACAAACTCATTAATCATTAAGACATGAAGTAGTTGTAATTATTTAATTGTAATAACTTTAATTATCAACTTCTAAAATTTATGGTAACGTTATCAATAAAATTCCGAAGGATGAAAATTGTCAATCAGTCTCATTAATAACGGCAACTTCTTGCTCAATGTCACTCGCTTTCACTCTTAATTTTGAATATTTAAGTAGTTTTCTTATTAATTAAATTGAATAAGTTGTGGTTTGTGTGTAATCACTCGAGTTTCAGCAATAATGAGTAGGGTTAGTGTTGGTATTTGCACAAAATTGTTATAACTACAATTATTAATAGTTGAAGAACACCAAATTTATTTATTGAGTAGTGTTACACATCTCAAAATTTTTATCATAAATGATATGACATTCATCAAATTGATTGGTGAGATATTACAATTAATTTACTTAAATTTGATAAGAAATTATGAAATTTAATGAATGACATGTTATTTAGAATAAACTTTGAGATAATAGGAGTCTATTACCACTCTTATTTTTTTAGACTTGGCTAGGACTGAAAAATGATGTTGAATCGTTAATAGGAAAATCATTCAAGAAAACATAGAACGACGATGCAAGGTAGCAAGAATATTAAAAAATATGTTAGAGCCGGTTAGGGATGGCAATTGGCACCGCCCGCGGCGGGTTTGTCATTATCAAAGCCAAACCCACACAAAATTTAAATTACCAAACCCACCTGCAACCCATAGCGGGTTTTAATTTTTTTAAGAAAACCCACCCGCTAAGGATTTTGACAATTACCAAACCCGCATTGGTATCCGGCGGATTTTTTGGGAGATTTTTATATTTAAAATCACAAATGTTGAATATATAAATTTACAATAATAACCTCAAATTCCACATAACGTATTCAATTTTAAATTTAACTAATATAAATGAAAAATTAAAATTTCAACATCAATCCAACACAAAATTTTAAATTTTAAGTATAAAATACACAAATCCATTAAAAAAAACGACAAACTAATATCTAAAAATAACAATTACATCTCATATTATCATTCAACACAAGCTCCAAGAAAGATGTTCATTTCATTCACCATCATTAGCACCCATCCAACATGATGCCTACAATAATGATTAAGATTAATATTTTCCAAAAAATAATATTTTTCAAATACTAATCCGAAAAAACTTATATAATGAACTAATTCATGCATTAAGTTAAAGAAAAATAGTCCATACAAAAACATTTTGGTTATTTGGCACTTTGCATTGTTATACACACTACACTTGTTTATACTTTGGTTATTTGGCGCTTTGCATAATTGCATTATTTTCTTTATATATTAAATATTTAAATATTTTTCAATTAAAAATATTTAAAAAATATTGCGGGTCTAGCGGATATCCATGTGGGTATTCGCCGGATATTGGGCTAATACCAAACCCACCCGCATCCAAATGCGGGTTTCAATTTGTAATACCAAACCCACCCGCAACCCACAAAATTATCCGAAGCAGACGGGTTTTGGCGGGTGGATTTGGGCGGGTTTGTAGACACAATTGCCATCCCTATAGCCAGTTAAATGGAGAAAAATTTTAAATAGTTTTCATAAAGCATATTTTTATTTTTTTATTGAGCATAAAAATTGCATTAATCTCATGACAAAAGAGTATAAAGTTCTACTAAAACATTTTCCAGCCGAACTACAACACTAGTCGTCGAGGCGGAACTACATTCACGCCTAGCAAGGGTTGCCAAGGTTTCAAAATTTATTTTTAAAAAATAATGTGAAAACTAAAAAGTTTTCAAAATGATCCCCAATATATGTTTCAAGGCAACTCTCAATTTTCTTCATATTTTCGCAACCCCTAAATTAAAATCTTAATTCCACCACCGACTAGACGACTTTTGCAAATTCTGCTAGCTTTTGAGTTGATACTTTGCAATTTCAAGAGACAGGTTGAACTCAAAAAGCACTCATTCGTTCCATCAGCAGATGAATATCACTAATGACCTAAACAAACCTCAATACGAAAACCTTCAATCAGCCACTACACAATTGCGCTACTACAGTCATTGAATTCACATGGCAACAACATCCATGGTTGTGCACGTTTTAGCTAGCGTCTTTAATGCGCGCTCAAATTTAAGTTGGCAAAAATACATGATTTTTCTCTAAGCTCTGATTTTAATCTTGTGGGAAGGAGATGAATGAAATACTAATTTTTTTTTTTAAAGGGTGAAAGACCAAAAAAGAAAAAAGCAGTACTTGAAAATTATAAGCTCAAAAGTTGTTTAACTAGCAATTCATTCATTTATTTTTTTAGAAGGAATAATTCATGAGTTTTCAAGTCAGCTTTAACGACAATGAGATGTGAAAATAATTGTTGCATCTTCAGAAAGTAGTCCTCTTATAAGAATGCACACATCCTTTTAAAGTACAGACGTTCAGATTTTATAAGCTCATATTACAATATATTTATGTAATATTCAGAAGTTTCATCGAGAGTTTTTAAGTTACATTTCACTCTTACCCCTCCTCATCATCAAATTAAATGTATACCCTTAGAATTGCACTCGTGACTTCTTGCTTCCATTGCAATGGTTAAGCCAACTATATTCGGGATTTAAATTTACGTGATTATAATACATTCTCGAAATGTAGCGAGACTAAAATGATAATCTAAGCCTGTTAAACTAAAACCAAAACAAATGGTTGATCGTGATTTCTTTTTCATTAGATTTTAATACTAATGTATGCATGGTGTAATGTTTAGACAAAATAGATGGGCGCTTAGTGTTATTTACTTAATTTGATATCTAATTTTGAGAACCACATTGGACTGGTCCCGTTGGATCTGACTGTCCATGTAGTCTATTTTGGTCTAAATAGGGATCAAACTTTGATTGAACTTTGGACTCAAATGTGGAATCAGTTAGGGGTGGGCATGAGTTGGTTTGGGTTAGATTTTAAAACAATCCGAACTAAATTATAAAAATTTGGGCCTGACCTAAACCAACCCAAATATTTTTAACCGAGCCTAAATAATTCATTTGGGTTTTGTTTGAATTTTATAATCAAAATATTTTTTACTTTGATAAATTTAATTATATCAAAATTATAATAATTATTAATTTTATTAATTATTACATTACTATTAAAATATGAAAAAATATAGTGGATAAAAAATTATAAATAATAGATTTTACAATAACTTTATCCTTAAATTAAAGAATATTAGAAAATTAAAATAAAATTTAATTACAAAAATCATTATTTCTCAATAAATGAGAACGTAAACTTTAACAATAAACTTTCACAAACATGATATCAATAAGTAAATTAAAAGAAAGAAAATAAAAATTAGTGGTATTAACCATATTAAAACACAAATTCAAACAATGTCAATACAAATCAAAACAAGATAAGACATCCCAACTCAGATATCAAAGCAATCCATTATAATCATTTCTATCCACAGTACTTTAATTAAAATAACAACCACAAGCTATACATGTAAAGATAGTTGTATTAAGGCTCCGTTTGATACAACTTTTCAAGTAGAGATTTTGATAGTAGAGCTTTTACTTAAAAAAATTTAGATGTTTGGTTGTCAATAAGAGCTTTTATTAAAAATTTATAAAATTACTTTAATAGGCAAGTTTTTTTAAGTTATGTTATGAAAATAATGTCAAATAAGTAAAGAATATTTTAGATATTTTAATATTTAAAAAAAACTTTTCAACCTCTACTCTCAAAAGCTCAAAATTTGAGATTTTGTTAGTAGAGGCAAAATAGCTTATTTAAACTCTAAAAATTCTATAAAAAAAATAACCAAATAAAAACAAAAATTATGATAAGAGTTTATGGAATTAAATAAGCACTTATGAACATTACATAAGCCATACCAAATAAACACTAAATAAATAAAATAAAAGAGTAAATGAATAGAATATTTCATGTAACAGAGCAATCTCGAGCTGTTTACGAATATATGTGGAAAGTGTCCTAAGTTTAATATATAAAATGGTTCTGAATAAAGAGAATTTGAAAGACTAATTGAAAGATCGAGCAGGCACTAAGATTTCCTCATTTCAATCTCATTCAGGTATATTTGATTAGTAAAGTGAAAGACCCCGAGTCCGAGTCCGAGTCCGAGTCCGAGTGTCCAACTAGAAAATTCATTAAATACGCACCTTCTAACCGACTCAATCCCACCACAAGGGACCCACAAAACCCACCCAACCAAACAAAACTGCCTTTTAAGTCTCATTAAGTCTCTGTTCTGTTTTGGTCAATCGAATTCCTCTGTCCTTTCTGCGCAACAAAATCACAAACGATGTTGCGCCATGCCTCTAACCTCGCCTCCAAAGTCAGGTGCACTTCTCCTTCACAGTTTACCAAATTTTTATTTTGTTTACTTTGTTTTCCTTCCACTTCTCTCATTTTGTTTATGTTAGTTAATTTGATTTTGTAGGTTGCTTGATAACAATTTTCAGCCGGTGATGATTCATTCATTCATTTATTAGTGTTTTTTGTTTCCTTTTTTCAAATAATAATAACTAATTCTGGCTTGGCTTATTCAGTTCAATTGATTAATTTCGTTGAGTTAATTTCGTTGAATTTAATTCTGTGTCAGGTTCATTTAACTCGGAGCAGACAGTATACCGCGGCGGAAGTCACTAAAAGATTTTTGGATTGTGAAACATCTTCTGGATTTTCTTAATTAAGAAATTAGATTTGCTGTGAATGGGAATGGAGTTAATTAATGGATACAGATCATCTGATCAAATACAGATCATCTGATCAAATTCAATTGACATCTATCTTCTGTCTGCAGGCACCAATTCTAAAGTTAAAAGGGAGAATTTTATATGCGGGAGGATGCGGAAGTGCCAGACCAAAGACAAGGGGCTAGAATGGCAATTGATGCACTTGTGGGAAATTTATACAGCACAGCACAACCCATCACATCATTCGAACAAATAGCCCTGGTTTTCTTTCTCACTTTAGACTCTTGCTCAATTTAATGATAATCCACAGAAATATATTTCATTTTGACGCGCTTTTTTTCCCATTTTAAATTGAAGTTTGGAACGGCTGCAGCAAATGGTGACAGAGTGATTGGCGAGCTCATAGCCAAGGCTTTTGAGAAAGGTTGGGGAAACAATCTTCATGTGTTAGCTGTAAGTTGCTTCTTGAATTTTTCATCGTCTTTACTTTTTTCTTATCTGCTGTGCCTCTGATTCGGTTGTTATGTTTCAGAACCTTCCATTTTGTTTCCTCTACTGTTTTATGTTTATTTTCTACTGCCTCACTACTATTGCAGGATCGGAAAACACCACCCAGTATTGAACTTCAGTTGTATTGGGGAATGACCCTAGACAGGGGCTATTTGTCACCTTACTTCATCACCAATCATAAGACGAAAGAATGTGTAAGCATTTTGAGATATCAATAAATTAATTGACATTTTATGAGAAATTTGTGATTCTATAAAGGATAGATATATTGACAATGAAGTAATTGAGATTGCTTAGTTCTTACCTTGAAGATATAACTTTGGATCAGCCTTGTTATTAATCAACTAGTGATTTCATTTTTACTAGGTTTTACGAGATCCTTATATCATGATCCTTGAGAAAAAGGTTTTGAACTGCGTCTTCTTTGACTTATTGACAGAGATTGGACCAGTTAGAAGATATAATGGCACAGATGTACTGATCATTGCTGAAGATATTGAAAATGATCTCCTAGCAAGTCTTGTCTTAAATGGAGTGGCTACAGCAACCAAGGTGAACTTATACTTGACAGTGTTTTGCTGTTAAGAGATGGCCTACTTGAAGAATCTTCTATCATTCAATTATTCATTTAATTTTACAAAGTGAAGTTTCATATGTCTTCTCATTTTTTGTGGGTTCTGAATTGCTTGAAGGCTTGTGTCATAAAACCTCCTGGATTTGGAGAAAGTAGGAAGGCTAGCCTTCGGGACATTGCCAAATTCACGTATGGGAAGGTTGGTTCATTTGATAAATGCTCCACCTTGCTTTGCATGATTATTATGTGATTTACAAAACAATGTGTTCCTTTCTTTCTCTTTTAGGTCATGACAGGAAAAGATTTTGAATGCGTATCTCTTGGCCATGCTGAGAAGGTGAGAGATATCAGATATCAGTGACTGGTATATAATTTTCTTTGGTGTGAAAAAAAGATTTATTTTACCTAAGTAGAGCACATCATGAGAACGTTCTTCTCATCCTTGTTTCTGGTGGACTTTAATCCTTTCTTCTGGTACAACTTTGGCATAGTAATATATTAATTTTCATTTCCTTGTGTATATTGACAAGAGAGACGAGGTTTTGCTCAAACAATGTCTTAGCCCTCTTTTATCATTGTAGATAACGGTATCAAAGGATCAGACGGTTATCCTTCTTTGTAAGGCTTGCATAGGACACGAAAAGGTCTGTGTTGTGACATTTCACATGATTTTCCAACAAGTTATCAGAATTTTCAATTGTGTTTATAATTTGAAGCGACTCTGCTTTTCAGTTTATACTGTTTGGCTCTTTTGTGCTTCTTTGGGCTGTTTCTATATTTTTGGACAACTTGCTTACCCTTTCGCTAATTTTCTTTTCTTAAATATGTCTGTTGCAGTTGTTACAGTGGAGATTCACAATGGAAAATTTACAAGATTTCCCTGAAGAGAGCTGTACAAAGCACTCTTATCTCGCTGCTGTTATAAAGGTTTGGTTATTGGATAGTAGCAACCGTGGAGCTAACAATGCGGCGTATCTCATCCGTGTCA
>NW_006262934.1:0-3649 GCF_000493195.1 Citrus x clementina | reverse complement strand
CGGGTCCCAAGACCCCCCAGCGGATAAATGGCCAAAAAACGGGTGGGCTATAGCCTTGGTGGGGGGCGTGGGCGAAGTTCGTTCGCGGCACTCGGAATGGCACCATGCTTGGCGGGCGGCCTCTGTGTACCAAAAATAGGCCACGGGCACAGCCGCGCCCAAAAATCAGCCCCCGAAGGTCGGGGTCCCAAGACCCCCCAGCGGAAAAATGGCCAAAAAACGGGTGGGCTATTCCCTTGGTGGGGGGCGTGGGCGAAGTTCGTCCGCGGGACTCGGAATGGCACCATACTTGGCGGGCGGCCTCTGTGTGCCAAAAATAGGCCACGGGCACAGCCGCGCCCAAAAATCAGCCCCCGAAGGTCGGGGTCCCAAGACCCCCCTGTGGAAAAATGGCCAAAAAACGGGTGGGCTATAGCCTTGGTGGGGGGCGTGGGCGAACTTCGTCCGCGGGACTCGGAATGGCACCTGACTTGGCGGGCGGCCTCCGTGTGCCAAAAATAGGCCACGGGCACAGCCGCGCCCAAAAATCAGCCCCCGAAGGTCGGGGTCCCAAGACCCCCCAGCGGAAAAGTGGCCAAAAAACGGGTGGGCTATAGCCTTGGTGGGCGGCGTGGTCGAACTTCGTCCGCGGGACTCGGAATGGCCCCTGACTTGGCGGGCGGCCTCCGTGTGCCAAACATAGGCCACGGGCACAGCCGCGCCCAAAAATCAGCCCCCGAAGGTCCGGGTCCCAAGACCCCCCAGCGGATAAATGGCCAAAAAACGGGTGGGCTATAGCCTTGGTGGGGGGCGTGGGCGAACTTCGTCCGCGGGACTCGGAATGGCACCATACTTGGCGGGCGGCCTCTGTGTGCCAAAAATAGGCCACGGGCACAGCCGCGCACAAAAATCAGCCGCCGAAGGTCGGGGTCCCAAGACCCCCCAGTGGAAAAATGGCCAAAAAACGGGTGGGCTATAGCCTTGGTGGGGGGCGTGGGCGAACTTCGTCCGCGGGACTCGGAATGGCCCCTGACTTGGCGGGCGGCCTCCGTGTGCCAAAAATAGGCCACGGGCACAGCCGCGGCCACAAATCAGCCACCGAAGGTCGGGGTCCCAAGACCCCCCAGTGGAAAAATAGCCAAAAAACGGGTGGGCTATAGCCTTGGTGGGGGGCGTGGGCGAACTTCGTCCGCGGGACTCGGAATGGCCCCTGACTTGGCGGGCGGCCTCCGTGTGCCAAACATATGCCACGGGCACAGCCGCGCCCAAAAATCAGCCCCCGAAGGTCGGGGTCCCAAGACCCCCCAGCGGAAAAATGGCCAAAAAACGGGTGGGCTATAGCCTTGGTGGGCGTCGTGGGCGAAGTTCGTCCGCGGGACTCGGAATGGCACCATACTTGGCGGGCGGCCTCTGTGTGCCAAAAATAGGGCACGGGCACAGCCGCGCCCAAAAATCAGCCCCCGAACGTCGGGGTCCCAAGACCCCCCAGCGGAAAAATGGCCAAAAAACGGGTGGGCTATAGCCTTGGTGGGGGGCGTGGGCGAACTTCGTCCGCGGGACTCGGAATGGCCCCTGACTTGGCGGGCGGCCTCCGTGTGCCAAAAATAGGCCACGGGCACAGCCGCGCCCAAAAATCAGCCCCCGAAGGTCGGGGTCCCAAGACCCCCCAGCGGAAAAATGGCCAAAAAACGGGTGGGCTATAGCCTTGGTGGGCGGCGTGGGCGAAATTCGTCCGCGGGACTCGGAATGGCACCATACTTGGCGGGCGGCCTCTGTGTGCCAAAAATAGGCCACGGGCACAGCCGCGCCCAAAAATCAGCCCCCGAAGGTCGGGGTCCCAAGACCCCCCAGTGGAAAAATGGCCAAAAAACGGGTGGGCTATAGCCTTGGTGGGGGGCGTGGGCGAACTTCGTCCGCGGGACTCGGAATGGCCCCTGACTTGGCGGGCGGCCTCCGTGTGCCAAAAATAGGCCACGGACACAGCCGCGCCCAAAAATCAGCCCCCGAAGGTCGGGGTCCCAAGACCCCCCAGCGGAAAAATGGCCAAAAAACGGGTGGGCTATAGCCTTGGTGGGGGGCGTGGGCGAAGTTCGTCCGCGGGACTCGGAATGGCACCATACTTGGCGGGCGGCCTCTGTGTGCCAAAAATAGGCCACGGGCACAGCCGCGCCCAAAAATCAGCCCCCGAAGGTCGGGGTCCCAAGACCCCCCAGCGGAAAAATGGCCAAAAAACGGGTGGGCTATAGCCTTGGTGGGGGGCGTGGGCGAAGTTCCTCCGCGGGACTCGGAATGGCACCATACTTGGCGGGCGGCCTCTGTGTGCCAAAAATAGGCCACGGGTACAGCCGCGCACAAAAATCAGCCCCCGAAGGTCGGGGTCCCAAGACCCCCCAGTGGAAAAATGGCCAAAAAACGGGTGGGCTATAGCCTTGGTGGGGGGCGTGGGCGAACTTCGTCCGCGGGACTCGGAATGGCCCCTGACTTGGCGGGCAGCCTCCGTGTGCCAAAAATAGGCCACGGGCACAGCCGCGCCCAAAAATCAGCCCCCGAAGGTCGGGGTCCCAAGACCCCCCAGCGGAAAAATGGCCAAAAAACGGGTGGGCTATAGCCTTGGTGGGGGGCGTGGGCGAAGTTCGTCCGCGGGACTCGGAATGGCACCATACTTGGCGGGCGGCCTCTGTGTGCCAAAAATAGGCCACGGGCACAGCCGCGCCCAAAAATCAGCCCCCGAAGGTCGGGGTCCCAAGACCCCCCAGCGGAAAAATGGCCAAAAAACGGGTGGGCTATAGCCTTGGTGGGCGGCGTGGGCGAAGTTCGTCCGCGGGACTCGGAATGGCACCATACTTGGCGGGCGGCCTCTGTGTCCCAAAAATAGGCCACGGGCACAGCCGGGCCCAAAAATCAGCCCCCGAAGGTCGGGGTCCCAAGACCCCCCAGTGGAAAAATGGCCAAAAAACGGGTGGGTTATAGCCTTGGTGGGGGGCGTGGGCGAACTTCGTCCGCGGGACTCGGAATGGCCCCTGACTTGGCGGGCGGCCTCCGTGTGCCAAAAATAGGCCACGGGCACAGCCGCGCCCAAAAATCAGCCCCCGAAGGTCGGGGTCCCAAGACCCCCCAGCGGAAAAATGGCCAAAAAACGGGTGGGCTATAGCCTTGGTGGGCGGCGTGGGCGAAGTTCGTCCCCGGGACTCGGAATGGCACCATACTTGGCGGGCGGCCTCTGTGTGCCAAAAATAGGCCACGGGCACAGCCGCGCCCAAAAATCAGCCCCCGAAGGTCGGGGTCCCAAGACCCCCCAGCGAAAAAATGGCCAAAAAACGGGTGGGCTATAGCCTTGGTGGGGGTAGTGGGCGAACTTCGTCCGCGGGACTTGGAATGGCCCCTGACTTGGCGGGCGGCCTCCGTGTGCCAAAAATAGGCCACGGGCACAGCCGCGCCCAAAAATCAGCCTCCGAAGGTCGGGGTCCCAAGACCCCCCAGCGGAAAAATGGCCAAAAAACGGGTGGGCTATAGCCTTGGTGGGGGGCGTGGGCGAAGTTCGTCCGCGGGACTCGGAATGGCACCATACTTGGCGGAAGGCCTCTGTGTGCGAAAAATATGCCACGGGCGCAGCCGCGCCAAAGAATCAGCCCCCGAAGGTCGGTCTGTTATGAATTATGTGGGCTTATAC
>NW_006262935.1:1702-3900 GCF_000493195.1 Citrus x clementina | reverse complement strand
TGCCTGAAGGTCGGGGCGCCAACACCCCCCAGCGGAAAATTGGCCGAAATACGGGTGGCCTATAGCCTTGGTGGGGGGCATGGGCGAAGTTCGTCCGCCGGACTCGGAAAGGCCCCAGACTTTGCGGGCGGCCTCCGTGTGCCAAAAATAGGCCTCGGGCACAGCCGCGCCCAAAAATGAGCGCCCGAAGGTCGGGGCGCCAACACCCCCCAGCGGAAAATTGGCCGAAAAACGGGTGGCCTATAGCCTTGGTGGGGGGCGTGGGCGAAGTTCGTCCGCCGGACTCGGAATGGCCCCAGACTTTGCGGGCGGCCTCCGTGTGCCAAAAATAGGCCACGGGCACAGCCGCGCCCAAAAATGAGCGCCCGAAGGTCGGGGCGCCAGCACCCCCCAGCGGAAAAATGGCCCAGAAACGGGTGGGCTATAGCCTTGGCTTGGGCGTGGGCGAAGTTCGTCCGCCGGACTAGGAATGGCCCCAGACTTTGCGGGCGACCTCCGTGTGCCCAAAATAGGCCACGGGCACAGCCGCGCCCAAAAATGAGCGCCCGAAGGTCGGGGCGCCAACAGTCGCCAGCGGAAAAATGGCCAAAAAACGGGTGGGCTATAGCCTTCGTGGGGGGCGTGGGCGATGCTCGTCCGCCGGACTCGGAATGGCCCCAAACTTTGCGGGCTGCCTCCGTGTGCCAAAAATGGGCCACGGGCACAGCCGCGCCCAAAAATGAGCATCCGAAGGTCGGGGCGCCAACACCCCCCAGCGGAAAAATGGCCAAAAAACGTGTGGGCTATAGCCTTGGTGGGGGGCGTGGGCGAAGTTCGTCCGCCGGACTCGGAATGGCCCCAGACTTTGCGGGCGGCCTCCGTGCGCCAAAAATAGGCCACGGGCACAGCCGGGCCAAAAAATGAGCGCCCGAAGGTCGGAGCGCCAACACCCCCCAGCGGAAAATTGGACGAAAAACGGGTGGCCTATAGCCTTGGTGGGGGGCGTGGGCGAAGTTCATCCGCCGGACTCGGAATGGCCCCAGACTTTGCGGGCGGCCTCCGTGTGCCAAAAATAGGCCACGGGCACAGCCGCGCCCAAAAATGAGTTCCCGAAGGTCGGGGCGCCAACACCCCCCAGCGGAAAAATGGCCTTGAAACGGGTGTGCTATAGCCTTGGTGGGGGGCGTGGGCGAAGTTCGTCCGCCGGACTCGGAATGGCCCCAGACTTTGCGGGCGGCCTCCGTGTGCCAAAAATAGGCAACGGGCACAGCCGCGCCCAAAAATGGGCGCCCGAAGGTCGGCGCGCCAGCACCCCCAAGCGGAAAAATGGCCAAAAAACGGGTGGGCTATAGCCTTGGCGGGGGGCGTGGGCGAAGTTCGTCCGCCGGACTCGGAATGGCCCCAGACTTTGCGGGCGGCCTCCGTGCGCCAAAAATAGGCCACGGGCACGGCCGCGCCCAAAAATGAGCGCCCGAAGGTCGGGGCGCCAACACCCCCCCGCGGAAAATTGGCCGTAAAACGGGTGGCGTATAGCCTTGGTGGGGGGCGTGGGCGAAGTTCGTCCGCCGGACTCGGAATGGCCCCAGACTTTGCGGGCGACCTCCGTGTGCCAAAAATAGGCCACGGGCAGAGCCGCGCCCAAAAATGAGCGCCCGAAGGTCGGGGCGCCAACACCCCCCAGCGGAAAAATGGCCAAAAAACGGGTGGGCTATAGCCTTGGTGGGGGGCGTGGGCGAAGTTCGTCCGCCGGACTCGGAATGGGCCCAGACTTTGCGGGCGGCCTCCGTGTGCCAAAAATAGGCCACGGGCACAGCCGCGCCCAAAAATGAGCGCCCGAAGGTCGGGGCGCCAGCACCCCCCAGCGGAAAAATGGCCAAGAAACGGGTGTGCTATAGCCTTGGCGGGGGGCGTGGGCGAAGTTCGTCCGCCGGACTCGGAATGGCCCCAGACTTTGCGGGCGGCCTACATGTGCCAAAAATAGGCCACGGGCACAGCCGCGCCCAAAAATGAGCGCCCGAAGGTCGGGCCGCCAACACCCCCCAGCGGAAAAATGGCCAAGAAACGGGTGTGCTATAGCCTTGGCGGGGGGCGTGGGCGAAGTTCGTCCGCCGGACTCGGAATGGCCCCAGACTTTATGGGCGGCCTCCGTGTGCCAAAAATAGGCCACGGGCACAGCCGCGTCCAAAAATGAGCCCCCTAAGGTCGGGGCGCCAACACCC
>NW_006262935.1:1239-1602 GCF_000493195.1 Citrus x clementina | reverse complement strand
GGTGGGGGGCGTGGGCGAAGTTCGTCCGCCGGACTCGGAATGGCCCCAGACTTTACGGGCGGCCTCCGTGTGCCAAAAATAGGCCACGGGCACAGCCGCGCCCAAAAATGAGCTCCCGAAGGTCGAGGCGCCAACACCCCCCAGCGGAAAAATGGCCAAAAAACGTGTGGGCTATAGCCTTGGTGGGGGGCGTGGGCGAAGTTCGTCCGCCGGACTCGGAATGGCCCCAGACTTTACGGGCGGCCTCCGTGTGCCAAAAATAGGCCACGGGCACAGCCGCGCCCAAAAATGAGCGCCCGAAGGTCGGGGCGCCAACACCCCCCAGCGGAAAATTGGGCGAAAAACGGGTGGCCTATAGCCTTG
>NW_006262935.1:0-1092 GCF_000493195.1 Citrus x clementina | reverse complement strand
AAAATGGCCAAGAAACGGGTGTGATGTAGCCTGGGTGGGGGGCGTGGGCGAAGTTCGTCCGCCGGACTCGGAATGGCCCCAGACTTTGCGGGCGGCCTCCGTGTGCCAAAAATAGGCCACGGGCACAGCCGCGCCCAAAAATGAGCGCCCGAAGGTCGGGGCGCCAACACCCCCCAGCGGAAAAATGGCCAAAAAACGGGTGGGCTATAGCCTTGGCGGGGGGCGTGGGCGAAGTTCGTCCGCCGGACTCGGAATGGCCCCAGACTTTATGGGCGGCCTCCGTGCGCCAAAAATAGGCAACGGGCACAGCCGCGCCCAAAAATGAGCGCCCTAAGGTCGGGGCGCCAACACCCCCCAGCGGAAAATTGGCCGAAATACGGGTGGCCTATAGCCTTGGCGGGGGGCGGGGGCGAAGTTCGTCCGCCGGACTCGGAAAGGCCCCAGACTTTGCGGGCGGCCTCCGTGTGCCAAAAGTAGGCCACGAGCACAGCCGCGCCCAAAAATGAGCGCCCGAAGGTCGGGGCGCCAACACCCCCCAGCGGAAAATTGGCCGAGAAACGGGTGTGCTATAGCCTTGGCGGGGGGCGTGGGCGAAGTTCGTCCGCCGGAATCGGAATGGCCCCAGACTTTGCGGGCGACCTCCGTGTGCCCAAAATAGGCCACGGGCACAGCCGCGCCCAAAAATGAGCGCCCTAAGGTCGGGGCGCCAACACCCCCCAGCGGAAAATTGGCCGAAATACGGGTGGCCTATAGCCTTGGCGGGGGGCGTGGGCGAAGTTCGTCCGCCGGACTCGGAATGGCCCCAGACTTTGCGGGCGGCCTCCGTGTGCCAAAAATAGGCCACGGGCACAGCCGCGCCCAAAAATGAGCGCCCGAAGGTCGGGCCGCCAACACCCCCCAGCGGAAAAATGGCCAAAAAACGGGTGTGCTATAGCCTTGGCGGGGGGCGTGGGCGAAGTTCGTCCGCCGGACTCGGAATGGCCCCAGACTTTGCGGGCGGCCTCCGTGTGCCAAAAATAGGCCACGGGCTTAGCCGCGCCCAAAAATGAGCTCCCGAAGGTCGGGTTCCAACACCCCCCAGCGGAAAATTGG
>NW_006262936.1:0-3655 GCF_000493195.1 Citrus x clementina | reverse complement strand
TTTTAATTACTTTTAGTCTCCTAAAAATAATATGATATTTTGCACCTAGATATATAATCATAATTCATAAACGATGTCATTTCTCTTTGTGTATTGCCCTATCCACCTTCTCCTTTACATTTGGTTGTAATTTTGGTTTTGCTTAAGTTTATTGCAATCAAAATTGTTAAAATAAATAAATAAATAAAAGAAAAAAAGTTAAGTGCATTCAGATCCATTCACTTTATCAATAACCCAGACGAATTTGGTGTATTATCTGCAATTTGCCTTTCCTATGTTTTTCTACGAATTGAGACCTTGTTATATGCTTATTGAAAGTACTCAAGCTTTATTGTTCAGCTCAAAATTATAATACTTTTATGGTTTTTGTTTAAAGATTGTTAGACCATAATGCAGGTTCTAACAAAATTGGGTAAAATATAAATGTACATAAAGAATATTTGTTTCTACATTTTTCCTTTCTTTTTTCGAATTAGGCTCTACTAAAATTTTGGCGTCAATACTCTGAAGCAAGATCACAACTACTATGAAATGGGAACGCCTGAAATCAACTGAAAGAACATGAGAAATTAGTAGAAATAGCTTTTGAAATTGATTAATTTTATAACTATAAAATAATTAATACTATGCATTTATATTAAACACATAATTTGAAAATTTGTGTAATTTATTTATGAAATTATTAAAATGTTGGTGTCTTGGAACCTTTCTACAATCGTACAAATATTACTAACAATTGAGAACTTTAATGTTCCTCTAAAATCCGACAATCATACAACATCAACATTGTAAGATGGCGGGTGGAGACGAACTGCCACCATTCTTCTACTAAGCATCCGTTGAATTTAATCTTTGAAAAAATAGAGTAAGTGCAGCTAGACTTGCCAAAATGGGTCATCATATCGTGTTTATGTCGTGTTAATTTCATGTCGTATTAAATTTAGGTTAACCGACTCATTTAATAATTGTGTCAAAATATTGAGATTCAAACTCGACTCAGAAATAAACGGGTTACCCAATAACTCGTTTAATATATATATATTTAATAAATGTTATAAACACACACACATATACACACACCCCCAAAATATTACACATTTACACTATTAAAGTTTTTAATTATATATATGTAAATAATACTATATATCAATATTATAAAGTATACATGTGTACTCATATTTTACACACTTACACTACTAAAGTTTTAAATCTATATAAAATTTTATAAATAAAATACTATGTATATATCTACCCTTCCAAAAAAAAAAAAAAAGAGAATCATATTTAATATTTGAGTTTTAATGACAATAACCTATAAAGTAATTTAAAAAAGAAAATATAATTGTATCATTGTTTGAGTAAATGAGTTAATAACTTTAACTCTAACCCGACACGAAAAAAAATTCGTGTCGACCCAAACATGATCCATTTAATAATCGTGCCAAATTTAACAACTCATATCCATTTATTTGTGTCGTATTCATGTTGGGTAATCTCATCGTATTAAATTTTGCCAATTCTAGGTGCAGTTAAGGGTGGGCAGGGGTCCATTCGATTATGAATCGAATTGAATGCTTGATTTGGCTAATATGTAAATTAAATTGAATTGAACCATATTGATTTAGTTCCCGATTCGGTTCTTTTTTATTTTAATCTATTAAATTCTTTTTATTTTGTAATTTTTTCGGTTTTCTATCTTTCTTATATTAACTGATCGATTTTTGTTAAGTTTTTAAACCGAATCGAATAATCGATTCAATTTGATTTTTTGTGGCACTGATTTTTTACCCACCCTTGGTGCAGCAATAATTTGACAATGCTGGCCAGCATGCGGTGATTACCAGTGGTGACGGTTTGTAGCTTTTCGTTTTTAGCTTTTAATATTTTATTTTAATAATTTTTAAATAATATTGAAATTAATATAAAGCAATAAGTTTTGATATAGTATTTGTATGGGTATCCTGGGATTTTCATCCTACAAGAAAAATCAATTTAGCTTCTAATATAAATTAAGAATGCCTACCAAACACTTTAATGGTTGTGTTTCTAGAAATACCAAATGAAACTTAATCTAATTACAGTAAAGTTTCTATAAAATAATATTGTTGGACTAAGAAAAAATATGACGGTTATTTATTTATCAATAACTGAATAATCTGGTAATCTATCGGTACATGAATAATTTGTTCATTTAAGAAAAAAAATTATATTTTAATTACTTGTGTTATCTTAGTAAGTATATTATTCCTTTGACCAAGATTATTTATGAATTAAAAAATTTATCATTTATATAAAAAAAATATTAATAACTATTATGAATAGATACATAGAAGCCCAAAAATAAATGTAAGTACATTGTACATAAATATAAAATTGATGCATGTCTTTTCAAATTTAATACCGAAGATAAATTGTCTATGATGGTCAAAATACGTAGATCATAAAATCGATAAATATATTGGTTATTCGTTTTTTTATTAAGGATGGCAATGGTACCCGCAAAGTCATAAATTTATTCAAACTCGCCCATCAAAACCCGCTCATTGTGAGTTATTTTGTGGGTTGCGGGTGGATTTAGTATTATAAATTGAAACATGCATTAAGTCACTAGTGGATTTAGTATTAACTAAATATCCAACGTATACACCCGCAACATCTTTTAATTAATTTAATTTTAATAAAAAATATTTAAATCTAAAAATATATAAAGTAAATAATGTAAAGTACAAATGTGTGTGCAAGTTGCACCGCGCCTAAGTCCTAGCAGGCTTTAACTTAATACATAAATTATTATATACTTAATTATAATTTTGTACGTACTATTATTCTTTATCTTAATGCATGGATTATTTCATTATTATAAATTTGTTCTTTGAATTAGTATTTAAAAACTACTATTTTTTAAAAAAATATTAATCTTAGTTATTATTGTAGGAATCGTATTGGATGAGTGCTAATGGTGGTAAATGAAATGAAGACCTTCTCTTGGAGATTGTATTGAATGATAATATGAAATGATAGTTGTTATTTTTAGATACTAGTTTGTGGCTTTCTTTATTGTGGATTTTATACATAAATTTGATATTTGTGTTGGATTGCTTTTGAAATTTCAATTTTTCATTTGCATCAGTTAAATTTTAAATTGAGTACATTATGTGAAATTTTAGGTTTTTATGATCAATTTACATATTGAACATTTATAATTTTAAGTATGTAAACCCGCAAAAATCCACTATTGCCAGTTTAGTAATTATCAAAACCTGCAGCGGATGGATTTTCTTAAAAAAATTAAAATCTGTAGCGGATTGTGGGTGAGTTTGGTAATTTAAATTTTGTGCGGATTTTAATTTGATAATGCAAACCTACTACTTGGCAGTGCCCATTACCATCCTTATTTCTTATTCTCAAACTATTAGATGTGCATTTTGGAAAATAGTTAAATTGAGCAAATCAAAGTTGTCAAGAAAAAGGCTCCTTAATATTTTAAATTTTATTCGTTATTTTGTTATTATATTTTTTGTATTGGACTAACTATTAATTTATATTTTCATTGGATCCTAAAAGACTCGAAAAAAAGAAAAAAATTATTAATTTAGCACATTAGTTCAAGTCACGACTAAAAGATTTTATTATTTAATTAAGGTTATTACTTTAT
>NW_006262937.1:0-2500 GCF_000493195.1 Citrus x clementina | reverse complement strand
AAAAATTCTCTTTTCGTTCTATGAACCTTAAGGCGTATGAAGTTTCATATGTGATTCTTTAATCAGGATGATAGAGACTCCATTTCGTTTAGGTTGATCTAGGCCATAAGCAGACCTACGTCAAGATAACCCTTCTTTGAAACACTTTGGGAGTGCTCCTATATCCGAATCCAAATAATGAATTAGAGCACATGGAGCCATTTCCTTATTTTTCTGTCAAGAAAAAAATATGGTAGACTAACTGATATTTCTATCAGTTAATGAAAGAGCCCAATGGCAAAAAAAAAAAATGCATGTTGGGTCTTTGAAAGAGTTCGAATCATTTTTTATAAAATTAGTTCGATCTGTTTTACCGAGAAAGTCTACGGTTGGAGTCCGTATAGCCTATACTATTCTCCAAATAATATAATCAAAATGGAATACGGAACCACAAAATGTATTGGTTTCATTTCCTCATTCATTGTATTTTTGTTGTTGGAAACTGGTCGCTGGGGGTAGCTTGTGGTTCATCGGAATCAAATCATTCCCAAAACCCAAAAGCTCGCTCGGAGGGAGCTCGTTCCGAGCAGAACATCAAACTGAAATGAAAACAAAAGCGCATTTCAATGGATTTAATCGCTATTTTTTTTTTAGAATCTCGGATTCGGCTAAACAAACCCATTTTTCTTTCTTCAATAATTAATAATAATAATCTTCGTATGGGAATTCCATATGGATTTGCCTCTTTTCCTGTTCCCATCACAATCAAAGAGTTATTGATACTTCCTTTCTTTGGTATACTCACCTACTTTTGGTGAATTTGCGGAGTCAAAATCATGACACGAATCCGGGGAGACGCCGACGTAACCCAACTCAAATGGAATAGTAAGTCGCATGGATATAGGAACGGATTACTGTATTTGTTGACACCTCAGCGTTTGAAAAACGAATAGCTTTTCATAAACATAATTCAGAAACAGAAAATATTCTATATATTGAGAATAGAATCAAAATCGATTGAATTTCGAAGATTCGAATTCGAAATTCGAAACAAAAATTCGAATTTTCTTTTGACTTCCTTTGATTTAGACAAGTCCGAAGCGCGGTGAACGCAAAAGGGTTTTGTTTGTTTTGTTTGTATAAGAGATTTATACTATATTGAAATAAAATCGAAGGAAGTGTAATGAAAATAGGATTCCAATCGAGAAATCTTAAAACGAGACATCACAACAAACAAACGAAACTTTGCGGTTCGATCAAAATGAATTGTTGTTTTGATTAACCAATTATCGATGACTTGACAATGAATTCCAATTTGCATCGACAAATTTGGTCTATTTTCCACATTCATAGGAGTTTGGCTATGTTTCTGCTTTACAAATATGATATTTTCTGGGCATTTCTAATAATATCAAGCGTTATTCCTATTTTGGCATTTCTAATTTCCGCAGTTTTAGCCCCGATTAACAAAGGGCCAGAGAAACTTTCTAGTTATGAATCGGGTATCGAACCAATGGGCGATGCTTGGTTACAATTTCGAATCCGGTATTATATGTTTGCTCTAGTTTTTGTTGTTTTTGATGTTGAAACCGTTTTTCTTTATCCATGGGCAATGAGTTTTGATGTATTGGGGGTACCCGTATTTATAGAAGCTTTCATTTTCATGCTTATCCTAATTGTTGGTTTAGTTTATGCGTGGCGAAAAGGAGCATTAGAGTGGTCTTAGTTTCTGAATATTCAGACAATAGCAAAAAAGTAAAAAAAAAAAAAAAAAAAAAATAACATTGAGAGAATTATGAATTGTATTGAATTTTCCTTACTTGATCGAACAACCCCAAATTCATTTATTTCAACTACATCAAACGATCTTTCAAATTGGTCAAGACTCTCCAGCTTATGGCCGCTTCTTTATGGTACCAGTTGTTGTTTCATTGAATTTGCTTCATTAATCGGCTCGCGGTTCGATTTTGACCGTTATGGGCTGGTACCAAGATCGAGCCCTAGACAGGCGGACCTAATTTTAACAGCTGGTACAGTAACAATGAAAATGGCTCCTTCTTTAGTGAGATTATATGAACAAATGCCTGAACCAAAATATGTTATTGCTATGGGAGCATGTACAATTACAGGGGGGATGTTCAGTACCGATTCGTATAGTACTGTTCGAGGAGTTGATAAGCTAATTCCCGTGGATGTTTATTTGCCGGGTTGCCCGCCTAAACCAGAGGCCGTTATAGATGCCATAACAAAACTTCGTAAGAAAATATCTCGAGAAATCTATGAAGATCGAATTCGATTGCAACGGGAGAATCGCTCGTTTACTTTTACTACCAATCACAAGTTTCGTGTTGTATGCAGTACTAATACTGGAAATTATGATCAAGGATTACTTTATCAACCACCATCTACGTCAGAAATCCCGCCTGAAACCTTTTTCAAATACAAAAGTTCAGTATCTTCCCCCGAATTCATTAATTAGGCAGGAGGATTCATTGTACAGAATAAGAAAGAGCGAATATCT
>NW_006262938.1:0-3656 GCF_000493195.1 Citrus x clementina | reverse complement strand
GGTGGTGCCAAACCCCCCAGCGGAAAAATGGCCAAAAAATGGGTGGGCTATAGCCTTGGTGGGGGGCGCGGGCGAAGTTCGTCCGCCGGACTCGGAATGGGGCGAGACTTTGCGAGGGGCCTCGGGGCGCCAAAAATAAGCCGTGGGCAAAGCCGCGCCCAAAAATAAGCGCCCGAAGGTCGTGGTGCCAAAACCCCCCAGCGGAAAAATGGCCAAAAAACGGGTGGGCTATAGCCTTGGTGGGGGGCGCAGGCGAAGTTCGTCCGCCGGACTCGGAATGGGGAGAGACTTTGCGAGGGGCCTCGGGGTGCCCGCGGGAAGTCGCAGGCACAGCCGCGCCCAAAAATAAGCGCCCGAAGGTCGTGGTGCCAAAACCTCCCAGCGGAAAAATGGCCAAAAAACGGGTGGACTATAGCCTTGGTGGGGGGCGCGGGCGAAGTTGGTCCGCCGGACTCGGAATGGGGCGAGACTTTGCGAGGGGCCTCGGGGTGCCAAAATAAGCCGCAGGCAAAGCCGCGCCCAAAAATAAGTGCCCGAAGGTCGTGGTGCCAAAACCCCCCAGCGGAAAAATGGCCAAAAAACAGGTGGGTTATAGCCTTGGTGGGGGGCGCGGGCGAAGTTTGTCCGCCGGACTCGGAATGGGGCGAGACTTTGCGAGGGCCCTCGGGGCACCAAAAATAAGCGGCGGGCAAAGCCGCGCCCAAAAATAAGTGCCCGAAGGTCGTGGTGCCAAAACCCCCCAGTGGAAAAATGGCCAAAAAACGGGTGGGCTATAGCCTTGGTGGGGGGCGCGGGCGAAGTTCGTCCGCCGGACTCGGAATGGGGCGAGACTTTGCGAGGGGCCTCGGGGTGCCCGCGGGAAGTCGCGGGCATAGCCGCGCCAAAAAATAAGCGCCCGAAGGTCGTGGTGCCAAAACCCCCCAGCGGAAAAATGGCCAAAAAACGGGTGGGCTATAGCCTTGGTGGGGGGCGCGGGCGAAGTTCGTCCGCCGGACTCGGAATGGGGCGAGACTTTGCGAGGGGCCTCGGGGCGCCAAAAATAAGTCGCGGGCAAAGCCGCGCCCAAAAATAAATGCCCGAAGGTCGTGATGCCAAAACCCCCCATCGTAAAAAGGGCCAAAAAAAAGGTGGGCTATACCCCTTGTGGGGGGCGCGGGCGAAGTTCGTCCGCCGGACTCGGAATGGGGCGAGACTTTGCGAGGGGACTCGGGGTGCCCGCGGGAAGTCGCGGGCACAGCCGCGCCCAAAAATAAGCGCCCGAAGGTCGTGATGCCAAAACCCCCCAGCGGAAAAATGGCAAAAAAACGGGTGGGCTATAGCCTTGGTGGGGGGCGCGGGCGAAGTTCGTCCGCCGGACTCGGAATGGGGCGAGATTTTGCGAGTGGCCTCGGGGCGCCCGCGGGAAGTAGAGGGCACAGCCGCGCCCAAAAATAAGCGCCCGAAGGTCGTGGTGCCAAAACCCCCCAGCGGAAAAATGGCCAAAAAACGGGTGGGCTATAGCCTTGGTGGGGGGCGCGGGCGAAGTTCGTCCGCCGGACTCGGAATGGGGCGAGACTTTGTGAGGGGCCTCGGGGTGCCCGCGGGAAGTCGCGGACACAGCCGCGCCCAAAAATAAGTGCCCGAAGGTCGTGGTGACAAAACCCCCCAGCGGAAAAATGGCCAAAAAACGGGTGGGCTATAGCCTTGGTGGGGGGCGCGGGCGAAGTTCGTCCGCCGGACTCGGAATGGGGCGAGACTTTGCGAGGGGCCTCGGGGCGCCAAAAATAGGCCGCGGGCAAAGCCGCGCCCAAAAATAAGTGCCCGAAGGTCGTGGTGCCAAAACCCCCCAGCGGAAAAATGGCCAAAAAATGGGTGGGCTATAGCCTTGGTGGGGGGCGCGGGCGAAGTTCGTCCACCGGACTCGGAATGGGGCGAGAGTTTGCGAGGGGCCTCGGGGCGCCAAAAATAAGTCGCGGGCAAAACCGCGCCCAAAAATAAGTGCTCGAAGGTCGTGGTGCCAAAACCCCCCAGCGGAAAAATGGCCAAAAAAGAGGTGGGCTATAGCCTTGGTGGGGGGCGCGGGCGAAGTTCGTCCGCCGGACTCGGAATGGGGCGAGACTTTGCGAGGGGCCGCGGGGTGCCCGCGGGAAGTTGCGGGAACAGCCGCACCCAAAAATAAGCGCCCGAAGGTCGTGGTGCCAAAACCCCCCAGTGGAAAAATGGCAAAAAAACGGGTGGCCTATAGCCTTGGTGGGGGGCGCGGGCGAAGTTCGTCCGCCGGACTGGGAATGGGGCGAGACTTTGCGAGGGGCCTCGGGGTGCCCGCGGGAAGTCGCGGGCACAGCCGCGCCCAAAAATAAGCGCCCGAAGGTCGTGGTGCCAAAACCCCCCAGCGGAAAAATGGCCAAAAAACGGGTGGGCTATAGCATTGGTGCGGGGCGCGGGCGAAGTTCGTCCGCCGGACTCGGAATGGGGTGAGACTTTGCGAGGGGCCTCGGGGCGCCAAAAATAAGCCGTGGGCAAAGCCGCGCCCAAAAATAAGCGCCCGAAGGTCGTGGTGCCAAAACCCCCCAGCGGAAAAATGGCCAAAAAACGGGTGGGCTATAGCCTTGGTGGGGGGCGCGGGCGAAGTTCGTCCGCCGGACTCGGAATGGGGCGAGACTTTGCGAGGGGCCTCGGGGTGCCCGCGGGAAGTCGCGGGCACAGCCGCGCCCAAAAATAAGCAACCGAAGGTCGTGGTGCCAAAACCCCCCAGCGGAAAAATGGCCAAAAAACGGGTGGGCTATAGCCTTGGTGGGGGGCGCGGGCGAAGTTCGTCCGCCGGACTCGGAATGGGGCGAGACTTTGCGAGGGGCCTCGGGGCGCCAAAATAAGCCGCGGGCAAAGCCGCGCCCAAAAATAAGTGCCCGAAGGTCGTGGTGCCAAAACCCCCCAGCGGAAAAATGGCCAAAAAATGGGTGGGCTATAGCCTTGGTGGGGGGCGCGGGCGAAGTTCGTCCGCCGGACTCGGAATGTGGCGAGACTTTGCGAGGGTCCTCGGGGTGCCGGCGGGAAGTCGCGGGCACAGCCGCACCCAAAAATAAGTGCCCGAAGGTCGTGGTGCCAAAACCCCCCAGCGGAAAAATGGCCAAAAAACGGGTGGGCTATAGCCTTGGTGGGGGGCGCGGGCGAAGTTCGTCCGCCGGACTCGGAATGAGGCGAGACTTTGCGAGGGGCCTCGGGGTGCCCGCGGGAAGTCGAGGGCACAGCCGCGCCCAAAAATAAGCGTCCGAAGGTAGTGGTGCCAAAACCCCCCAGCGGAAAAATGGCCAAAAAACGGGTGGGCTATAGCCTTGGTGGGGGGCGCGGGCGAAGTTCGTCCGCCGGACTCGGAATGGGACGAGACTTTGCGAGGGGCCTCGGGGCGCCAAAAATAAGCCATGGGCAAAGCCGCGCCCAAAAATAAGCGTCCGAAGGTCGTGGTGCCAAAACCCCCCAGCGGAAAAATGGCCAAAAAACGGGTGGGCTATAGCCTTGGTGGGGGGCGCGGGCGAAGTTCGTCCGCCAGACTCGGAATGGGGCGAGACTTTGCGAGGGGCCTCGGGGTGCCCGCGGGAAGTCGCGGGCACAGCCGCACCCAAAAATAAGCGCCCGAAGGTCGTGGTGCCAAAACCCCCAAGCGGAAAAATGGCCAAAAA
>NW_006262939.1:3233-4081 GCF_000493195.1 Citrus x clementina | reverse complement strand
TAATTTCACTGCTTTTCTCCATTCCTTTCTTTTCTCTTCTTTTCTATTCCACTCTTTTCCTCTCCTCCCTTTTTTACAAACCAAATATGACCTAAGAGTTTGCTAAGAAAACTGAGATTGAGCGGGGGTGTTAGAACAAAGTAAATCAAGCAGGACAGACAAGCCCAGCAGACATGAGAAGGTGACTTGTGACTCAGCTACCACTCAAGAATACTCAAGTGGAGACAAGTGTAGGGAAGACAAAGTGTAGTGCAGACAATGACTATATGATTGCCAAATAAAATAATACATCAAGGCTGTAAAGTAATGTAAACAATAGTATATATCCATGTCCCTACACTTCACATCAGTATCCCTCAGCTTGAACTGTATGCATAATTTGTTGGAAAAATATGCTCTTTAAAAGCATATGTGTTTATTTAATTGTAATAAATAATTTTTCTGATTAATAAAATAAATGAGGTATTTTATTCAAATATCTTAATTGCATTAATATTTGTATTAAAGTCCATTTAATCATATTATATGTATTTATGTAATCACCATGTGGATTCACAGAAGACATAAATACAAGTTATCTTATGATTAAATAAATTTAGTTCGCAGTTGATAAATAAAGTTGGGCACTTTATTTAGGTATAGACTGTAATAAATTCATTGAATGATTTATCTTAATCATGTATGAATTTATCAATGTAGTACGACTACATTGAATAGGATCACATATGAGATTTAATTAACTTTGTAATAACTGTCAGACTTATTAAATCTCATAGGCGTTGATTTTACTGTAATCTTAATCTTGAGTTAATTATGATTTCATGATTGTAATTGTTATTCCATTTGAG
>NW_006262939.1:1370-2915 GCF_000493195.1 Citrus x clementina | reverse complement strand
AATTATTATTCAAGCATACAATTATGGAAGTCAGTTCCAATCTTTTATTGGAGTAGATTTGGAATTAAATAATTGGACTAGTTTAATTACAGGCTTAATTATTGTAGCCACTATTGAATGTTCCCAAATGATCCCCGGCTTAGCTCATTTAATTAATTGCACTACTACTGGACTAATAAGTAAGATAACTAACTATTTGGGTTAAAAGCCTAAATATATCATTTAGTGGGAGGCTCCATTTAATTAGCTTTTGTGTAAGGGGTTTCATGTTATTTGGAGCCTAGGGTTTTCATTAAAGGGTGATATAAAAGGCTTATTTTTCTCTAAAGAAAAGTTAGAAGCCACTTTATACAGATCAGAGAAAAAGATTTTTCTCTCTATTGTTGAGAGAAAAATTTTCTCGTGCTAGTTGCTTTGGTAGTGATAAAGGCGTTCACACGTCAAGTGTAGATCAAACCTGAGTCATAACCTGGAAGATCATTGGAGACAGTTCGTGATCTAACAAGCGTGGTGGTGACGGATCGTGATCTAGCAGGAGTGGTGGTGGCGGATCGTGATCTAGGAGCCTAAATCACTTCAGCGGAAAAAGCCAACTCGGTTTTTCAAGGTACGATTTCTAGAATACAAATTCTTATATATTATATGAGAGCAATCTTCAAAAGGTTTTACAAAAAATTTAAAAACCTAATTTTTCACCAACATAATTAACTACACAAGAAAAAGCTTGAGTCATTTCAATTCATAAATTTAAAATTTCTAGGAAGTGCAAGCAGCAGCTTGTTACTGAATCGATTTCTCTCCTAATTAGATAAAATTATTTATTTTATGGACCCATGCTAACACGTTTCGACGTGCAGTTTAGCCATGGCCGTTAATCTTAAATAACTATTATTTTATGGAACCATGCTAACACGTTTCGACGTGCAGTTTAGCCATGGCCGTTAATCTTAAATAACTATTATTTTATGGACCCATGCTAACACGTTTCGACGTGCAGTTTAGCCATGGCCGTTAATCTTAAATAATTATTACATGTTTTGCTACCTCACAATCACCCACACCTCGGCAACATCGGCTTCTTGAATCTATATAAATCAGATCAAACCAGAAATAAGAACACGCTCAAGCTCTACTTATTTTTGAGTTTTGATTACGCTTCACCCGGAGATCTTTTCTGATTTGAAGAATATGGAAACTCCTTTTCCTTGCGCAGGTTTTTTATCCAATTTCAGCTCAATAGATATCATTTACAATTCATATATTAATATAAGCACTTATGAATCCATTTTCTAATGTTAAACTTTCAGGTAAGAATGAATGGTTGGAGGGTACTCCAGTACCTGTCTATGGTATTGCTGACGATAAGGACGGGACAATTGATAATCTTGATCTTATTGTTGTCCCTCAATATGGAAGAAATCCCGACCACACCGGTTAATAAGCCCATGCACGCACACAGTATTACTCTTTTCTATTATGGTTAATAAAAGGATGGGTATTGTTATTACCTGTCAATTAATTGTGTGAGGGTCAGTTTAGTTCAGT
>NW_006262939.1:0-1270 GCF_000493195.1 Citrus x clementina | reverse complement strand
CCACCGTCCATGTACTTAGTCTTTCTTAAATAATTAAATAAAATATTTATATGTGAATGCGTTCTTTACGTTAATATGTTGTTTTTGTTGGTTTGTCAATTAAAAAAAATCGTGTGGTACTGTCCAAATCAGTTTGATTAATTATACTTTCTTTTTGAATAGTTTTTTAAAAAATACCATATATCAGTTAGCTAATTGTTTTAGCTTGCAGGTGAACCGAGATCTTTATAATTAATTACGAATATTTAAGATTTTAAATGCAAGTCCTAACATATAACGACATTCCAAACTTATTACCATTAATTTCTTAGCAATCACCAAATTTTAAAACTGCCACAGCGCCAATTATTCATGATATTTTTAGAAAAGATAATTCTAGATAAATGGAGAGAATATTCTCTTTTGTTTGGTTTATTATTTAGGCTCATGAATTGGGGTTGGGCTTTGAATGGGAACAATTCTCAAAATCCGATATAAATCCCTCTAGAATAGTTAAGAAAACATTCTCTGAAAAATCTCTGTAAAAGCTCACTTGTACATGCTCTCAATTTTCAGAACTTGGGGTAACTTTAACTCTCTTGAATGAAGCTCTGTTTATAGCCCATTGGTGGCTTAGAGCTTGTTTCTTGTTTATAGACGGTTAACAGATGAAAGAAATTGAAACTGATTGTAGCATAAGTGTAATTCATTTTCTTCTACTCTACTTGATTTGATCTAATGGACCCTATTCGCTGTACTTTACAAATGACCGTTCATTCTTGTAGCTTATGCAATCCCTCGTTCTCATCTTCAATTCACCTAAAGATTTCCATATATATAATATTGTTGAGTCACCATTGCCTTGCTGAGTAGTTTCCATGTCCAAAAGATATAAATTTTTGAAATTTAAAGCACATGAGACGTCATGCCCTACCAACAACAATTTTCTGTTCATTTCTTAACTGTCAAATTACTAACATTGAACAAAACACGTCCTCCAAACAATTCCAATAAATGGGATTTATCTTCTACCTTTTCAGAAAGATTCGACAATACAATCAAGTAAAGTAAGAATTAGATTTTTAGTAATGTTAAAGAACAATCAAAGGTTGCTATTTGCTTAACTGAATGTACTTTTTTTTTTCCTGCTAATTCTCATGAAAGTCAATACATAATGGAGCATGTTATTTGATTGCATTTGGTGATTTTAATGGGACTGGCTATTTTTTTAACTTTTGTTTGACACGTGTGATGATGTCTTCCGAAATATCGATTGCCAAATTCTCCAGAA
>NW_006262940.1:2970-3873 GCF_000493195.1 Citrus x clementina | reverse complement strand
GGGGGCGCGGGCGAAGTTCGTCCGCCGGACTGGGAATGGGGCGAGACTTTGCGAGGGGCCTTGGGGTGCCCGCGGGAAGTCGCGGGCACAGCCGCGTCCAAAAATAAGCACCCGAAGGTCGTGGTGCCAAAACCCCCCAGCGGACAAATGGCCAAAAAACGGGTGGGCTATAGCCTTGGTGGGGGGCGCGGGCGAAGTTCGTCCGCCGGACTCGTAATGGGGCGAGACTTTGCGCAGGGCCTCGGGGCGCCAAAAATAAGCCGCGGGCAAAGCTGCGCCCAAAAATAATCTCCCGAAGGTCGTGGTGCCAAAACCCCCCTGCGGAAAAATGGCCAAAAAACGGGTGGGCTATAGCCTTGGTGAGGGGCGCGGGCGAAGTTCGTCCGCCGGACTCGGAATGGGGCGAGACTTTGCGAGGGGCCTCGGGGCACCAAAAATAAGCCGCGGGCACAGCCGCGTCCAAAAATAAGCGCCCGAAGGTCGTGGTGCCAAAACCCCCCAGCGGAAAAATGGCCAAAAAACGGGTGGGCGATAGCCTTGGTGGGGGGCGCGGGCGAAGTTCGTCCGCCGGACTCGGAATGGGGCGAGACTTTGCGCAGGGGCCTCGGGGTGCCAAAAGGAAGTCGCGGGCAAAGCCGCGCCCAAAAATAAGCGCCCGAAGGTCGTGGTGCCAAAACCCCCCAGCGGAAAAATGGCCAAAAAACGGGTGGGCTATAGCCTTGGTGGGGGGCGCGGGCGAAGTTCGTCCGCCGGACTCGGAATGGGGCGAGACTTTGCGAGGGGCCTCGGGGCACCAAAAATAAGCCGCGGGCAAAGCCGCGTCCAAAAATAAGCGCCCGAAGGTCGTGGTGCCAAAACCCCCCAGCGGAAAAATGGCCAAAAAACGGGTGGGCGATAGCCTTG
>NW_006262940.1:1474-2870 GCF_000493195.1 Citrus x clementina | reverse complement strand
GGGCGAAGTTCGTCCGCCGGACTCGGAATGGGGCGAGACTTTGCGAGGGGCCTCGAGGTGCCCGCGGGAAGTCGCAGGGACAGCCGTGTCCAAAAATAAGCGCCCGAAGGTCGTGGTGCCAAAACCCCCCAGCGGAAAAATGGCCAAAAAACGGGTGGGCTATAGCCTTGGTGGGGGGCGCGGGCGAAGTTCGTCCGCCGGACTCGGAATGGGGCGAGACTTTGCGAGGGGCCTCGAGGTGCCCGCGGGAAGTCACGGGCACAGCCGCGTCCAGAAATAAGCGCCCGAAGGTCGTGGTGCCAAAACCCCCCAGCGGAAAAATGGCCAAAAAACGGGTGGGCTATAGCCTTGGTGGGGGGCGCGGGCGAAGTTCGTCCGCCGGACTCGGAATGGGGCGAGACTTTGCGAGGGGCCTTGGGGTGCCCCAGGGAAGTCGCGTGCACAGCCGCGTCCAAAAATAAGCGCCCGAAGGTCATGGTGCCAAAACCCCCCAGCGGAAAAATGGCCAAAAAACGGGTGGGCTATAGCCTTGGTGGGGGGCGCGGGCGAAGTTCGTCCGCCAGACTCGGAATGGGGCGAGACTTTGCGAGGGGCCTCGGGGTGCCAAAAATAAGCCGCGGGCAAAGCCGCGCCCAAAAATAAGCGCCCGAAGGAGGTGGTGCCAAAACCCCCCAGCGGAAAAATGGCCAAAAAACGGGTGGGCTATAGCCTTGGTGGGGGGCGCGGGCGAAGTTCGTCCGCCGGACTCGAAATGGGACGAGACTTTGCGAGGGGCCTCGGGGCACCAAAAATAAGCCGCGGGCAAAGCCGCGCCCAAAAATAAGCGCCCGAAGGTCGTGGTGCCAAAACCCCCCAGCGGAAAAATGGCCAAAAAACGGGTGGGCTACAGCCTTGGTGGGGGGCGCGGGCGAAGTTCGTCCGCCGGACTCGGAATGGGGCGAGACTTTGCGCGGGGCCTCGGGGCGCCAAAAATAAGCCGCGGGCAAAGCCGCGCCCAAAAATAAGCGCCCGAAGGTCGTGGTGCCAAAACCCCGCAGCGGAAAAATGGCCAAAAAACGGGTGGGCTATAGCCTTGGTGGGGGGCGCGGGCGAAGTTCGTCCGCCGGACTCGGAATGGGGCGAGACTTTGCGAGGGGCCTCTGCGTGCCCGCGGGAAGTCACGGGCACAGCCGCGTCCAAAAATAAGCACCCGAAGGTCGTGGTGCCAAAACCCCCCTGTAACGCCACAAATTCCCATACATATTAAATTATGGAAATTGGGCTTTCATTGAGAATTATGACTGGCCTATAACCCTTATTTAGAAAGGGGTACTAATTAAATAGAGGTTATTTATGAGATCATTTTGGAAAAGGGCTATTTTTCCTTATTGAATAGGGGTTCTTAAGATCCCCTATA
>NW_006262940.1:0-1368 GCF_000493195.1 Citrus x clementina | reverse complement strand
AGGAGAGACTCAAAGCGACGGGTAAGTTCACAACGTTTATTCTGAACAGCATGAGTATCTCGAATTTTTAAAGCTATATTTTCTGAACGAATTTTCTTATAAAATTTATATTTCTGGAAACTAGACATGTAGGGCTTCTTGATTAAATTTTATTTCATTAAATTCAACTTCGTTTTCAATTTTATACGTATTTTGGAAATAGAAACCACTGCACTGGAAATCCACGATTCCAGTATTGTGATCAGATTCACAAGACTATTTGTACCACCAAATGAACTCAAAAAATTCTGAAAGTTTATATGTATGTTAATATATGTGTCTAGGATTCCCAGTTTTAATTTCATAATTTTCTGATTAGTATTTTATTTTATAAAAATCACGGAACCCGTTCTGTTTGGTTTAGATTATGTGAAAACAGTTTCGAATTTGCTGAGAAGTAAATAGTTTTTAAAATGTTTTTGATATCGGATCCTCTTGTAAATTTTACATGGGGTACTCATGGATGTCCAGAATGGTTCCATAGGATTTTATATCATTCTGAGTCTTTGATTAAGAGTTAAAATTCCGAGAATCAGACCTGTACGGGTATGAATTAGAAAATCAAATTCTTAGAATAAGTTATTGATTGTCATATCTTGTATTTGTTTAAGGTTTTGAAGGTGTTTGAGGCTCTTAGAAGCTTAGAGGTGTGTTAATCCAAGTTCATTTGTCGAGGTAAGTAACTTCATTCCTAATGTACTGGATATGTAGAAGTATTTTGATATTATTATTATAAGTATAAATGTTTTGATACTACTTAATGGATTACTAATTTTGATAACAAAATTAGCTTTATGTAAATGTTTTCAAACCATTCTTTTTAACAAAGTATTTTATAAATGCTTTTTAATATGTAAATGATTTTATGACATGACAACCTTTTATGATGTTATCTTTAAAATGTTATGCAAGCCTATATTATTGATATGAACTTTTATAAATCTGATACGAATGTTTTGTACCCATATATGATTTCAATTACTGATAATTGTATGAGATTCCTAATGTTTTGGCTCATTGTCCATAGTTATTCTGATTCTGATTCTGATCGTAATATACGATATATCTGTCTGGACCAGTACTGGGTTTCTGTTCTGAATGTGCACACGATATTCTGATTATGTTTCTGGCCGGGTCACCGGGACTATAGGTGACACTATGTGACATGAGCTAACCTGTTTGTTTTCTGTATACGTATTACATGAGTTGATTCGTAAGTAAATATGCTTTTGAATATTCTGAATTATTAAGAATTTATCTTATGTTATTGTGATATATCGTTTTATGAAAATTATGGATTATGATATATGCTTTAAACAAAAGAAGGCT
>NW_006262941.1:19726-20657 GCF_000493195.1 Citrus x clementina | reverse complement strand
CGAGCGGAAAAAAGGCCAAAAAACGCGTGGGCTATAGCCTTGGTGGGGGGCGTGGGCGAAGTTCGTCCGCGGGACTCGGAATGGCACCATACTTGGCGGGCGGCCTCTGTGTGCCAAAAATAGGCCACGGGCACAGCCGCGCCCAAAAATCAGCCCCCGAAGGTCGGGGTCCCAAGACCCCCCAGCGGAAAAATGGCCAAAAAACGGGTGGGCTATAGCCTTGGTGGGGGGCGTGGGCGAAGTTCGTCCGCGGGACTCGGAATGGCACCATACTTGGCGGGCGGCCTCCGTGTGCCAAAAATAGGCCACGGGCGCAGCCGCGCCCAAAAATCAGCCCCCGAAGGTCGGGGTCCCAAGACCCCCCAGCGGAAAAATGGCCAAAAAACGCGTGAGCTATAGCCTTGGTGGGGGGCGTGGGCGAAGTTCGTCCGCGGGACTCGGAATGGCACCATACTTGGCGGGCGGCCTCCGTGCGCCAAAAATAGGCCACGGGCACAGCCGCGCCCAAAAATCAGCCCCCGAAGGTCGGGGTCCCAAGACCCCCCAGCGGAAAAATGGCCAAAAAACGCGTGGGCTATAGCCTTGGTGGGGGGCGTGGGCGAAGTTCGTCCGCGGGACTCGGAATGGCCCCAGACTTGGCGGGCGGCCTCTGTGTGCCAAAAATAGGCCTAGGGCACAGCCGCGCCCAAAAATCAGCCCCCGAAGGTCGGGGTCCCAAGACCCCCCAGCGGAAAAATGGCCAAAAAACGCGTGGGCTATAGCCTTGGTGGGGGGCGTGGGCGAAGTTCGTCCGCGGGACTCGGAATGGCCCCAGACTTGGCGGGCGGCCTCTGTGTGCCAAAAATAGGCCTAGGGCACAGCTGCGCCCAAAAATCAGCCCCCGAAGGTCGGGGTCCCAAGACCCCCCAGCGGAAAAATGGCCAAAAAACGG
>NW_006262941.1:18538-19419 GCF_000493195.1 Citrus x clementina | reverse complement strand
GCCCCCGAAGATCGGGGTCCCAAGACCCCCCAGCGGAAAAAAGGCCAAAAAACGCGTGGGCTATAGCCTTGGTGGGGGGCGTGGGCGAAGTTCGTCCGCGGGACTCGGAATGGCACCATACTTGGCGGGCGGCCTCTGTGTGCCAAAAATAGGCCACGGGCACAGCCGCGCCCAAAAATCAGCCCCCGAAGGTCGGGGTCCCAAGACCCCCCAGCGGAAAAAAGGCCAAAAAACGCATGGGCTATAGCCTTGGTGGGGGGCGTGGGCGAAGTTCGTCCGCGGGACTCGGAATGGCACCACACTTGGCGGGCGGCCTCGGTGTTCCAAAAATAGGCCACGGGCACAGCCGCGCCCAAAAATCAGCCCCCGAAGGTCGGGGTCCCAAGACCCCCCAGCGGAAAAATGGCCAAAAAACGCGTGGGCTATAGCCTTGGTGGGGGGCGTGGGCGAAGTTCGTCCGCGGGAGTCGGAATGGCACCATACTTGGCGGGCGGCCTCTGTGTGCGAAAAATAGGCCACGGGGACAGCCGCGCCCAAAAATCAGCCACCGAAGGTCGGGGTCCCAAGACCCCCCAGCGGAAAAATGGCCAAAAAACGGGTGGGCTATAGCCTTGGTGGGGGGCGTGGGCGAAGTTCGTCCGCGGGACTCGGAATGGCACCAGACTTTGGCGGGCGTCTTCCGTGTGCCCAAAATAGGCCCACGGGCACAGCCGCGCCCAAAAATCAGCCCCCGAAGGTTCGGGGTCTCAAGACCCCCCCAGCGGAAAAATGGCCAAAAAACGGGGTGGGCTATAGCCTTGGTGGGGGGCGGGGGCGAAGTTCGTCCGCGGGACTCGGAATGGCACCAGACTTGGCGGGCGGCCTCCGTGTGCAAAAAATAG
>NW_006262941.1:17477-18438 GCF_000493195.1 Citrus x clementina | reverse complement strand
GAAGGCTGCGCCCAAAATCAGCCCCCGGAGGTCGGGGTCCCAAGACCCCCCGGCGGAAAAATGGCCAATAAACGGGTGGGCTATAGCCTTGGTGGGGGGCGTGGGCGAAGTTCGTCCGCGGGACTCAGAATGGCACTAGACTTGGCGGGCGGCCTCCGCGTGCCAAAAATAGGCCACGGGCACAGCCGCGCCCAAAATCAGCCCCCGAATGTCGGGGCCCCAAGACCCCCCAGCGGAAAAATGGCTAAAAAACGGGTGGGCTATAGCCTTGGTGGGGGGCGTGGGCGAAGTTCGTCCGCGGGACTCGGAATGGCCCCAGACTTGGCGGGCGGCCTCCGTGTGCCAAAAATAGGCCACGGGCACAGCCGCGCCCAAAAATCAGCCCCCGAAGGTCGGGGTCCCAAGACCCCCCAGCGGAAAAATGGCCAAAAAACGGGTGGGCTATAGCCTATGTGGGGGGCGCGGGCGAAATTCGTCGTCCGGACTAGGAATGGCCCCAGACTTGGCGGGCGGCCTCCGTGTGCCCAAAATAGGCCACGGGCACAGCCGCGCCCAAAAATCAGCCCCCGAAGGTCGGGGTTCCAAGACCCCCCAGCGGAAAAATGGCCAAAAAACGGGTGGGCTATAGCCTTGGTGGGGGTTGTGGGCGAAGTTCGTCCGCGGGACTCGGAATGGCCCCAGACTCGGCGGGCGGCCTCCCTGTGCCATAAATAGGCCATGGGCACAGCCGCGCCCAATAATCAGCCCCCGAAGGTCGGGGTCCCAAGACCCCCCAGCGGAAAATTGGCCAAAAAAACGGGTGGGCTATAGCCTTGGTGGGGGGCGTGGGCAAAGTTCGTCGGCCGGACTCGGAATGGCACCAGACTCGCGGGCGGCCTCGGTGTGCCAAAAATAGCCCACGGCACAGCCGCGCCACAAATCAGCCCCCGAAAGTCGGGGCCCAAGACCCCCCAGCGGAAAA
>NW_006262941.1:14906-17056 GCF_000493195.1 Citrus x clementina | reverse complement strand
CGGACTAGGAATGGCCCCAGACTTGGCGGGCGGCCTCCCTGTGCCAAAAATAGGCCACGGGCACAGCCGCGCCCAAAAATCAGCCCCCGAAGGTCGGGGTCCCAAGACCCCCCAGCGGAAAAATGGCCAAAAAACGGGTGGGCTATAGCCTTGGTGGGGGTCGTGGGCGAAGTTCGTCCGCGGGACTCGAAATGGCCCCAGACTTGGCGGGCGGCCTCCCTGTGCCATAAATAGGCCATGGGCACAGCCGCGCCCAATAATCAGCCCCGGAAGTCGGGGTCCCAAGACCCCCCAGCGGAAAAATGGCCAAAAAACGGGTGGGCTATAACCATGTTGGGGGGCGTGGGCGAAGTTCGTCCGCCGGACTCGGAATGGCCCCAGACTTGGCGGGCGGCCTCCATGTGCCAAAAATAGGCCACGGGCACAGCCGCGCCCAAAAATCAGCCCCCGAAAGTCGAGGCCCCAAGACCCCCCAGCGGAAAAACGGCCAACAAATGGGTGGGCTATAGCCTTGGTTGGGGGCGTGGGCGAAGTTCGTCGGCCGGACTCGGAATGGCACCAGACTTGGCGGCGGCCTCCGTGTGCCAAAAATAGGCCACGGGCACAGCCGCGCCCAAAAATCAGACCCCGAAGGTCGGGGTCCCAAGACCCCTCAGCGGAAAAATGGCCAAAAAACGGGTGGGCTATAGCCTTGGTAGGGGGCGTGGGCGAAATTCGTCCGCGGGACTCGCAATGGCGCCAGACTTGGCGGGCGGCCTCCGTGTGCTAAAAATAGGCCACGGGCACAGCCGCGCGCAAAAATCAGCCCCCGAAGGTCGGGGTCCCAAGACCCCCCAGCGGATAAATGGCCAAAAAACGGATGGCCTATAGCCTATGTGGGGGGCGCGGGCGAAATTCGTCGTCCGGACTAGGAATGGCCCCAGACTTGGCGGGCGGCCTCCCTGTGCCAAAAATAGGCCACGGGCACAGCCGCGCCACAAATCAGCCCCCGAAGGTCGGGGCCCCAAGACCCCCCAGCGGAAAAATGGCCAAAAAACGGGTGGGCTATAGCCTTGGTGGGGGGCGTGGGCGAAGTTCGTCCGCGGGACTCGGAATGGCACCAGACTTGGCGGGCGGCCTACGTGTGCCAAAATTAGGCCACGGGCACAGCCGCGCCCAAAAATCAGCCCCCGAAGGTCGGGGTTCCAAGACCCACCAGCGGAAAAATGGCCAAAAAAAGGGTGGGCTATAGCCTTGGTGGGGGGCGTGGGCGAAGTTTGTCCGCGGGACTCGGAATGGCCCCAGACTTGGCGGGCGGCCTCCGTGTGCCAAAAATAGGCGACGGGCACAGCCGTGCCCAAAAATCAGCCCCCGAAGGTCGGGGTCCCAAGACCCCCCAGCGGAAAAATGGCCAAAAAACGGGTGGGCTATAGCCTATGTGGGGGGCGTGGGCGAAGTTCGTCCGCCGGACTTGGAATGGCCCCAGACTTGGCGGGCGGCCTCCGTGTGCCAAAAATAGGCCACGGGTACAGCCGCTCCCAAAAATCAGCCCCCGAAGGTCGGGGTCCCAAGACCCCCCAGCGGAAAAATGGCCAAAAAACGGGTGGGCTATAGCCTTGGTGGGGGGCGTGGGCGAAGTTCGTCCGCGGGACTCGGAATGGCACCAGACTTGGCGGGCGGCCTCCGTGTGCAAAAAATAGGCCACGGGCACAGCTGCGCCCAAAAATCAGCCCCCGGAGGTCGGGGTCCCAAGACCCCCCGGCGGAAAAATGGCCAATAAACGGGTGGGCTATAGCCTTGGTGGGGGGCGTGGGCGAAGTTCGTCCGCGGGACTCAGAATGGCACCAGACTTGGCGGGCGGCCTCCGCGTGCCAAAAATAGGCCACGGGCACAGCCGCGCCCAAAATCAACCCCCCAAAGTCGGGGCCCCAAGACCCCCCAGCGGAAAAATGGCTAAAAAACGGGTGGGCTATAGCCTTGGTGGGGGGCGTGGGCGAAGTTCCTCCGCCGGACTCGGAATGGCCCCAGACTTGGCGGGCGGCCTCCGTGTGCCAAAAATAGGCCACGGGCACAGCCGCGCCCAAAAATCAGCCCCCGAAGGTCGGGGTCCCAAGACCCCCCAGGGGAAAAATGGCCAAAAAACGGGTGGGCTATAGCCTATGTGGGGGGCG
>NW_006262941.1:11627-14806 GCF_000493195.1 Citrus x clementina | reverse complement strand
AAAATCAGCCCCCGAAGGTCGGGGTTCCAAGACCCCCCAGCGGAAAAATGGCCAAAAAACGGGTGGGCTATAGCCTTGGTGGGGGTCGTGGGCGAAGTTCGTCCGCGGGACTCGGAATGGCCCCAGACTTGGCAGGCGGCCTCCCTGTGCCACAAATAGGCCATGGGCACAGCCGCGCCCAATAATCAGCCCCCGAAGGTCGGGGTCCCAAGACCCCCCAGCGGAAAATTGGCCAAAAAACGGGTGGGCTATAGCCTTGGTGGGGGGCGTGGGCGAAGTTCGTCGGCCGGACTCGGAATGGCACCAGACTTCGCGGGCGGCCTCCGTGTGCCAAAAATAGGCCACGGGCACAGCCGCGCCACAAATCAGCCCCCGAAGGTCGGGGCCCCAAGACCCCCCAGCGGAAAAATGGCCAAAAAACGGGTGGGCTATAGCCTTGGTGGGGGGCGTGGGCGAAGTTCGTCCGCGGGACTCGGAATGGCACCAGACTTGGCGGGCGGCCTACGTGTGCCAAAATTAGGCCACGGGCACAGCCGCGCCCAAAAATCAGCCCCCGAAGGTCGGGGTTCCAAGACCCACCAGCGGAAAAATGGCCAAAAAAAGGGTGGGCTATAGCCTTGGTGGGGGGCGTGGGCGAAGTTCGTCCGCGGGACTCGGAATGGCCCCAGACTTGGCGGGCGGCCTCCGTGTGCCAAAAATAGGCCACGGGCACAGCCGCGCCCAAAAATCAGCCCCCGAAGGTCGGGGTCCCAAGACCCCCCAGCGGAAAAATGGCCAAAAAACGGGTGGGCTATAGCCTGGGTGGGGGGCGTGGGCGAAGTTGGTCCGCGGGACTTGGAATGGCCCCAGACTTGGCGGGCGGCCTCCGTGTGCCAAAAATAGGCCACGGGCACAGCCGCGCCCAAAAATCAGCCCCCGAAGGTCGGGGTCCCAAGACCCCCCAGCGGAAAAATGGCCAAAAAACGGGTGGGCTATAGCCTTGGTGGGGGGCGTGGGCGAAGTTCGTCCGCGGGACTCGGAATGGCACCAGACTTGGCGGGCGGCCTCCGTGTGCAAAAAATAGGCCACGGGCACAGCCGCGCCCAAAGATCAGCCCCCGGAGGTCGGGGTCCCAAGACCCCCCGGCGGAAAAATGGCCAATAAACGGGTGGGCTATAGCCTTGGTGGGGGGCGTGGGCGAAGTTCGGCCGCGGGACTCAGAATGGCACCAGACTTGGCGGGCGGCCTCCGTGTGCCAAAAATAGGCCACGGGCACAGCCGCGCCCAAAATCAGCCCCCGAAGGTCGGGGCCCCAAGACCCCCCAGCGGAAAAATGGCTAAAAAACGGGTGGGCTATAGCCTTGGTGGGGGGCGTGGGCGAAGTTCGTCCGCGGGACTCGGAATGGCCCCAGACTTGGCGGGCGGCCTCCGTGTGCCAAAAATAGGCCACGGGCACAGCCGCGCCCAAAAATCAGCCCCCGAAGGTCGGGGTCCCAAGACCCCCCAGCGGAAAAATGGCCAAAAAACGGGTGGGCTATAGCCTATGTGGGGGGCGCGGGCGAAGTTCGTCGTCCGGACTAGGAATGGCCCCAGACTTGGCGGGCGGCCTCCGTGTGCCAAAAATAGGCCACGGGCACAGCCGCGCCCAAAAATCAGCCCCCGAAGGTCGGGGCCCCAAGACCCCCCAGTGGAAAAATGGCCAAAAAACAGGTGGGCTATAGCCTTGGTGGGGGGCGTGGGCGAAGTTCGTCGGCCGGACTCGGAATGGCACCAGACTTGGTGGGCGGCCTCCGTGTGCAAAAAATAGGCCACGGGCACAGCCGCGCCACAAATCAGCCCCCGAAGGTCGGGGTCCCAAGACCCCCCAGCGGAAAAATGGCCAAAAAACGGATGGCCTATAGCCTATGTGGGGGGCGCGGGCGAAATTCGTCGTCCGGACTAGGAATGGCCCCAGACTTGGCGGGCGGCCTCCCTGTGCCAAAAATAGGCCACGGGCACAGCCGCGCCCAAAAATCAGCCCCCGAAGGTCGGGGTCCCAAGACCCCCCAGCGGAAAAATGGCCAAAAAACGGGTGGGCTATAGCCTTGGTGGGGGTCGTGGGCGAAGTTCGTCCGCGGGACTCGGAATGGCACAGACTTGGAGGGCGGCCTCCGTGTGCCAAAAATAGGCCACGGGCACAGCCGCGCCCAAAATCAGCCACCGAAGGTCGGGGTCCCAAGACCCCCCAGCGGAAAAATGGCCAAAAAATGGGTGGGCTATAGCCTTGGTGGGGGGCGTGGGCGAAGTTTGTCCGCCGGACTCGGAATGGCCCCAGACTTCGCGGGCGGCCTCCCTGTGCCAAAAATAGGCCACGGGCAAAGCCGCGCCCAAAAATCAGCCCCCGAAGGTCAGGGTCCCAAGACCCCCCAGCGGAAAATTGGCCAAAAAACGGGTGGGCTATAGCCTTGGTTGGGGGCGTGGGCGAAGTTCGTCCGCCGGACTCGGAATGGCCCCAGACTTGGCGGGCGGCCACCGTGTGCCAAAAATAGGCCACGGGCATAGCCGCGCCCAAAAATCAGCCCCCGAAGGTCGGGGTCCAAAGACCCCGCAGCGGAACAATGGCCAAAAAACGGGTGGGCTATAGCCTTGGTGGGGGGCGTGGGCGAAGTTCGTCCGCGGGACTCGGAATGGCCCCAGACTTGGCGGGCGGCCTCCGTGTGCCAAAAATAGGCCACGGGCACAGCCGCGCCCAAAAATCAGCCCCCGAAGGTCGGGGTCCCAAGACCCCCCAGCGGAAAAATGGCCAAAAAACGGGTGGGCTATAGCCTTGGTGGGGGGCGTGGGCGAAGTTCGTCCGCGGGACTCAGAATGGCCCCAGACTTGGCGGGCGGCCCCCGTGTTCCAAAAATAGTCCACGGGCACAGCCGCGCCCAAAAATCAGCCCCCGAAGGTCGGGGTCCCAAGACCCCCCAGCGGAAAAATGGCCAAAAAATGTGTGGGCTATAGCCTTGGTGGGGGTCGTGGGCGAAGTTCGTCCGCAGGACTCGGAATGGCCCCAGACTTGGCGGGCGGCCTCCCTGTGCCAAAAATAGGCCACGGGCACAGCCGCCCCCAAAAATCAGCCCCCGAAGGTCGGGGTCCCAAGTCCCCCAGCGGAAAAATGGTAAAAAAACGGGTGGGCTATAGCCTTGGTGGGGGGCGTGGGCGAAGTTCGTCCGCCG
>NW_006262941.1:9717-11527 GCF_000493195.1 Citrus x clementina | reverse complement strand
GGAATGTCCCCAAACTTGGCGGGCGGCTATCGTGAACAAATATAGACCACGGGCACAGCCGCGTACAAAAATCAGCCCCCGAAGGTCGGGGTCCCAAGACCCCCCAGCGAAAAAATGGCCAAAAAAAGGGTGGGCTATAGCCTTGGTGAGGGGCGTGGGCGAAGTTCGTCCGCGGGACTCAGAATGGCCCCAGACTTGGCGGGCGGCCTCCGTGTGCCAAAAATAGGCCACGGGCACAGCCGCGCCCAAAAATCAGCCCCCGAAGGTCAGGGTCCCAAGACCCCCCAGCGGAAAAATGGCCAAAAAACTGGTGGGCTATAGCCTTGGCGCGGGGCGTGGGCGAAGTTCGTCCGCCGGACTCGGAATGGCCCCAGACATGGCGGGCGGCCTCCATGTGCCAAAAATGGGCCACGGGCACAGCCGCGCCCAAAAATCAGCCCCCGAAGGTCGGGGTCGGGCGGCCTCCGTTTGCCAAAAATGGGCCACGGGCACAGCCGCGCCCAAAAATCAGCCCCCGAAGGTCGGGGTCCCAAGACCCCCCAGCGGAAAAATGGCCAAAAAACGGGGGGGCTATAGCCTTGGTGGGCGGCATGGGCGAAGTTCGTCCGCGGGACTCAGAATGGCTCCAGACATGGCGGGCGGCCACCGTGTGGCAAAAATAGGCCACGGGCACAGCCGCGCCCAAAAATCAGCCCCCGAAGGTCGGGGTCCCAAGACCCCCCAGCGGAAAAATGGCCAAAAAACGGGTGGGCTATAGCCTTGGTGGGGGGCGTGGCGAAGTTCGTCCGCCGGACTCGGAATGGCCCCAGACTTGGCGGGCGGCCTCCGTGTGCCAAAAATAGGCCACGGGCACAGCCGCGCCCAAAAATCAGCCCCCGAAGGTCGGGGTCCCAAGACCCCCCTGCGGAAAAATGGCCAAAAAACGGGTGGGCTATATCCTATGTGGGGGGCGTGGGCGAAGTTCGTCCGCCGGACTTGGAATGGCCCCAGACTTGGCGGGCGGCCTCCGTGTGCCAAAAATAGGCCACGGGCACAGCCGCGCCCAAAAATCAGCCCCCGAAGGTCGGAGTCCCAAGACCCCCCAGCGGAAAAATGGCCAAAAAACGGGTGGGCTATAGCCTTGGTGGGGGGCGTGGGCGAAGTTCGTCCGCGGGACTCGGAATGGCCCCAGATTTGGCGGGCGGCCTCCGTGTGCCAAAAATAGACACACAGGCACAGCCGCGCCCAAAAATCAGCCCCCGAAGGTCGGGGTCCCAAGACCCCCCAGCGGAAAAATGGCCAAAAAACGGGTGGGCTATAGCCTTGGTGGCGGGAGTGGGCGAAGTTCGTCCGCGGGACTCGGAATGGCACCATACTTGGCGGGCGGCCTCCGTGTGCCAAAAATAGACCACGGGCACGGCCGCGCCCAAAAATCAGCCCCCGAAGGTCGGGGTCCCAAGACCCCCCAGCGGAAAAATGGCCAAAAAATGGGTGGGCTATAGCCTATGTGGGGGGCGTGGGCGAAGTTCGTCCGCCGGACTCGGAATGGCCCCAGACTTGGCGGGCGGCCTCCGTGTGCCAAAAATAGGCCACGGGCACAGCCGCGCCCAAAAATCAGCCCCCGAAGGTCGGAGTCCCAAGAACCCCCCAGCGGAAAAATGGCCAAAAAACGGGTGGGCTATAGCCTTGGTGGGGGGCGTGGGCGAAGTTCGTCCGCGGGACTCGGAATGGCCCCAGACTTGGCGGGCGGCCTCCGTGTGCCAAAAATAAGCCACGGGCACAACCGCGCCCCAAAAATCAGCCCCCGAAGGTCGGGGTCCCAAGACCCCCC
>NW_006262941.1:0-9558 GCF_000493195.1 Citrus x clementina | reverse complement strand
TGGCGGGCGGCCTCCGTTTGCCAAAAATAGGCCACGGGCACAGCCGCGCCCAAAAATCAGCCCCCGAAGGTCGGGGACCCAAGACCCCCCAGCGGAAAAATGGCCAAAAGACGAGTGGGCTATAGCCTTGGTGGGGGGAGTGGGCGAAGTCGTCGCGGGACTCGGAATGGCACCATACTTGGCGGGCGGCTCCGTGTGCCAAAAATAGGCCACGGGCACAGCCGCGCCCAAAAATCAGCCCCGAAGGTCGGGGACCCAAGACCCCCCAGCGGAAAAATGGCCAAAAGACGGGTGGGCTATAGCCTTGGTGGGGGGAGTGGGCGAAGTTCGTCCGCGGGACTCGGAATGGCACCATACTTGGCGGGCGGCCTCCGTTTGCCAAAAATATGCCACGGGCACAGCCGCGCCCAAAAATCAGCCCCCGAAGGTCGGGGACCCAAGACCCCCCAGTGGAAAAATGGCCAAAAGACGGGTGGGCTATAGCCTTGGTGGGGGGAGTGGGCAAAGTTCGTCCGCGGGACTTGGAATTGCACCATACTTGGCGGGCGGCCTCCGTTTGCCAAAAATAGGCCACGGGCACAGCCGCGCCCAAAAATCAGCCCCCGAAGGTCGGGGACCCAAGACCCCCCAGCGGAAAAATGGCCAAAAGACGGGTGGGCTATAGCCTTGGTGGGGGGAGTGGGCGAAGTTCGTCCGCGGGAATCGGAATGGCACCATACTTGGCGGGCGGCCTCCGTGAGCCAAAAATAGGCCACGGGCACAGCCGCGCCCAAAAATCAGCCCCCGAAGGTCGGAGTCCCAAGAACCCCCCAGCGGAAAAATGGCCAAAAAACGGGTGGGCTATAGCCTTGGTGGGGGGCGTGGGCGAAGTTCGTCCGCGGGACTCGGAATGGCCCCAGACTTGGCGGACAGCCTCCGTGTGCCAAAAATAGGCCACGGGCACAGCCGCGCCCAAAAATCAGCCCCCGAAGGTCGGGGTCCCAAGACCCCCCAGAGGAAAAATGGCCAAAAGACGGGTGGGCTATAGCCTTGGTGGGGGGAGTGGGCGAAGTTCGTCCGCGGGACTCGGAATGGCACCATACTTGGCGGGCGGCCTCCGTGTGCCAAAAATAGGCGAAGTTCGTCCGCGGTACTCGGAATGGCACCATACTTGGCGGGCGGCCTCCGTTTGCCAAAAATAGGCCACGGGCACAGCCGCGCCCAAAAATCAGCCCCCGAAGGTCGGGGTCCCAAGACCCCCCAGCGGAAAAATGGCCAAAAGACGGGTGGGCTATAGCCTTGGTGGGGGGAGTGGGCGAAGTTCGTCCGCGGGACTCGGAATGGCACCATACTTGGCGGGCTGCCTCCGTGTGCCAAAAATAGGCCACGGGCACAGCCGTGCCCAAAAATCAGCCCCCGAAGGTTGGGGTCCCAAGACCCCCCAGCGGAAAAATGGCCAAAAAAAGGGTGGGCTATAGCCTTGGTGGGGGGCGTGGGCGAAGTTCGTCCGCGGGACTCGGAATGGCCCCAGACTTGGCGGGCGGCCTTCGTGTGCCAAAAATAGGCCACGGGCACAGCCGCGCCCAAAAATCAGCCCCCGAAGGTCGGGGTCCCAAGACCACCCAGCGGAAAAATGGCCAAAAAAAGGGTGGGCTATAGCCTTGGTGGGGGGCGTGGGCGAAGTTTGTCCGCGGGACTCGGAATGGCCCCAGACTTGGCGGGCGGCCTCCGTGTGCCAAAAATAGGCGACGGGCACAGCCGTGCCCAAAAATCAGCCCCCGAAGGTCGGGGTCCCAAGACCCCCCAGCGGAAAAATGGCCAAAAAACGGGTGGGCTATAGCCTATGTGGGGGGCGTGGGCGAAGTTCGTCCGCCGGACTCGGAATGGCCCCAGACTTGGCGGGCGGCCTCCGAGACCAAAAATAGGCCACGGGCACAGCCGCGCCCAAAAATCAGCCCCCGAAGGTCGGGGTCCCAAGACCCCCCAGCGGAAAAATGGCCAAAAAACGGGTGGGCTATAGCCTTGGTGGGGGGCGTGGGCGAAGTTCGTCCGCGGGACTCAGAATGGCACCATACTTGGCGGGCGGCCTCCGTGTGCCAAAAATAGGCCACGGGCACAGCCGCGCCCAAAAATCAGCCCCCGAAGGTCGGGGTCCCAAGACCCCCCAGCGGAAAAATGGCCAAAAAACGGGTGGGCTATAGCCTTGGTGGGGGGCGTGGGCGAAGTTCGTCCGCGGGACTCGGAATGGCACCATACTTGGCGGGCGGCCTCGGTGTGCCAAAAATAGGCCACGGGCACAGCCGCGCCCAAAAATCAGCCCCCGAAGGTCGGGGTCACAAGACCCCCCAGCGGAAAAAAGGCCAAGAAACGCGTGGGCTATAGCCTTGGTGGGGGGCGTGGGCGAAGTTCGTCCGCGGGGCTCGGAATGGCACCATACTTCGCGGGCGGCCTCTGTGTGCCAAAAATAGGCCACGGGCACAGCCGCGCCCAAAAATCAGCCCCCGAAGGTCGGGGTCCCAAGACCCCCCAGCGGAAAAATGGCCAAAAAACGGGTGGGCTATAGCCTTGGTGGGGGGCGTGGGCGAAGTTCGTCCGCGGGACTCGGAATGGCACCATACTTGGCGGGCGGCCTCGGTGATCCAAAAATAGGCCACGGGCACAACCGCGGCCCAAAAATCAGCCCCCGAAGGTCGGGGTTCCAAAGACCCCCCAGCGGAAAAATGGCCAAAAACGGGGTGGGCTATAGCCTTGGTGGGAGGCGTGGGCGAAGTTCGTCCGCGGGACTCGGAATTGCACCATACTTGGCGGGCGGCCTGCGTGTGCCAAAAATAGGCCACGGGCACAGCCGCGCCCAAAAATCAGCCCCCGAAGGTCGGGGTCCCAAGACCCCCCAGCGGAAAAATGGCCAAAAAACGCGTGGGCTATAGCCTTGGTGGGGGGCGTGGGCGAAGTTCGTCCGCGGGACTCGGAATGGCACCATACTTGGCGGGCGGCCTCTGTGTGCCAAAAATAGGCCACGGGCACAGCCGCGCCCAAAAATCAGCCCCCGAAGGTCGGGGTCCCAAGACCCCCCAGCGGAAAAATGGCCAAAAAACGGGTGGGCTATAGCCTTGGTGGGGGGCGTGGGCGAAGTTCGTCCGCGGGACTCGGAATGGCACCATACTTGGCGGGCGGCCTCTGTGTGCCAAAAATAGGCCACGGACACAGCCGCGCCCAAAAATCAGCCCCCGAAGGTCGGGGTCCCAAGACCCCCCAGCGGAAAAATGGCCAAAAAACGCGTGGGCTATAGCCTTGGTGGGGGGCGTGGGCGAAGTTCGTCCGCGGGACTCGGAATGGCACCATACTTGGCGGGCGGCCTCTGTGTGCCAAAAATAGGCCACGGGCACAGCCGCGCCCAAAAATCAGCCCCCGAAGGTCGGGGTCCCAAGACCCCCCAGCGGAAAAAAGGCCAAAAAACGCATGGGCTATAGCCTTGGTGGGGGGCGTGGGCGAAGTTCGTCCGCGGGACTCGGAATGGCACCACACTTGGCGGGCGGCCTCGGTGTTCCAAAAATAGGCCACGGGCACAGCCGCGCCCAAAAATCAGCCCCCGAAGGTCGGGGTCCCAAGACCCCCCAGCGGAAAAATGGCCAAAAAACGCGTGGGCTATAGCCTTGGTGGGGGGCGTGGGCGAAGTTCGTCCGCGGGACTCGGAATGGCACCATACTTGGCGGGCGGCCTCTGTTTGCGAAAAATAGGCCACGGGCACAGCCGCGCCCAAAAATCAGCCCCCGAAGATCGGGGTCCCAAGACCCCCCAGCGGAAAAAAGGCCAAAAAACGCGTGGGCTATAGCCTTGGTGGGGGGCGTGGGCGAAGTTCGTCCGCGGGACTCGGAATGGCACCATACTTGGCGGGCGGCCTCTGTGTGCCAAAAATAGGCCACGGGCACAGCCGCGCCCAAAAATCAGCCCCCGAAGGTCGGGGTCCCAAGACCCCCCAGCGGAAAAATGGCCAAAAAACGGGTGGGCTATAGCCTTGGTGGGGGGCGTGGGCGAAGTTCGTCCGCGGGACTCGGAATGGCACCATACTTGGCGGGCGGCCTCCGTGTGCCAAAAATAGGCCACGGGCACAGCCACGCCCAAAAATCAGCCCCCGAAGGTCGGGGTCCCAAAACCCCCCAGCGGAAAAATGGCCAAAAAACGCGTGGGCTATAGCCTTGGTGGGGGGCGTGGGCGAAGTTCGTCCGCGGGACTCGGAATGGCACCATACTTGGCGGGCGGCCTCTGTGTGCCAAAAATAGGCCACGGGCACAGCCGCGCCCAAAAATCAGCCCCCGAAGGTCGGGGTCCCAAGACCCCCCAGCGGAAAAAAGGCCAAAAAACGCGTGGGCTATAGCCTTGGTGGGGGGCGTGGGCGAAGTTCGTCCGCGGGACTCGGAATGGCACCATACTAGGCGGGCGGCCTCTGTGTGCCAAAAATAGGCCACGGGCACAGCCGCGCCCAAAAATCAGCCCCCGAAGGTCGGGGTCCAAAGACCCCCCAGCGGAAAAATGGCCAAAAAACGGGTGGGCTATAGCCTTGGTGGGGGGCGTGGGCGAAGTTCGTCCGCGGGACTCAGAATGGCACCATACTTGGCGGGCGGCCTCCGTGTGCCAAAAATAGGCCACGGGCACAGCCGCGCCCAAAAATCAGCCCCCGAAGGTCGGGGTCCCAAGACCCCCCAGCGGAAAAATGGCCAAAAAACGCGTGGGCTATAGCCTTGGTGGGGGGCGTGGGCGAAGTTCGTCCGTGGGACTCGGAATGGCACCATACTTGGCGGGCGGCCTCCGTGTGCCAAAAATAGGCCACGGGCACAGCCGCGCCCAAAAATCAGCCCCCGAACGTCGGGGTCCCAAGACCCCCCAGCGGAAAAATGGTCAAAAAACGCGTGGGCTATAGCCTTGGTGGGGGGCGTGGGCGAAGTTCGTCCGCGGGACTCGGAATGGCACCATACTTGGCGGGCGGCCTCGGTGTGCCAAAAATAGGCCACGGGCACAGCCGCGCCCAAAAATCAGCCCCCGAAGGTCGGGGTCCCAAGACCCCCCAGCGGAAAAATGGTCAAAAAACGCGTGGGCTATAGCCTTGGTGGGGGGCGTGGGCGAAGTTCGTCCGCGGGACTCGGAATGGCACCATACTTGGCGGGCGGCCTCCGTGTGCTAAAAATAGGCCACGGGCACAGCCGCGCCCAAAAATCAGCCCCCGAAGGTCGGGGTCCCAAGACCCCCCGGCGGAAAAATGGCCAAAAAACGGGTGCGCTATAGCCTTGGTGGGGGGCGTGGGCGAAGTTCGTCCGCGGGACTCGGAATGGCACCATACTTGGCGGGCGGCCTCTGTGTGCCAAAAATAGGCCACGGGCACAGCCGCGCCCAAAAATCAGCCCCCGAAGGTCGGGGTCCCAAGACCCCCCAGCGGAAAAATGGCCAAAAAACGCGTGGGCTATAGCCTTGGTGGGGGGCGTGGGCGAAGTTCGTCCGCGGGACTCGGAATGGCACCATACTTGGCGGGCGGCCTCGGTGTGCCAAAAATAGGCCACGGGCACAGCCGCGCCCAAAAATCAGCCCCCGAAGGTCGGGGTCCCAAGACCCCCCAGCGGAAAAATGGCCAAGAAACGGGTGGGCTATAGCCTTGGTGGGGGGCGTGGGCGAAGTTCGTCCGCGGGACTCGGAATGGCACCATACTTGGCGGGCGGCCTCTGTGTGCCAAAAATAGGCCACGGGCACAGCCGCGCCCAAAAATCAGCCCCCGAAGGTCGGGGTCCCAAGACCCCCCAGCGGAAAAATGGCCAAAAAACGGGTGGGCTATAGCCTTGGTGGGGGGCGTGGGCGAAGTTCGTCCGCGGGACTCGGAATGGCACCATACTAGGCGGGCGGCCTCTGTGTGCCAAAAATAGGCCACGGGCACAGCCGCGCCCAAAAATCAGCCCCCGAAGGTCGGGGTCCCAAGACCCCCCAGCGGAAAAATGGCCAAAAAACGGGTGGGCTATAGCCTTGGTGGGGGGCGTGGGCGAAGTTCGTCCGCGGGACTCGGAATGGCACCATACTTGGCGGGCGGCCTCCGTGTGCCAAAAATAGGCCACGGGCACAGCCGCGCCCAAAAATCAGCCCCCGAAGGTCGGGGTCCCAAGACCCCCCAGCGGAAAAATGGCCAAAAAACGCGTGGGCTATAGCCTTGGTGGGGGGCGTGGGCGAAGTTCGTCCGCGGGACTCTGAATGGCACCAGACTTGGCGGGCGGCCTCTGTGTGCCAAAAATAGGCCACGGGCACAGCCGCGCCCAAAAATCAGCCCCCGAAGGTCGGGGTCCCAAGTCCCCCCAGCGGAAAAATGGCCAAAAAACGCGTGGGCTATAGCCTTGGTGGGGGGCGTGGGCGAAGTTCGTCCGCGGGACTCGGAATGGCACCATACTTGGCGGGCGGCCTCTGTGTGCCAAAAATAGGCCACGTGCACAGCCGCGCCCAAAAATCAGCCCCCGAAGGTCGGGGTCCCAAGACCCCCCAGCGGAAAAATGGCCAAAAAAAGGGTGGGCTATAGCCTTGGTGGGGGGCGTGGGCGAAGTTCGTCCGCGGGACTCGGAATGGCCCCAGACTTGGCGGGCGGCCTCCGTGTGCCAAAAATAGGCCACGGGCACAGCCGCGCCCAAAAATCAGCCCCCGAAGGTCGGGGTCCCAAGACCCCCCAGCGGAAAAATGGCCAAAAAAAGGGTGGGCTATAGCCTTGGTGGGGGGCGTAGGCGAAGTTCGTCCGCGGGACTCGGAATGGCACCATACTTGGCGGGCGGCCTCTGTGTGCCAAAAATAGGCCACGGGAACAGCCGCGCCCAAAAATCAGCCCCCGAAGGTCGGGGTCCCAAGACCCCCCAGCGGAAAAATGGCCAAAAAACGCGTGGGCTATAGCCTTGGTGGGGGGCGTGGGCGAAGTTCGTCCGTGGGACTCGGAATGGCACCATACTTGGCGGGCGGCCTCCGTGTGCCAAAAATAGGCCACGGGCACAGCCGCGCCCAAAAATCAGCCCCCGAACGTCGGGGTCCCAAGACCCCCCAGCGGAAAAATGGTCAAAAAACGCGTGGGCTATAGCCTTGGTGGGGGGCGTGGGCGAAGTTCGTCCGCGGGACTCGGAATGGCACCATACTTGGCGGGCGGCCTCGGTGTGCCAAAAATAGGCCACGGGCACAGCCGCGCCCAAAAATCAGCCCCCGAAGGTCGGGGTCCCAAGACCCCCCAGCGGAAAAATGGTCAAAAAACGCGTGGGCTATAGCCTTGGTGGGGGGCGTGGGCGAAGTTCGTCCGCGGGACTCGGAATGGCACCATACTTGGCGGGCGGCCTCCGTGTGCTAAAAATAGGCCACGGGCACAGCCGCGCCCAAAAATCAGCCCCCGAAGGTCGGGGTCCCAAGACCCCCCGGCGGAAAAATGGCCAAAAAACGGGTGCGCTATAGCCTTGGTGGGGGGCGTGGGCGAAGTTCGTCCGCGGGACTCGGAATGGCACCATACTTGGCGGGCGGCCTCTGTGTGCCAAAAATAGGCCACGGGCACAGCCGCGCCCAAAAATCAGCCCCCGAAGGTCGGGGTCCCAATACCCCCCAGCGGAAAAATGGCCAAAAAACGCGTGGGCTATAGCTTTGGTGGGGGACGTGGGCGAAGTTCGTCCGCGGGACTCGGAATGGCACCATACTTGGCGGGCGGCCTCGGTGTGCCAAAAATAGGCCACGGGCACAGCCGCGCCCAAAAATCAGCCCCCGAAGGTCGGGGTCCCAAGACCCCCCAGCGGAAAAAAGGCCAAAAAACGCGTGGGCTATAGCCTTGGTGGGGGGCGTGGGCGAAGTTCGTCCGCGGGACTCGGAATGGCACCATACTTGGCGGGCGGCCTCTGTGTGCCAAAAATAGGCCACGGGCACAGCCGCGCCCAAAAATCAGCCCCCGAAGGTCGGGGTCCCAAGACCCCCCAGCGGAAAAATGGCCAAAAAACGGGTGGGCTATAGCCTTGGTGGGGGGCGTGGGCGAAGTTCGTCCGCGGGACTCGGAATGGCACCATACTTGGCGGGCGGCCTCCGTGTGCCAAAAATAGGCCACGGGCACAGCCGCGCCCAAAAATCAGCCCCCGAAGGTCGGGGTCCCAAGACCCCCCAGCGGAAAAATGGCCAAAAAACGGGTGGGCTATAGCCTTGGTGGGGGGCGTGGGCGAAGTTCGTCCGCGGGACTCGGAATGGCACCATACTTGGCGGGCGGCCTCCGTGTGCCAAAAATAGGCCACGGGCACAGCCGCGCCCAAAAATCAGCCCCCGAAGGTCGGGGTCCCAAGACCCCCCAGCGGAAAAATGGCCAAAAAACGCGTGGGATATAGCCTTGGTGGGGGGCGTGGGCGAAGTTCGTCCGCGGGACCCGGAATGGCCCCAGACTTGGCGGGCGGCCTCCGTGTGCCAAAAATAGGCCACGGGCACAGCCGCGCCCAAAAATCAGCCCCCGAAGGTCGGGGTCCCAAGACCCCCCAGCGGAAAAATGGCCAAAAAACGCGTGGGCTATAGCCTTGGTGGGGGGCGTGGGCGAAGTTCGTCCGCGGGACTCGGAATGGCACCATACTTGGCGGGCGGCCTCCGTGTGCCAAAAATAGGCCACGGGCACAGCCGCGCCCAAAAATCAGCCCCCGAAGGTCGGGGTCCCAAGACCCCCCAGCGGAAAAATGGCCAAAAAACGCGTGGGCTATAGCCTTGGTGGGGGGCGTGGGCGAAGTTCGTCCGCGGGACTCGGAATGGCACCATACTTGGCGGGCGGCCTCCGTGTGCCAAAAATAGGCCACGGGCACAGCCGCGCCCAAAAATCAGCCCCCGAAGGTCGGGGTCCCAAGACCCCCCAGCGGAAAAATGGCCAAAAAACGGGTGGACTATAGCCTTGGTCGGGGGCGTGGGCGAAGTTCGTCCGCGGGACTCGGAATGGCACCATACTTGGCGGGCGGCCTCTGTGTGCCAAAAATAGGCCACGGGCACAGCCGGGCCCAAAAATCCGCCCCCGAAGGTCGGGGTCCCAAGACCCCCCAGCGGAAAAATGGCCAAAAAACGCGTGGGGTATATAGCCTTGGTGGGGGGCGTGGGCGAAGTTCGTCCGCGGGACTCGGAATGGCACCATACTTGGCAGGCGGCCTCTGTGTGCCAAAAATAGGCCACGGGCACAGCCGCGCCCAAAAATCAGCCCCCGAAGGTCGGGGTCCCAAGACCCCCCAGCGGAAAAATGGCCAAAAACGGGTGGGCTATAGCCTTGGTGGGGGGCGTGGGCGAAGTTCGTCCGCGGGACTCGGAATGGCCCCAGACTTGGCGGGCGGCCTCCGTGTGCCAAAAATAGGCCAAGGGCACAGCCTCGCCCAAAAATCAGCCCCCGAAGGTCGGGGTCCCAAGACCCCCCAGCGGAAAAATGGCCAAAAATCGCGTGGGCTATAGCCTTGGTGGGGGGCGTGGGCGAAGTTCGTCCGCGGGACTCGGAATGGCACCATACTTGGCGGGCGGCCTCGGTGATCCAAAAATAGGCCACGGGCACAGCCGCGCCCAAAAATCAGCCCCCGTGTGTTGGGGTCC
>NW_006262942.1:2876-3879 GCF_000493195.1 Citrus x clementina | reverse complement strand
GAAGCCGTGTGCCAAAATAGGCCACGGCCAAAACCGCGGCCAAAAATAACTGCCCGAAGGTCGGCGCGCCAAGTTCATCCAGCGGAAAAAGGACACAAAAACGGGTGGGCTATAGCCTTGGGGGGTGGGGCTGGCCAACTTCGTCCGCCGGACTCGGAATGCCGTGAGACTTTGCGAGGGGCCTCCGCTTACCAAAAATAGGCCGTGTACAAAGCCGCGCCCAAATATAACCGCCCAAAGGCCGGGCGCCAAGTTCGTCCAGCGGAAAAAGGACACAAAAACGGGTGGGCTATAGCCTTGGGGGGTGGGGCTGGCCAACTTCGTCCGCCGGACTCGGAATGCCGCGAGACTTTGCGAGGGGCCTCCGTGTGCCAAAAATAGGCCGCGGGCAAATCCTCCCCCAAAATTAACCGCCCGAAGGCCGGGGCGCCAAGTTCGTCCAGCGGAAAAAGGCCACAAAAACGGGTGGGCTATAGCCTTGGGGGGGGATGCTGGCCCACTTCGTCCGCCGGACTCGGAATGCCGCGAGACTTTGCGAGGGGCGTCTGTCGGCCAAAAATAGGCTGCGGGAAAGCTTCACCCAAAATTAACCGCCCGAAGGCCGGGGCGCCAAGTTCGTCTAGCGGAAAAAGGCCACAAAAACGGGTGGGCTATAGCCTTGGGGGGGGATGCTGGCCCACTTCGTCCGCCGGACTCGGAATGCCGCGAGCCTTTGCGAGGGGCCTCCGTGTGCCAAAAATAGGCCGCGGGAAAAGCCGCGCCCAAAATTAACCGCCCGAAGGCCGGGGCGCCGAGTTCGTCCAACGGAAAAAGGCCACAAAAACGGGTGGGCTATAGCCTTGGGGGGTGGTGTAACACCCTAGGCGAATCCCACATCGGCAAAGCACGAAAGAGATGCTGGGTTTATATGGGGTGATCCACACCTTAATTGGCAAGACGCGTTTTGGGGTGTATGGGGCGCCCCAAAAACAAATCCTTGGCGGCCCTTGTTAAGGCCCAAAGC
>NW_006262942.1:1317-2776 GCF_000493195.1 Citrus x clementina | reverse complement strand
ATCGGCAAGGCACGGGAGAGATGCTGGGTTTATAAGGGGTGATCCACACCTTAATTGGCAAGACGCGTTTTGGGGTGTATGGGCGCCCCAAGAACAAATCCGTGCGGGCCTTGTTAAGGCCCAAAGCGGACAATATCTTGCCAGGTCTGGGTTGGGTCATGACATTATGGTATCAGAGCGGCTCCGCGTGTCCTCTTGAGCGAGGGTGGGGCAAACCTCAGTGAGGACGGTGAGTCCCCAAGGGGGGGTGTATGTAACACCCTAGGGGAATCCCACATCGGCAAAGCACGGGAGAGATGCTGGGTTTATAAGGGGTGATCCACACCTTAATTGGCAAGACGCGTTTTGGGGTGTATGGGCGCCCCAAGAACAAATCCGTGCGGGCCTTGTTAAGGCCCAAAGCGGACAATATCTTGCCAGGTCTGGGTTGGGTCATGACAGGTGGGGCTGGCCAACTTCGTCCGCCGGACTCGGAATGCCGCGAGACTTTGCGAGGGGCCTCCGTGTACCAAAAATAGGCCGCGGGCAAAGTCGTGCCCAAAAATAACCGCCCGACGGCCGGGGCGTCAAGTTTGTCCAGCGGAAAAAGGCCACAAAAACAGGTGGGCTATAGCCTTGGGGGGTGGGGCAGGCCAACTTCGTCCACCGGACTCGGAATGCCGCGAGACTTTGCGAGGGGCCTCCGTCTGCCAAAAATAGGCCGCGGGCAAAGCCACGCCCAAAAATAACTGCCCGAAGGACGGGGCGCCAAGTTCCTCCAGCGGAAAAAGGCCACAAAAACGGGTGGGCTATTGCCTTGGGGGGTGATGCTGGCCAACTTTGTCCGCCGGACTCGCAATGCCGCGAGACTTTCCGAGGGGCCTCCGTGTACCAAAAATAGGCCGCGGGCAAAGCCGTGCCCAAAAATAACCGCCAGACGGCCGGGGCGCCAAGTTTGTCCAGCGGAAAAAGGCCACAAAAACAGGTGGGCTATAGCCTTGGGGGGTGGGGCAGGCCAACTTCGTCCACCGGACTCGGAATGCCGCGAGACTTTACGAGGGGCCTCCGTGTGCCAAAAGTAGGCCGCGGGCAAAGCCACGCCCAAAAATAACTGCCCGAAGGCCGGGGCGCCAAGTTCCTCCAGCGGAAAAAGGACACAAAAACGGGTGGGCTATAGCCTTGGGGGGTGGGTCTGGCCAACTTCGTCCGCCGGACTCGGAATGCCGCGAGACTTTGCGAGGGTCCTCCGTGTGCCAAAAATAGGCCGCGGGCAAAGCCGTACCAAAAATTAACGGCCCGAAGGCCGGGGCGCCAAGTTCGTTCAGCGGAAAAAGGCCACAAAAATGAGTGGGCTATAGCCTTGGGGGGGGATGCCGGCCCACTTCGTCCGCCGGACTCGGAATGCCGCGAGCCTTGCGAGGGGCCTCCGTGTGCCAAACATAGGCCATGAGATGTTTAAAAGGTTCGTGGTTCAAAATTT
>NW_006262942.1:0-1205 GCF_000493195.1 Citrus x clementina | reverse complement strand
TGCTGGCCAACTTCGTCCGCCGGACTCGGAATGCCCCGACCCTGTGCGAGGGGCCTCCGTGTGCCAAAAATAGGCCGCGGCCAAAGCCGCGCCCAAAATTAACCGCCTGAAGGCCGGGGCGCCAAGTTCGTCCAACGGAAAAAGGCCACAAAAAAGGGTGGGCTATAGCCTTGGGGGGTGGGGCTGGCCAACTTCGTCCGCCGGACTCGGAATGCCGCGAGACTTTGCGAGGGGCCTCCGTGTGCCAAACATAGGCCGCGGGCAAAGCCGCGCCCAAAAATAACAGCCCGAAGGCCGGGACGCCAAGTTCGTCCAGCGGAAAAAGGACACAAAAACGGGTGGGCTATAGCCTTGGGGGGTGGGGCTGGCCAACTTCGTCTGCCGGACTCGGAATGCCGCGAGACTTTACGAGGGGCCTCCGTGTGCCAAATATAGGCCGCGGGCAATGCCACGTCCAAAAATAACCGCCCGACGGCCGGGGCGCTAACTTCGTCCCACGGAAAAAGGCCACAAAAACGGGTGGGCTATAGCCTTGGGGGCTGATGCTGGCCAACTTCGTCCGCCGGACTCGGAATGCCGCGAGACTTTGCGAGGGGCCTCCGTGTGCCAAAAATAGGCCGTGGGCAAAGCCGCGCCCAAAAATTACCGCCCGACGGCCGGGGCGCCAAGTTCGTCCAGCGGAAAAAGGCCACAAAAACGGGTGGGCTATAGCCATGGGGGGTGATGCTGGCCAACTTCGTCCGCCGGACTCGGAATGCCGCGAGACTTTGCGAGGGGCCTCCGTGTGCCAAAAATAGGCCGCGGGCAAAGCCGCGCCCAAAAATAACAGCCCGAAGGCCGGGACGCCAAGTTCGTCCAGCGGAAAAAGGACACAAAAACGGGTGGGCTATAGCCTTGGGGGGTGGGGCTGGCCAACTTCGTCCGCCGGACTCGGAATGCCGCGAGACTTTACGAGGGGCCTCCGTGTGCCAAATATAGGCCGTGGGCAAAGCCGCGCCCAAAAATTACCGCCCGACGGCGGGGGCGCCAAGTTCGTCCAGCGGAAAAAGGCCACAAAAACGGGTGGGCTATAGCCTTGGGGGGTGGGGATGCCCAACTTCGTCCGCCGGACTCGGAATGCCGCGAGACTTTGCGAGGGGCCTCCGTGTGCCAAAACTAGGCCGCAGGCAAAGCCACGCCCAAAAATAACAGCCCGAAGGCCGGGG
>NW_006262943.1:1846-4125 GCF_000493195.1 Citrus x clementina | reverse complement strand
CGGCTTTGCCCGCGGCCTATTTTTAGCACACGGAGGAACCTCGCAAAGTCTCGCGGCATTCCGAGTCCGGCGGACGAAGTCGGCCAGCCCCACCCCCCAAGGCTATAGCCCACCCGTTTTTGTGGCCTTTTTCCACTTGACGAACATGGCGCCCTGGCCTTCGGGATGTTATTTTTGGGCGCGGCTTTGCCCGCGGTCTATTTTTGGCACACGGAGGCCCCTCGCAAAGTCTCGCGGCATTCCGAGTCCGGTTGACGAAGTTGGCCAGCCCCACCCCCCAAGGCTATAGCCCACCCGTTTTTGTGGCCTTTTTCCGCTGGACGAACTTGGCGCCCCGGCCAGCGGGCGGTTATTTTTGGGTACGGCTTTGCCCGCAGCCTAGTTTTGGCACACGGAGGCCCCTCGCAAAGTCTCGCGGGATTCCGAGTCCGGCGGACGAAGTTGGCCAGCCCCACCCCCCAAGGCTATAGCCTACCCGTTTTTGTGGCCTTTTTCCGCTGGACGAACTTGGCGCCCCGGCCTTCGGGATGTTATTTTTGGGCGCGGCTTAGCCCGCGGCCTATTTTTGGCACACGGAGGCCCCTCGCAAAGTCTCGCGGCATTCCGAGTCCGGCTGACGAAGTTGGCCAGCCCCACCCCCCAAGGCTATAGCCCACCCGTTTTTTTGGCCTTTTTCCGCTGGACGAATTTGGCGCCCCGGCCAGCGGGCGGTTATTTTTGGGCGCGGCTTTAGCCGCAGCCTAGTTTTGGCACACGGAGGCCCCTCGCAAAGTCTCGCGGGATTCCGAGTCCGGCGGACGAAGTTGGCCAGCCCCACCCCCCAAGGCTATAGCCCACCCGTTTTTGTGGCTTTTTTCCGCTGGACAAACTTGGCGCCCCGGCCTTCGGGCGGGTATTTTTGGGCGCGGCTTTGCCCGCGGCCTATTTTTGTCACACGGAGGAACCTCGCAAAGTCTCGCGGCATTCCGAGTCCGGCGGACGAAGTTGGCCAGCCCCACCCCCCAAGGCTATAGCCCACCCGTTTTTGTGACCTTTTTCCGCTGGACGAACTTGGCGCCCCGGCCTTCGGGCGGTTATTTTTGGGAGCGGCTTTGGCCGCGGCCTATTTTTGGCACATGGAGGGCCCTCGCAAAGTCTCGCGGGATTCCGAGCACACGGAGGCCCCTCGCAAAGTCTCGCGGCATTCCGAGTCCGGCTGACAAAGTTGGCCAGCCCCACCCCTCAAGGCTATAGCCCACCCGTTTTTGTGGCTTTTTTCCGCTGGACGAACTTGGCGCCCCTTCGGGCGGTTATTTTTGGGCGCGGCTTTGCCCGCGGCCTATTTTTGGCACACGGAGGGCCCTCGTAAAGTCTCGCGGGATTCCAAGTCCAGCGGACGAAGTTGGGCAGCCCCACCCCCCAAGGCTATAGCTTACCCGTTTTTCTGGCCTTTTTCTGCTGGACGAAATTGGCGCCCCGGCCTTTGGGCGGTTATTTTTGGCCGCGGCTGTGCCCGCGGCCTATTTTTGCCACACGGAGGCCGCCCGCAAAGTCTCGCGCCATTCCGAGTCTGGCGGACGAAGTCGGCCAGCCCCACCCCCCAAGGCTATAGCCCACCCGTTTTTGTGGCCTTTTTCCGCTGGACGAACATGGCGCCCTGGCCTTCGGGATGTTATTTTTGGGCGCGGCTTTGCCCGCGGCCTATTTTTGGCAAACGGAGGCCCCTCGCAAAGTCTCGCGGCATTCCGAGTCCGGCTGACGAAGTTGACCAGCCCCACCCCCCAAGGCTATAGCCCACCCGTTTTTGTGGCCTTTTTCCGCTGGACGAACTTGGCGCCCCGGCCAGCGGGCGGTTATTATTGGGCACGGCTTTGCCCGCGGCCTATTTTTGGCACATGGAGGCCCCTCGCAAAGTCTCGCGGGATTCCGAGTCCGGCGGACGAAGTTGGCCAGCCCCACCCCCCAAGGCTATAGCCCACCCGTTTTTGTGGCCTTTTTCCGCCGGACGAACTTGGCGCCCCGGCCTTCGGGCGGTTATTTTTGGGCGCGGCTTTGCCCGCGGCCTATTTTTAGCACATGGAGGGCCCTCGCAAAGTCTCACGGCTTTCCGAGTCCGGCGGACGAAGTTGGCCAGCCCCACCCCCCAAGGCTATAGCCCACCCGTTTTTGTGACCTTTTTCCGCTGGACGAACTTGGCGCCCCGGCCTTCGGGCGGTTATTTTTGGGAGCGGCTTTGCCCGCGGCCTATTTTTAGCACATGGAGGACCCTCCCAAACTCTCGCGGCATTTCGAGTCCGGCG
>NW_006262943.1:0-1389 GCF_000493195.1 Citrus x clementina | reverse complement strand
TTTCCGCTGGACGAACTTGGCGCCCGGGCCAGCGGGCGGTTACTTTTGGGCACGGCTTTGCCCGCGGCCTATTTTGGCACACGGAGGGCCCTCGCAAAGTCTCGTGGGATTCCGAGTCTGGCTGACGAAGTTGGCCGGCCCCACCCCCCAAGGCTATAGCCCACCCGTTTTTGTGGCCTTTTTCCGCTGGACGAACTTGGCGCCCCGGCCTTCGGGTGGTTATTTTAGGGCTCAGCTTTTCCCGCGGCCTATTTTTCACACACGGAGGGCCCTCGCAAAGTCTAGCGGTATTCCGAGTCCTACGGACGAAGTTATCCGGCCCTACCCCCCAAGGCTATAGCCCACCCGTTTTTGTGGCCTTTTTCCGCTGGACGAACTTGGCGCCCCGGCCTTCGGGCGGTTATTTTTGGGCGTGGTTCTGCCCGTGGCCTATTTTGGCACACGGAGGCCACTCGCAAAGTCTCGCGGGATTCCGAGTCCGGCGGACGAAGTTGGCCCGGCCCACCCCCCAAGGCTATAGCCCACCCGTTTTTGTGGCCTTTCTCCGCTGGACGAACTTGGCGCCCCGGCCTTCGGGCGGTTATTTTTGTGCGCGGCTTTGCCCGCGGCCTAGTTTTGGCACATGGAGGCCCTCGCAAAGTCTCGCGGGATTCCAAGTCCGGCGGACGAAGTTGGCCAGCCCCACCCCCCAAGGTTATAGCCCACCCGTTTTTGTGGCCTTTTTCCGCTGGACGAACTTGGCGCCCCGGACTTCGGGCGGTTATTTTTTGGCGCGGCTCTGCCCGCGGCCTATTTTGGCACACGGAGGCCCCTCGCAAAGTCTCGCGGGATTCCGAGTCCGGCGGACGAAGATGGTGAGCCCCACCCCCAAAGGCTATAGCCCACCCGTTTTGTGGCCTTCTTCCGCTGGACGAAATTAGTGCCCCGGCCTTCGGGCGGTTATTTTTGGGCACGGCTTTGTCCGCGGCCTAGTTTTGGCACACGGAGGCCCCTCGCAAAGTCTCACGGCATTCCGAGTCCGGGGGACGAAGTGGGCCGGCCCCACCCCCCAAGGCTATAGCCCTCCCGTTTTTGTGGCCTTTTTCCGCTGGACGAACTAGGTGCCCCGGCCTTCGGGCGGTTATTTTTGGGGGCGGCTTTGCCCGCGGCCTATTTTTGGCACACGGAGGCCCCTCGCAAAGTCTCGCGGCATTCCGAGTCCGGCGGACGAAGTTGGCCAGCCCCACCCCCCAAGGCTGTCGCCCACCCGTTTTGGTGGCCTTTTTCCGCTGGACGAACTTGGCGCCCCGGCCTTCGGGCGGTTATTTTTGGGCGCGGCTTTTTTCCGCAGCCAAGTTTTGGCACACGGAGGCCCCTCGTAAAGTCTCGCAGAATTCCGAGTCCGACGGA
>NW_006262944.1:2658-3977 GCF_000493195.1 Citrus x clementina | reverse complement strand
GGGCTGGCCAACTTCGTCCGCCGGACTCGGAATGGCGCGAGACTTTGCGAGGCACCTCCGTGTGCCAAAAATAGGCCGCGGGCACAGCCGCGCCCAAAAATAACCGCCCGAAGGCCGGGGCGCCAAGTTCGTCCAGCGGAAAAAGCCCACAAAAACGGGTGGGCTATAGCCTTGGGGGGTGGGGCTGGCCGTCTTCGTCCGCCGGACTCGGAATGGCGCGAGACTTTGCGAGGCGACTCCGTGCGCCAAAAATAGGCCGTGCGCACAGCCGAACCCAAAAATAACCGCCCGAAGGCCGGGTCGCCAAATTCGTCCATCGGAAAAAGGCCACAAAAACGGGTGGGCTATAGCCTTGGGGGGTGGGGCTGGCCAACTTCGTCCGCCGGACTCAGAATGGCGTGAGACTTTACGAGGCGCCTCCGTGTGCCAAAAAAGGCTGAGGGCACAGCCGCACTCAAAAATAACTGCCGGAAGGCTGGGGTGCCAAGTTCGTCCAGCGGAAAAAAGCCACAAAAACGGGTGGGTTATAGCCTTGGGGGGTGGGGCTGGGCAACTTCGTCCGCCGGACTCGGAACGGCGCGAGACTTTGCGAGGCGCCTCCGTGTGCCAAAAATAGGCCGCGGGCACAGCCGCACCCAAAAATAACTGCCCGAAGGCCGGGGCGCCAAGTTCGTCCAGCGGAAAAAGCCCACAAAAACGGGTGGGCTATAACCTTGGGGGGTGGGGCTGGCCAACTTAGTCCGCCGGACTCGGAATGGCGCGAGACTTTGCGAGGCGCCTCCGTGTGCAAAAAATAGGCCGCGGACACAGACGCGCCCAAAAATAACCGCCCGAAGGCTGGGGCGCCAAGTTCGTCCAGCGGAAAATGGCCACCAAAACGGGTGGGCTATAGCCTTGGGGGGTGGGGCTGGCCAACTTCGTCCGCGGGACTTGGAATCGCGCGAGACTTTGCGAGGTGCCTCCATGTGCTAAAAATAGGCCGCGGGCACAGTCGCGCCCAAAAATAACTGCCCGAAGGCCGGGGCGCCAAGTTCGTCCTGCGGAAAAAGCCCACAGTAACGGGTGGGCTATAGCCATGGGGGGTGGGGCTGGCCAACTTCATCCGCCGGACTCGGAATGGCGCGAGACTTTGCGAGGCACCTCCGTGTGCCAAAAATAGGCCGCGGGCACAGCCGCACTAAAAAATAACCACCTGAAGGCCGGGGCGCCAAGTTCGTCCAGCGGAAAAAGGCCACAAAAACGGGTGGGCTATAGCCTTGGGGGGTTGGGCTGGCCGACTTCGTCCGCCGGACTCGGAATGGTGCGAGACTTTGCGAGGC
>NW_006262944.1:0-2350 GCF_000493195.1 Citrus x clementina | reverse complement strand
GGGGCTGCCCAATTTGTCCCCCGGACTCGGAATGGCGGGAGACTTTACGAGGCACCTCCGGGTTCCGAAAATAGGGCGGCGTGCACTTCGGTGCCCAAAAATAACCGCCCGAAGGCCGGGGCGCCAAGTTCTTCCAGGGGAAAAAGGCCAGAAAAACGGGTGGGGTTATAGCCTTGGAAGGTGGGGCGGCCCAACTTCGTCCGCCGGTTTCGGAATGGAGCGAGACTTTGCGAGACACCTCCGTGTGCCAAAAATAGGCTGCGGGCACAGCCGCGCCCAAAAATAATGGCCTGAAGGCCGGGGCGTCAAGTTCGTCCTGCGGAAAAAAGCCACAAAAACGGGTGGGCTATAGCCTTGGGGGGTGGGGCTGGCCAACTTCGTCCGCCGGACTCGGAATGGCGCGAGACTTTACGAGGCACCTCCGTGTTCCGAAAATAGGCTGCGTGCACATCCGCACCCAAAAATAACAGCCCGAAGGCCAGGGCGCCAAGTTCGTCCATCGGAAAAAGGCCACAAAAACGGGTGGGCTATAGCCTTGGGGGGAGAGGCTAGCCAACTTCGTCCGCCGGACTCGGAATGGCGCGAGAATTTGCGAGGTGCCTACGTGCGCCAAAAATAGGCCGCGCGCACAGCCGAACCCAAAAATAACCGCCCGAAGGCCGGGTCACCAAATTCGTCCATCGGAAAAAGGCCACAAAAACGGGTGGGCTATAGCCTTTGGGGGAGGGGCTGGCCAACTTCGTCCGCCGGACTCGGAATGGCGCGAGACTTTGCCAGGTGCCTCTGTGCGCCAAAAATAGGCCGCGGGCACAGCCGACCCCAAAAATAACCGCCCGAAGGCTGGGGCGCCAAGTTCGTCCAGCGGAAAAAAGCCACAAAAACGGGTGGGCTATAGCCTTGGGGCATGGGGCTGGCCAACTTCGTCCGCCGGACTCGGAATGGCGTGAGACTTTGCGAGGCACCTCTGTGTGCCAAAAAATGGCCGCGGGCACAGTCGCGCCAAAAAATAACCGCCCGAAGGCCGGGGCGCAAAGTTCGTCCAGCGGAAAAAGGCCACAAAAACGGGTGGGCTATAGCCTTGGGGGGTGGGGCTCGCCAACTTCGTCCGCCGGACTCGGAATGGCGCGAGACCTTGCGAGGCGCCTCCATGTGCCAAAAATAGGCTGTGATCACAGCCGCGCCCAAAAATAACGGCCTGAAGGCCGGGGCGCCAAGTTCGTCCAGCCGAAAAAGGCCACAAAAACGGGTGGGCTATAGCCTTGGGGCGGGGGGCTGGCCAACTTTGTCCGCCGGACTCGGAATGGCGTGAGACTTTACGAGGTGCCCCCGTGTGCGAAAAAAGGCTGAGGGCACAGCCGCGTTAAAAAATAACCGCCCGAAGGCTGGGGCGCCAAGTTCGCCCAGCGGAAAAAAGCCACAAAAACGGGTGGGCTATAGCCTTGGGGGGTGGGGCTGGCCAACTTCGTCCGCCGGACTCTGAATGCCGTGAGTCTTTTCGAGGGGCCTCCAGGTGCCAAACATAGGCCGCGGTCAAAGCCGCGCCGAACAATAACCGCCCGAAGGCCAGGGCGCCAAGTTCGTCCAGCGCAAAAAGGCCACAAAAACGGGTGGGCTATAGCCTTGGGGGGTGGGGCTGGCGAACTTCGTCCGCCGGACTCGGAATGCCGCGAGACTTTGCGAGGGGCCTCCGTGTGCCAAAAATAGGCCGCGTGTAAAGCCGCGTGCAAAAATAAAATGCCCGAAGGCCGGGGCGCCAAGTTCGTCCAGCGCAAAAGGCCCACAAAAAACGGGTGGGCTATAGCCTTGGGGGGTGGGGCTGGCCAACTTCGTCCGCCGGACTCGGAATGGCGCGAGACTTTGCGAGGCGCCTCCGTGTGCCAAAAATAGGCCGCGGGCACAGCCGCGCCCAAAAATAACCGCCCGAAGGCCGGGGCGCCAAGTTCGTCCAGCGGAAAAAGCCCACAAAAACGGGTGGGCTATAGCCTTGGGGGGTGGGGCTGGCCGACTTCGTCCGCCGGACTCGGAATGGCGCGAGACTTTGCGAGGCGCCTTCGTGTGCCAAAAATAGGCCGCGGGCACAGCCGCGCCCAAAAATAACCGCCCGAAGGCCGGGGCGCCAAGTTCGTCCAGCGGAAAAAGGCCACAAAAACGGGTGGGCTATAGCCTTGGGGGGTGGGGCTGGCCCACTTCGTCCGCCGGACTCGGAATGGCGCAAGACTTTGTGAGGCGCCTCCGTGTGCCAAAAATATGCCGCGGGCACAGCCGCGTACAAAAATAACCGCCCGAAGGCCGGGCCGCCAAGTTCGTCCAGCGGAAAAAGGCCACAAAAACGGGTGGGCCATAGCCTTGG
>NW_006262945.1:0-3672 GCF_000493195.1 Citrus x clementina | reverse complement strand
CGTATCTTTTAAAGCTTAAATATTTTTCATATATTTTTAAATCATTATTCTCACTTTATAAAGGCTTTATATTCTATGAAAATGTTTTTATACAATTGGTTATTCTCATGTTAATGGTTTGAATTGAAAAAGCTTTGAGAATTTTGATAAATAACAAGTATTGCTTAAAATCCTAAAAATGGACTTATTTGACAAGTTTTATAAAGTTAAAAGTCTTCCAAAAATCGGTTTTTCAAAAAGATCAAATTTGTGAAGCATGCCAATTTGGTAAACAAATCAAAACCTCTTTTAAAAGTAAAAATCATATTTCTACTTCAAAACCGCTTCAATTACTTCATACAGATTTATTTGGACCTTCAAGGTATGCTAGCTTAAGTGGAACATATTACACTTTTGTAATTGTTGATGATTTTTCAAGATACACATGAGTATTATTCTTAGCTAATAAGGATGATGCTCTTGATGCTTTTAAAGTGCTTTATAAGAAAATTCAAAATGAAAAAGGGTACGATATTGTATGCATTAGAAGTGATCATGAAGGAGAGTTTGAAAACTATACATTTGAAACCTTTTGCAATAATCTAGGCATTGTGCATCAATTTTCATCACCTAGAACTCCACAACAAAATGGAGTTATTGAGAGAAAGAATATGTCAATTCAAGAAACGGCTAGGATTATGTTGAATGAAAATTCCTTACCTAAGTATTTTTGGGCCGAGGCCGTCAACACCGCTTGTTATGTTTTAAATCATGTGTTGATTAGACCTAATCTTAATAAAACTCCATATGAGCTTTGGAAAGATAGAAAACCCAACATTAGTTATTTCAAAGTTTTTGGATACAAATGTTTTATTTTGAACACAAAAGATAATCTCGGCAAATTTGATCCAAAATTCGATGTTGGTATTTTTCTTGGATATTCAAACTCAAGCAAAGCTTATGGAGTTTATAACAAAAGAACTCTAGTGGTGGAAGAATCTATGCATGTTACATTTGATGAATCTAACCCCTCCTCTACGGAGAAAGTTGTTGTTGATAATGATACAGATGAAGAATTACAAAAAGAGTCATCAAAGGATAACCAAAAGGATGCATCGCATGGGAATCAAGATGAACAACATGAAGAAATGAATGTAGAGCAAAATGAAGGTACTTCTCAATCACTCCCCAAGGGATGGAAGTATGTTTCTTCTCATCCTAAGGACTTGATTTTAGGAGATCCCTCAAATAGCATAACAACTAGATCATCATTTAGAATTGCTTGTGAGCATGCTGCATTCATATCTCAAATTGAACTAAAATCCTTTGCAAATGTGGAAAATGATGAAGCTTGGATTATGGCAATGCAAGAGGAGTTAAATCAATTGGAGAGAAACAATGTGTGGGAATTAGTTCCTAAACCGGAACATCAATCCATTATAGGCACTAAATGGGTATTTAGAAATAAAATGGATGAATCCAGTGTGGTTGTAAGGAATAATGCTAGACTAGTGGCTCAAGGTTACAACCAAGAAGAGGGAATTGATTTTGCTGAAACATTTGCACCTGTAGCTAGATTAAAATCCATTAGGATGTTGTTAGCATTTGTATGTCATAAAGATTGCATTTTATTTCAAATGGATGTCAAGAGTGCTTTCTTAAATGGTTATATTATGGAGGAAGTTTATGTGAAACAACCCCCTGGTTTTGAAAATGAAAAATTTCCAAATTATGTTTTGTCAAAAGCATTGTATGGATTAAAGCAAGCACCTAGAGCATGGTATGATAGGCTTAAGAATTTCTTATTGGATAACGGTTTTTCAATGGGTAAAGCGGATACTACTCTCTCTGTTAAGCATAAAAATCAAGATATTCTTGTTGTTCAAATTTATGTTGATGATATTATTTTGGTTCTACTAATGAATTCTTGTGTAAAGAATTTTCATCTTGTATGAGTAAAGAATTTGAAATGAGTATGATGGGAGAGTTGAACTACTTTCTTGGGCTGCAAATAAAACAAAATGAGAAAGGAATTTTCATAAATCAAGCCAAGTATGTGAAAGACCTACTCAAGCGATTTGACATTGATGATTCAAAGACCAAAAGCACTCCAATGAGCACAACAACTAAGCTTGACAAAGATGAAAAAAGCAAAGAAGTGGATATCAAAATGTATCGAGGTTGGTTGCTAAATTGGAGTCCATATGGGAGTGTTTTAACCACTTTGTTTTTTAGGATATGTTCATTTTTAAAGGGAGATTCTGCCAAAATTTTTTCGACATAGGTAATCTCTGAACTTCTCTTTTTAATCTTTTCACGCTCATTTGTTTTTTATGATGAAGGAGGAGATAATTTATATATAATATGTTGAAAATTTTTCTTTTTACTTTTGTGGTTAAAAATTGATGGGCACATATTCAGGGGGAGCTAAATTCTACAAATATTTTACTTAGGGGGAGCACATATTTAAGGGGAGCAAAATTGCACAAGTATTTTCTTGAAAAGTTTGTCATCATAAAAAAGGGGGAGATTGTTAACATAAATATTTCTTTATTATTGATGTTGATGATAACAAACTTGATTAAAATTGATTAATCTTTTAAAAGCTCAAAATAGTTTTCATATACTTTTAAATCATCATTCTCACTTTATAAAGGCTTTATATTCTATGAAAATGTTTTTATAAAATTGGTTATTCTCATGTTAATGGTTTGAATTGAAAAAGCTTTGAGAATTTTGATAAATAACAAGTATTGCTTAAAATCCTGAAAATGGACTTATTTGACAAGTTTTATAAAGTTTTGGGCCATAAAATATTTTTATAAAGTTTTGGGGCCAAACTATAATTTTGCAAAATAATTCACTGTAGAAAACGACGATCCAATATCTCAATAACGGCGATCCGACATCAAACAGAATTGAAGAGTTGCCTTTGGACATTAACAACGATTCCACATCTTGAAAACGGCAATCCGACAATTTGAAATTTCTGTCCAACAGTCATACTTGTAGAAATGACAAAGAACTTGTTTGCAGATGAACTAAAACATGTCTAAATCAGAGAAAATGTTGAAGCAACTGCTGCAGAAATCCAGAAGCAAATACAGACAAGACTACCCGCATGGTAACTGACAAAGCAGCGACAGATGGGACAAAAAGATATGCGATTCGAGGTTTCCAAAAAAAAAACACATGTTGCCATATGCTTTTGGTTGCCCTAATTCCAAGATATAAAAAAAACACACATGAATGAAAAAAGAAGGAGGTACCGTCACACAAAAACAACATAGATAAAAAGAAAAAGAAGAGAACCAGAGAGAGTTAAGGGCTAAAAGAAGAGATTTCTGAGAAAAAGAATGAGAGATCATAAAAACCAAAAAGAGGGACATCTTGAATTTAGTGGATCTCAATTTCTACTCTTTATTTACTTGCTTTTACATTTCTATGGGAATGTATTTCATGGCAAAAGCGTGTATTGTTACTGTTTTATTGCTTATCATGAACTAAACTTTGATGTAATTGGGTGTTAAACAAGCTTAATGGTTATTTGACTTATATATCGGTGTTGCTTAGAATCTGTTGTAGCATTTTGTCTTGATTTTACTTATTGCAAATCTCTATTTTGTTAACATAAATATTTCTTTATTATTGATTTTGATGATAACAAACTTGATTAAAATTGATTAATCTAAC
>NW_006262946.1:3141-4207 GCF_000493195.1 Citrus x clementina | reverse complement strand
GGCGTGGGCAAAGTTCGTCCGTCGGACTCAGAATGGCCCCAGACTTTGCGGGCGGCCTCCGCGTGCCAAAAATAGGCCACGGGCACAGCCGCGCCCAAAAATCAGCCCCCGAAGGTCGGGGCGCCAAGAAACCCCAGCGGAAAAATGGCCAAAAAATGGGTGGGCTATGGTCTTCGTGGGGGGCGTGGGCGAAGTTCGTCCGCCGGACTCGGAATGGCCCAAGACTTTGCGGGCGGATTCCGTGTGCCAAAAATAGGCCACGGGCACAGCCGCGCCCAAAAATCAGCCCCCGAAGGTCGGGGAGCCAAGACCCCCCCGCGGAAAAATGACCAAAAATCGGGTGGGCTATAGCCTTGGTGGGGGGCGTGGGTGAAGTTCGTCCGCCGGACTCGGAATGGCCCCAGACTTTGCGGGCGGCCTCCGTGTGCCAAAAATAGGCCACGGGCACTGCCGCGCCCAAAAATCAGCCCCCTTTCCGTTGGGGCGCTAAGACCCCCCAGCGGAAAAATGGCCAAAAAACGGGTGGGCTATAGCCTTGGTGGGGGGCGTGGGCGAAGTTCGTCCGCCGGACTCGGAATGGCTCCAGACTTTGCGGGCGGCCTCCGTGTGCCAAAAATAGGCCACGGGCACAGCCGCGGCCGAAGGTCGGGGCGCCAACACTCGCCAGCGGAAAAATGGCCAAAAAACGGGTGGGCTATAGCCTTGGCGGGGGGCGTGGGCGAAGTTCGTCCGCCGGACTCGGAATTTCCCCAGACATTGCGGGCGGCCTCCGTGTGACAAAAATAGGCCACGGGCACAGCCGCGCCCAAAAATGAGCTCCCGAAGGTTGGGGTTCCAACACCCCCCAGCGGATAAATGGCCAAAAAACTGGTGGGCTATAGCCTTGGTGGGGGGCGTGAGCGAAGTTCGTCCGCCGGACTCGGAATGGCCCAGACTTTGCGGGCGGCTTTCGTGTGCCCAAAATAGGCCACGGGCACAGCCGCGCCCGAAGGTCGGGGCGCCAACACTCGCCGCGGAAAAATGGGCCAAAAACGGGTGGGCTATAGCCTTGGCGGGGGGCGTGGGC
>NW_006262946.1:1587-2868 GCF_000493195.1 Citrus x clementina | reverse complement strand
TGAGCGCCCTAAGGTTGGGGTAACAACACTCCCCAGCGGAAAAATGGCCAAAAAACGGGTGGGCTATAGCCTTGGTGGGGGGCGCGGGCGAAGTTCGTCCGCCGGACTCGGAATGGCCCCAGACATCAGCGGGCGGCCTCCGTGTGCCAAAAATAGGCGACGGACACAGCCGCGCCCAAAAATGAGCGCCCGAAGGTCGGGGTAACAACACCCCCAGCGGAAAAATGGCCAAAACAACGGGTGGGCTATAGCCTTGTGGGGGGGCGTGGGCGAAGTTCGTCCGCCGGACTCGGAATGGCCCCATAATTGGCGGGCGGCCTCCGTGTGCCAAAAATAGGCAACGGGCACAGCCGCACCCAAAAATGAGCGCCCGAAGGTTGGGGTAACAACACTCCCCAGCGGAAAAATGGCCAAAAAACGGGTGGGCTATAGCCTTGGTTGGGGGCGCGGGCGAAGTTCGTCCGCCGGACTCGGAATGGCCCCAGACTTTGCGGGCGGCCTCCGTGTGCCAAAAATAGGCCACGGGCACAGCCGCGTCCAAAAATGAGCGCCCGAAGGTCGGGGCGCCAACACCCCCCAGCGGAAAAATGGCCAAGAAACGGGTGTGCTATAGCCTTGGCGGGGGGCGTGGGCGAAGTTCTTCCGCCGGACTCGGAATGGCCCCATACTTTGCGGGCGGCCTCCGTGTGCCAAAAATAGGCCACGGGCACAGCCGCACCCAAAAATGAGCGCCCTAAGGTTGGGGTAACAACACTCCCCAGCGGAAAAATGGCCAAAAAACGGGTGGGCTATAGCCTTGGTGGGGGGCGCGGGCGAAGTTCGTCCGCCGGACTCGGAATGGCCCCAGACATCAGCGGGCGGCCTCCGTGTGCCAAAAATAGGCGACGGACACAGCCGCGCCCAAAAATGAGCGCCCGAAGGTCGGGGCACCAACACCCCCCAGCGGAAAAATGGCCAAAAAACGGGTGGGCTATAGCCTTGGCGGGGGGCGTGGGCGAAGTTCGTCCGCCGGACTCGGAATGGCCCCAGACTTTGCGGGCGGCCTCCGTGTGCCAAAAATAGGCCACGGGCACAGCCGCGCCCGAAGGTCGGGGCGCCAACACTCGCCAGCGGAAAAATGGCCAAAAAACGGGTGGGATATAGCCTTGGCGGGGGGCGTGGGCGAAGTTCGTCCGCCGTACTCAGAATGGCCCCAGACTTTACGGGCGGCCTCCGTGTGCCAAAAATAGGGCACGGGCTCAGCCGCGCCCAAAAATGAGCGCCCGAAGGTCGGGGCGCCAA
>NW_006262946.1:1052-1487 GCF_000493195.1 Citrus x clementina | reverse complement strand
CGGGGGGCGTGGGCGAAGTTCTTCCGCCGGACTCGGAATGGCCCCATACTTTGCGGGCTGCCTCCGTGTGCCAAAAATAGGCCTCGGACACAGCCGCGCCCAAAAATGAGCGCCCGAAGGTCGGGGCGCCAACACCCCACAGCGGAAAAATGGCAAAAAAACGTGTGGGCTATAGCCTTGGTGGGGGGCGTGGGCGAAGTTCGTTCGCCGGACTCGGAATGGCGCCAAACTTTGCGGGCTGCCTCCGTGTGCCAGAAATAGGCCACGGGCACAGGCACGCCCAAAAATGAGTGCCCGAAGGTCGGGGCGCCAACCCCCCAGCGGAAAAATGGCCAAGAAACGGGTGTGATATAGCCTTGGTGGGGGGCGTCGGCGAAGTTCGTCCGCCGGACTCAGAATGGCCGCAGACTTTGCGGGCGGCCTCCGTGTGCTAAA
>NW_006262946.1:0-900 GCF_000493195.1 Citrus x clementina | reverse complement strand
GACTTTACGGGCGGCCTCGTGTGCCAAAAAAAGGCCAGGGACCCAGCCGCGCCCAAAAATGAGCGCCCGAAAGTCGGGGCGCCAACACCCCCCAGCGAAAAAATGGCCAAAAAACGTGTGGGCTATAGCCTTGGTGGGGGGCGTGGGCGAAGTTCATCCGCCGGACTCGGAATGGCGCCAGACTTTGCGGGCGGCCTCCGTGTGCCAAAAATAGGACACGGGCACAGCCGCGCCCATAAATGAGCGCCCGAAGGTGGGGGCGCCAACACCCCCCAGCGGAAAAATTGCGGAAAAACGGGTGGGCTATAGCCTTGGCGGGGGGCGTGGGCGAAGTTCGTCCGCCTGACTCGGAATGGCCCCAGACTCTGCGGGCGGCCTCCGTGTGCCAAAAATAGGCCACGGGCACAGCCGCGCCCAAAAATGAGCGCCCGAAGGTCGGGGCGCCAACACCCCCCAGCGGAAAAATGGCCAAAAAACGTGTGGGCTATAGCCTTGGTGGGGGGCGTGGGCGAAGTTCGTCCGCCGGACTCGGAATGGCGCCAGACTTTGCGGGCAGCCTCCGTGTGCCAGAAATAGGCCACGGGCACAGCCACACCCAAAAATGAGCGCCCGAAGGTCGGGGCACCAACCCCCCAGCGGAAAAATGGCCAAGAAACGGGTGTGCTATAGCCTTGGTGGGGGGCGTGGGCGAAGTTCATCCGCCGGACTCGGAATGGCGCCAGACTTTTCGGGCGGCCTCCGTGTGCCAAAAATAGGCCACGGGCACAGCCGCGCCCATAAATGAGCGCCCGAAGGTCGGGGCGCCAACACCCCCCAGCGGAAAAATTGCGGAAAAACGGGTGGGCTATAGCCTTGGCGGGGGGCGTGGGCGAAGTTCGTCCGCCGGACTCGGAAGGCCCC
>NW_006262947.1:1969-3798 GCF_000493195.1 Citrus x clementina | reverse complement strand
GGGGGTCTTGGCACCCCGACCATCGGGGGCTGATTTTTGGGCGCAGCTGTGCCCGTGGCGTATTTGTGGCACACGGAGGCCGCCCGCAAAGTCTGGGGCCATTCCGAGTCCGGCGGACGAACTTCGCCCACGCCCCCCACCAAGGCAATACCAGCCCGTTTTTTGGCCATTTTTCCGCTGGGGGGTCTTGGCACCCCGACCTTCGGGGGATGATTTTTGGGCGCGGCTGTGCCCGTTGCCTAATATTGGCCAACGGAGGCCGCCCGCAAAGTCTGGGGCCAGTCCGAGTCCGGCGGACGAACTTCGCCCACGCCCCCCACCAAGGCTATAGCCCACCCGTTTTTTGGCCATTTTTCCTCTGGGGGGTCTTGGCACCCCGACCTTCGGGGGCTGATTTTTGGGCGCGGCTGTCCCGTGGCCTATTTTTGGCACACAGAGGCCGCCCGCAAAGTCTGGGGCCATTCCGAGTCCGGCGGACGAACGTCGCCCACGCCCCCCACCAAGGCTATAGCCCACCCGTTTTTTGGCCATTTTTCCGCTGGGGGGTCTTGGCGCCCCGACCTTCGGGGGCTGATTTTTGCGCGCAGCTGTGCCCGTGGCCTATTTTTGGCACACGGAGGCCGCACGCAAAGTCTGGGGCCATTCCGAGTCCGGCGGACGAACTTCGCCCACGCCCCCCACCAAGGCAATACCAGCCCGTTTTTTGTCCATTTTTCCGCTGGGGGGTCTTGGCACCCCGACCTTCGGGGGATGATTTTTGGGCGCGGCTGTGCCCGTTGCCTAATATTGGCCAACGGAGGCCGCCCGCAAAGTCTGGGGCCAGTCCGAGTCCGGCGGACGAACTTCGCCCACGCCCCCCACCAAGGCTATAGCCCACCCGTTTTTTGGCCATTTTTCCTCTGGGGGGTCTTGGCACCCCGACCTTCGGGGGCTGATTTTTGGGCGCGGCTGTCCCGTGGCCTATTTTTGGCACACAGAGGCCGCCCGCAAAGTCTGGGGCCATTCCGAGTCCGGCGGACGAACGTCGCCCACGCCCCCCACCAAGGCTATAGCCCACCCGTTTTTTGGCCATTTTTCCGTTGGGGGGTCTTGGCACCCCGACCATCGGGGGCTGATTTTTGGGCGCAGCTGTGCCCGTGGCGTATTTGTGGCACACGGAGGCCGCCCGCAAAGTCTGGGGCCATTCCGAGTCCGGCGGACGAACTTCGCCCACGCCCCCCACCAAGGCTATAGCCCACCCGTTTTTTGGCCATTTTTCCGCTGGGGGGTCTTGGCGCCCCGACCTTCGGGGGCTGATTTTTGCGCGCAGCTGTGCCCGTGGCCTATTTTTGGCACACGGAGGCCGCCCGCAAAGTCTGGGGCCATTCCGAGTCCGGCGGACGAACTTCGCCCACGCCCCCCACCAAGGCAATACCAGCCCATTTTTTGGCCATTTTTCCGCTGGGGGGTCTTGGCGCCCCGACCTTCGGGGGCTGATTTTTGCGCGCAGCTGTGCCCGTGGCCTATTTTTGGCTCACGGAGGCCGCCCGCAAAGTCTGGGGCCATTCCGAGTCCGGCGGACGAACTTCGCCCACGCCCCCCACCAAGCAATACCAGCCCGTTTTTTGGCCATTCTTCCGCTGGGGCGTCTTGCGCCCCGACCTTCGGGGGCTGATTTTTGGGTACGCTGTGCCCGTGGCCCTAATTTTGGCACACGGAGGACGCCCGCAAAGTCTGGGGCCATTCCGAGTCCGGCGGACGAATTTCGCCCACGCCCCCCACCAAGGCTATAGCCCTCCCGTTTTTTGGCCATTTTCCGCTGGGGGGTCTTGGCGCCCCGACCGTCGGTG
>NW_006262947.1:0-1854 GCF_000493195.1 Citrus x clementina | reverse complement strand
GGCTATAGCCCTCCCGTTTTTTGGTCATTTTCCGCTGGGGGGTCTTGGCGCCCCGACCGTCGGTGGCTGATTTTTGCACGCAGCTGTGCCCGTGGCCTAATTTTGGCACACGGAGGCCGCCCGCAAAGTCTGGGGCCATTCCGAGTCCGGCGGACGAACGTCGCCCACGCCCCCCACCAAGGCTATAGCCCATCCGTTTTTTGGCCATTTTTCCGCTGGGGGGTCTTGGCGCCCCGACCTTCGGGGGCTGATTTTTGCGCGCATCTGTGCCCGTGGCCTATTTTTGGCACACGGAGGCCGCCCGCAAAGTCTGGGGCCATTCCGAGTCCGGCGGACGAACTTCGCCCACGCCCCCCACCAAGGCAATACCAGCCCGTTTTTTGGCCATTCTTCCGCTGGGGCGTCTTGGCGCCCCGACCTTCGGGGGCTGATTTTTGGGCACGGCTGTGCCCGTGGCCTAATTTTGGCACACGGAGGACGCCCGCAAAGTCTGGGGCCATTCCGAGTCCGGCGGACGAACTTCGCCCACGCCCCCCACCAAGGCTATAGCCCACCCGTTTTTTGGCCATTTTTCCGCTGGGGGGTCTTGGCGCCCCGACCTTCGGGGGCTGATTTTTGGGCGCGGCTGTGCCCGTGGCCTAATTTTGGCACACGGAGGCCGCCCGCAAAGTCTGGGGCCATTCCGAGTCCGCGCGGACGAACTTCGCCCACGCCCCCCACCAAGGGTATAGCCCACCCGTTTTTTGGCCATTTTTCCGTTGGGGGGTCTTGGCACCCCGACCATCGGGGGCTGATTTTTGGGCGCAGCTGTGCCCGTGGCGTATTTGTGGCACACGGAGGCCGCCCGCAAAGTCTGGGGCCATTCCGAGTCCGGCGGACGAACTTCGCCCACGCCCCCCACCAAGGCTATAGCCCACCCGTTTTTTGGCCATTTTTCCGCTGGGGGGTCTTGGCGCCCCGACCTTCGGGGGCTGATTTTTGGGCGCGGCTGTGCCCGTGGCCTAATTTTGGCACACGGAGGCCGCCCGCAAAGTCTGGGACCATTCCGAGTCCGCGCGGACGAACTTCGCCCACGCCCCCCACCAAGGCTATAGCCCACCCGTTTTTTGGAGATTTTTCCGATGGGGGGTCTTGGCACCCCGACCATCGGGGGCTGATTTTTGGGCGCAGCTGTGCCCGTGGCGTATTTGTGGCACACGGAGGCCGCCCGCAAAGTCTGGGGCCATTCCGAGTCCGGCGGACGAACTTCGCCCACGCCCCCCACCAAGGCTATAGCCCACCCGTTTTTTAGCCATTTTTCCGCTGGGGGGTCTTGGCGCCCGACCTTCGGGGGCTGATTTTTGCACGCAGCTGTGCCCGTGGCCTAATTTTGGCACACGGAGGCCGCCCGCAAAGTCTGGGGCCATTCCGAGTCCGGCGGACGAACTTCGCCCACGCCCCCCACCAAGGCTATAGCCCACCCGTTTTTTGGCCATTTTTCCGCTGGGGCGTCTTGGCGCCCCGACCTTCGGGGGATGATTTTTGGGCACGGCTGTGCCCGTGGCCTAATTTTGGCACACAAAGGCCGCCCGCAAAGTCTGGGGCGATTCCGAGTCCGGCGGACGAACTTCGCCCACGCCCCCCACCAAGGCTATAGCCCACCCGTTTTTTGGCCATTTTTCCGCTGGGGGGTCATGGCACCCCGACCTTCTGGGGCTGATTTTTGGGCGCGGGTGTGCCCGTGGCCTAATTTTGGCACACGGAGGCCGACCGCAAAGTCTGGGGCCATTCCGAGTCCGGCGGACGAACTTTGCCCACGCCCCCCACCACGGCTATAGCCCACCCGTTTTTTGGCCATTTTTCCGTTGGGGGGTC
>NW_006262948.1:0-3692 GCF_000493195.1 Citrus x clementina | reverse complement strand
GCAGAATCCAAACATTTATCTATCCAACCATAGGGTAAATCAGCTGCTACTCCTCCGATACGAAAATAATTATGCATCATTCTCATACCGGTGGCAGCTTCGAACAGATCATATACTAATTCTCTTTCTCTGAAAATATAGAAGAAAGGAGTCTGTGCACCAATATCTGCCATAAAAGGGCCAAGCCATAACAGATGGGAAGCTATACGACTCAACTCCAACATAATTACTCTGATATAGCTGGCCCTTTTAGGTACGCGAATATTTCCCAACAGTTCTGGTCCATTTACAGTTATTGCTTCTGTGAACATAGTAGCTAAATAATCCCAACGGGTTACATAAGGCAGATATTGTATAATTGTTCGGTTTTCCGCAATTTTTTCCATCCCTCTGTGTAAATAACCCAATATTGGTTCACAGTCAATAACATCTTCACCGTCTAGAGTAACGATGAGACGAAGAACCCCATGCATTGACGGGTGGTGAGGTCCCATATTGACTATCATAAATTCTTTTTCTTTTTCTGTAGCTAGTATACTCATAGGTTTTTCCTCGATTCATTCTTACATGAATTGTTGAAAACAACAAGAAGTTCATCAACAGTCAAAATCAAATAATTCGAAATTTTTTTTTTTTTCAAATTTAAAATTAACGATTTTTTGACTCCCGGATATTCAACTTACTAATTAATTCTTTATAACGTACTCTATTTTTCTTTGACAAATAAGCTAGTAGACGTTGGCGTTTTTCCAAATTTTACGTAGACCCCTTTGAGATGAATAGTCTTTTCTGTGCAATTCTAAATGTGAAGTAAGTCTCCGGATCTTGTTGGTGAAACGAAATACTTGAAATTCAACCGATCCGCTGTTTTTTTCTTTTTTTTCTTGAACCCTAACTGAGATGAATGCATTTTTTACCATAAAACGAAACCCCTCTCCCTTCCTTTTTTAAGATGAATTTTACTGATCAGTAATAATAATACTAGTTACTTCAATTTGATATACACAATAATCTTAAGTTCGTTATGAACTTGCTAGAAAATCAATATCAATAATCAATCCAATTTTCAATTTGATTAGGCATCTAAAAGGATGGATATTTCGGCAAAAGAGAAAAATTTGGACCTAAAAAAAAGAGTTTCTTGATTCATTTATGGATCTAATTAAAATGTTCGCCATTAATTTGGTATCTTGTATCAGACTGGAATGGAAGACAAGACATGTATACATTTCTTTGTTTTCATATCCCAAAATGGGACATGATAGATAGGAAAAGCACACTATTAACGAATTTTCAATCGTGGATACATATGGACCCTTACCATACTGAAACGACTCCCATTATTGGTATTAAACCAATACCGATTCATACAAATTAAATCTTCTAATCGAGAATTGGCCCAAAGAAAGAACTTTAATTGAATTAGTTGATTTTTCTCTCGAGCAAGATTTTTGTTTTTATCCAAAACGCGGCCGCCGCCCTTTCCGTTATTAAAAAATACTGGATTTTTCTGCATACCATTTTGATTCTTCGAATTGAAACAAATTAGGGTTCTTAATTCTCTACGACGTTTAGGGAGTAAAATAGTTTCAGGAACAAGCAAATCATAATGATTTTTGTTTATATTTCCAGTCATTTTTTGATGTTTTGCAATGAATTCATCAAAATCTTTTTTATCAACATAGCCCTTTTCTTGGTATCTTTTAGTAATTTTGCGCTTATTCTTATGAACCAATGCAATACCTACGATTTGATATAGAAAAAATTGTCCATCATTTTTTACAGACAAACGACGGGGTTCGATAATAAGCATTCCCCCTTTCGTCAATTCTTTAAGATCGAAATTCTTCTTAGTGATCAAAATAGGCAGACTCATTTCTCCCCCTTGAATAGAGGCTATAGTAACGTCGCTAGGATTTATTAGTCGAACCAGCTGACAATATACTTTCATATCATTGAGTATTTTTTCTCTGAGAGAAACAGCACCCCTCCATCGCAACTGCAAATACAAATATCTTTTTAGGAATAAATCGAGCTGTACTTCGGTTTTCTCTTTTGGATTGCTTTTTCTTTATACGGGTTTTCATGTCCGATCCCGTATAATTTTCTTCACCATCTTTTTCTGGTTTTGAGAGAACTGATCCAAGAATTACTTGCTTTTGTGCATCCGATCTCGGAGTTCCTTGGTCTGCGAGTTCGTTTTCTTCTTTACTTTGATTCGATAATTCCAAATATTCTTTTTGAGTAGGTGATATAAAAAGATCCGCCTCTTTCTTTCCGGTTCTATTTTTCTTACTATTTCCATTAAAATTGAAAAGAAGTAATTTGATTGGTATAATCCAGGGTTTCGTTCTATATGCATTAAAAAGTAGTACAAATTCTGGGAAGAACCAAGATTCTGGGTTTGATATAGGACAACTTAGTATTTCTTCATTCATTCCCATCCAATCACAAAAGAACCCCTTTTGAGTGGATGGGTTAATTTCTTCATCTTGATGAATTCTAAGATAAAAGGGGACTCTGTTATTAATTGCATTAATTTTTTGATAATTATTGGACCCAATCCTAGTATTTTGATTACTGCTGGTACCAGTATCCATATCAACCCAGGCTTCCATATTGGCCTTATTTCTAAGACAAAAATTAAGAATTCTCCAATCAAAATATTTTCTATACAAGAATTTTTCCATATCCATAATATAATCTTCCCCTATATAATTATTGATAGAGATACTTCCCAGCATAGCCAACAATTTTACTTTCTTTCTATTGTAATTAGAATAATACTCTTCTTTATTATTTACTTGGACTAGTGATCTATCAATATACGAGTCTTTCTTATCTTCATAATTAAGCGATTTATATGATAAAAGATCATATCTATAGTGTTTTTTAAAATTCGATTTTTGATTACGTAATAGGTCTGCTTCAAAAAAATGTTGTTTTTCGTAATGAGTTAATCCATTTTTTTCATACGAATCTCTTTTAATTAAATCTTTATTTTGAGCCATACAGTGTTGATTGGCTCTATTTCGCCATTCTTGTGGTACTAATCTAGCCCATTTAATCCGAGATAAATCATATTGATAATGCCCGCTTAAACAGTGTTTTCGTGTATTCCTTCCAAAATTCCAAAGGGGTTTATGTCTTAATTGGTAATTAAAGATTCCGTGTTTTTCAAAAAAATCTTTTATTTCATTCTTAAGAAATAGAGATGTTCCGTGATATTGAAGAACGGGTCTTAAATTATAAAAGTTCAAAATTGGGACTTGTAATAATTTGTAAAATACATATGCTTGTGATTGTGAAAAAGACAATAAATTACAAGAAATCTTTGAATTCTTATTACTAGTCTTAGAAATCGATTTTTGGATAGTCGAAATAATTCTATTTTTATTTGTTTTATTAATTCTTTCGGGATTTGCTTCATTATTGTGGATGTTTTTCTCAATAATTTTCATTTGTTTTCTTGTTGATTCACGAAAAGGTTTTGTATTGATTCTTGGAATAGTAAGGGTAGATATAAAAATATTTCTGTATATCTTTTCAATGCCAAATTTTAGAAACAAATAGGATTTACGGATTAATCGAGCGTTTCTTTTTTTTAATATCCGCCAAATCCTTTTTGATGGGTCTAATCTTTAACAGAATAAGTCGGGAAAATGTCACGCCAGATTTTGCCCTAGCCGTCC
>NW_006262949.1:23032-24437 GCF_000493195.1 Citrus x clementina | reverse complement strand
GCGTTTTATGGCCTTTTTCCGCTGGACGAACATGGCGTCCCGGCCTTCGCGCGGTTATTTTTGGGCGCTGCTGTGCCCGCGGCCTATTGTTGGCACACGGACGCACCTCGCAAAGTCTCGCGCCATTCCGAGTCCGGCGGACTAAGTTTGCCAGCCCCACCCCCCAAGGCTATAGTCCACCCGTTTTTGTGGGCTTTTTCCGCTGGACGAACTTGGCGCCCCGTTCTTCGGGCGGTTATTTTTGGGCGCGGCTTAGCCCGCGGCCAACTTTTGGCACACGGAGGTGCCTCACAAAGTCTCGTGCCATTCCAAGTCTGGCGGACGAAGTGGGCCAGCCCCACCGCCCAAGGCTATTGCCCACCCGTTTTTGTGGCCTTTTTCTGCTGGACGAACTTGGCACCCCCGCCTTCGGGCGGTTATTTTTGGGTGTGGCTGTGCCCGTGGCCTATTTTGGCACACGGAGGAGCCTCGCAAAGTCTCGCGGCATTCCGAGTCCGGCGGACGAAGTTGGCCAGCCCCACCCCCCAAGGCTATAGCCCACCCGTTTTTGGGGCCTTTTTCCGCTGGACGAACTTGGCACCCCGGCCTTCGGGCAGTTATTTTTGGGCGCGACTGTGCCTGCGGCCTATTTTTGGCACAGGGAGGCGCCTCACAAAGTCTCGCGCCATTCCGAGTGCGGCGGATGACGTTGGCCAGCCCCACCCCCCAAGGCTATAGCCCACCCGTTTTTGTGGCCTTTTTCCGCTGGACGAACTTGGCGCCCCGGCCTTCGGGCAGTTATTTTTGGGTGCGGATGTGCCCGCGCCCTATTTTTGGCACACGGAGCTGCCTCGCAAAATTTCACGCCATTCCGAGTCCAGCGGATGAAATAGGCTAGCCCCACCCCCCAAGGCTATAGCCCACCCGTTTTTGGGGCCTTTTTCCGCTAGACGAACTTGGTGCCCCGGCCTTCGGGCGGTTATTTTTGGGCGCGGCTGTGCCCGCGGCCTAGTTTTGGCACATGGAGTCGCCTCGCAAAGTATCGCGCCAATCCGAGTCCGGCGGACGAAGTTGGCCAGCCCCACCCCCAAGGCTATAGCCCACCCGTTTTTGTGGCCTTTTTCCGCAGGACGAACTTGGCGGCCCGGCCTTCGGGCGGTTAATTTTGGGCGCGGCTCTTCCCGCGGCCTATTTTTGGTACACGGAGTCGCCTCGCATAGTATCGCGCCAATCCGAGTCCGGCGGACGAAGTTGGCCGGCCCCACCCCCCAAGGCTATAGCCCACCCGTTTTTGTGGGCTTTTTCCGCTGGACGAACTTGGCGCCCCGGCCTTCGGGCAGTTATTTTTGGGCGCGGCTTTGCCCGCGGCCTATTTTTACTACACGGACACGCCTCGCAAAGTATCCCGCCAATCCGAGTCCGGCGG
>NW_006262949.1:19787-21275 GCF_000493195.1 Citrus x clementina | reverse complement strand
TGGCACACGGAGACCCCTCGCAAAGGCTTGCGGCATTCCGAGTCCGGCGGACGAAGTTGGTGAGCCCCACCCCCCAAGGCTATAGTCCACCCGTTTTTGTCCCCTTTTTCCGCTGGATGAACTTGGCGCCCCGGCCTTCGGGAGGTTATTTTTGGATACGGCGTTGCCCACAGCCTATTTTTGGCACACGGAGGCCCCTCGCAAAGTCTCGCGGCATTCCGAGTCCGGCGGACGAAGTTGGCCAGCCCCACCGCCCAAGGCTATAGCCCGCCCGTTTTTGTGTCCTTTTTCCGCTGGACGAACTTGGCGACCCGGGCTTCGGGCGGTTATTTTTGGGTGCGGCTGCGCCCGTGGCCTATTTCTGGCACACGGGGGCGCCTCGCAAACTCTGGCACCATTCCGAGTCCGGCGGACGAAGTTGGCCAGCCCCACCCCCCAAGGCTATAGCCCACCCGTTTTTGGGGTCTTTTTCCGCTGGACGAACTTGGCGCCCCGGCATTCGGGCGGTTATTTTTGGGCGCGGCTGTGCCCGCGGCCAATTTTTGGCACACGGAGGTGCCTCGCAAAGTCTCGCGCCATTCCGAGTCTGGCGGACGAAGTTGGCCAGCCCCACCCCCCAAGGGTATAGCCCACCAGTTTTTGTGGCCTTTTTCCGCTGGACGAACTTGGCGCCCCAGCCTTCTGGCGGTTATTTTTGGGCGCGGCTGTGCCCGTGGCCTATTTTTGGCACACGGAGGCCCCTCGCAAAGTCTCGCGGAATTCCGAGTCCGGCGGACGAAGTTGGCCAGCCCCACCCCCCAAGGCTATAGCCCACCCGTTTTTGGGGTCTTTTTCCGCTGGATGAACTTGGCGCCCCGGCCTTCGGGAGGTTATTTTTGGATACGGCATTGCCCACAGCCTATTTTTGGCACACGGAGGCCCCTCGCAAAGTCTCGCGGCATTCCGAGTCCGGCGGACGAAGTTGGCCAGCCCCACCGCCCAAGGCTATAGCCCGCCCGTTTTTGTGGCCTTTTACTGCTGGACGAGCTTGGCAACCCGGCCTTCGGGCGGTTATTTTTGGGTGCTGCTGCGCCCGTGGCCTATTTCTGGCACACGGGGGCGCCTCGCAAACTCTGGCACCATTCCGAGTCCGGCGGACGAAGTGGGCCAGCCCCACCCCCCAAGGCTATAGTCCACCCGTGTTTGTGGCCTTTTTCCGCTGGACGAACTTTGCGCCCCGGCCTTCGGGCGGTTATTTTTGGGCGCAGCTTTGGCCGCGGCCTATTTTTGGCACACGGAGGCCCCTCGCAAAGACTCGTGGCATTCCGAGTCCGGCGGACGAAGTTGGCCAGCCCCACCCCCCAAGGCTATAGCCCACCCGTTTTTGTGGCCTTTTTCCGTTGGACGAACTTGGCGCCACGGCCTTCGGGCGGTTATTTTTGGGCGCGGCTTTGCCCGCGGCCTATTTTTGGCGCACGGAGGCCCCTCGCAAAGTCTCGCGGCATTCCG
>NW_006262949.1:18745-19300 GCF_000493195.1 Citrus x clementina | reverse complement strand
CCCGCGGCCTATTTTTGGTACACGGAGGCACCTCACAAACTCTGGCACCATTCCGAGTCCGGCGGACGAAGTTGGCCAGCCCCACCCCCCAAGGCTATAGCCCACCTATTTTTGTAGCCTTTCTCCGCTGGACGAACTTGGCGCCCCGGCCTTCGGGCGGTTATTTTTGGGCGCGGCTATGCCCGCGGCCTATTTTTGGCACACGGAGGCCCCTCGCAAAGACTCGCGCCATTCCGAGTCCGGCGGACGAAGTGGGCCAGCCCCACCCCCCAAGGCTATAGCCCACCCGTTTTTGTGGCCTTTTTCCGCTGGACGAACTTGGCGCCCCGGCCTTCGGGCGGTTATTTTTGGGCGCGGCTTTGCCGGCGGCCTATTTTTGGTACACGGAGGTTCCTCGCAAAGTCTCGCGCCATTCCGAGTCCGGTGGACGAAGTTGGCCAGCCCCACCGCCCAAGGCTATAGCCCACCCGTATTTGTGGGATTTTTCCGCTGGACAAACTTGGCGCCACGGCCTTCGGGCGGTTATGTTTGGGCGTGGCTTTGCCCGTGGCCTAT
>NW_006262949.1:13883-18584 GCF_000493195.1 Citrus x clementina | reverse complement strand
CGGCTTTGCCCGCGGCCTATTTTTGGCACACGGAGGCCCCTCGCAATGTCTCGCGGCATTCCGAGTCCGGCGGACGAAGTTGGCCAGCCCCACCCCCCAAGGCTATAGCGCACCCGTTTTTGTGGCCTTTTTCCGCTGGACGAACTTGGCGCCCCGGCCTTCGGGTGGTTATTTTTGGGCGCGGCTTTGCCCGCTGCCTATTTTTGGCACATGGAGGCCCCTCGCAAATTGTCGCGGCATTCCGAGTCCGGCGGATGAAGTTGGCCAGCTCCACCCCCCAAGGTTATAGCCCACCCATTTTTGTGGCCTTTTTCGGCTGGACGAACTTGGCGCCCCGGCCTTCGGGCGGTTATTTGTGTGCTCGGCTTTGTCCGTGGCCTATGTTTGGCACACAGAGGCCCCTTGCAAAGTCTCGCGGCATTCCGAGTCAGGCTGACGAAGTGGGCCAGCCCCACCCCCCAAGGCTATAGCCCACCCATTTTTGTGGCCTTTTTCGGCTGGACGAACTTGGCGCCCCGGCCTTCGGGCGGTTATTTGTGTGCTCGGCTTTGTCCGTGGCCTATGTTTGGCACACAGAGGCCCCTTGCAAAGTCTCGCGGCATTCCGAGTTTGGCGGACGAAGTTGGCCAGCCCCACCCCCCAAGGCTATAGCCCACCCGTTTTTGTGGCCTTTTTCCGCTGGATGAACTTGGCGCCCTGGCCTTCGGCTGGTTATTTTTGGACGCGGCTGTGCCCACGGCCTATTTTTGGCACACGGAGGCCGCTCACAAAGTCTCGCGGCATTCCGAGTCAGGCTGACGAAGTGGGCCAGCTCCACCCCCCAAGGTTATAGCCCACCCATTTTTGTGGCCTTTTTCGGCTGGACGAACTTGGCGCCCCGGTCTTGGGGCGGTTATTTTTGGGCGCGGCTTTGCCCGCGGCCGATATTTGGCACATGGAGACCCCTCGCAAAGTCTCACGGCATTCCAAGAATGGCGGACGAAGTGGACCAGCCCCACCGCCCAAGGCTATAGCCCACCCATTTTTGTGGCCTTTTTCCGCTGGACGAACTTGGCGCCCCGGCCTTCGGGCAGTTTTTTTTGGGCGCGGCTTTGCCCGCGGCCTATTTTTGGCACACGGAGGCCCCTCGCAACGTCTCGCGGCATTCCGAGTCCGGCGGACGAAGTTGGCCTGCCCCACCCCCCAAGGCTATAGCGCACCCGTTTTTGTGGCCTTTTTCCGCTGGACGAACTTGGCGCCCCGGCCTTCGGGCGGTTATTTTTGGGCGCGGCTTTGCCCGTGGCCTATTTTTGGCACATGGAGGCCCCTCGCAAATTGTCGCAGAATTCCGAGTCCGGCGGACGAAGTCGGCCAGCACCACCCCCCAAGGCTATAGCCCACCCGTTTTTGTGGCCTTTTTCCGCTGGACGAACTTGGCGCCCCGGCCTTCGGGCGGTTATTTTTGGGCGAGGCTTTGACCGCGGCCTATATTTGGCACACGGAGGCCCCTCGCGAAGTCTCGTGGCATTCCGAGTCCGGCGGACGAAGTTGGCCAGCCCACCCCCCAAGGCTATAGCCGACACGTTTTTGTGGCCTTTTTCCGCTGGACAAACTTGGCGCCCCGGCCTTCGGGCGGTTATTTGTGTGCTCGGCTTTGTCCGTGGCCTATGTTTGGCACACAGAGGCCCCTTGCAAAGTCTCGCGGCATTCCGAGTCCGGCGGACGAAGTTGGCCAGCCCCACCCCCCAAGGCTATAGCCAACCCGTTTTTGTGGCCTTTTTCCGCTGGATGAACTTGGCGCCCTGGCCTTCGGGTGGTTATTTTTGGACGCGGCTGTGCCCATGGCCTATTTTTGGCACACGGAGGCTCCTCGCAAAGTCTCGCGGCATTCCGAGTCCGGCGGACGAAGTTGGCCAGCCCCACCCCCCAAGGCTATAGCCCACCTATTTTTGTGGCCTTTTTCCGCTGGACGAACTTGGCGCCCCGGCCTTCGGGCAGTTTTTTTTGGGCGCGGCTTTGCCCGCGGCCTATTTTTGGCACACGGAGGCCCCTCGCAATGTCTCGCGGCATTCCGAGTCCGGCGGACGAAGTTGGCCAGCCCCAACCCCCAAGGCTATAGCGCACCCGTTTTTGTGGCCTTTTTCCGCTGGACGAACTTGGCGCCCTGGCCTTCGGGCGGTTATTTTTGGGCGCGGCTTTGCCCGTGGCCTATTTTTGGCACATGGAGGCCCCTCGCAAATTGTCGCGGAATTCCGAGTCCGGCGGACGAAGTCGGCCAGCACCACCCCCCAAGGCTATAGCCCACCCGTTTTTGTGGCCTTTTTCCGCTGGACGAACTTGGCTCCCCGGCCTTCGGGTGGTTATTTTTTGGCGAGGCTTTGCCCGCGGCCTATATTTGGCACACGGAGGCCCCTCGCGAAGTCTCGTGGCATTCCGAGTCCGGCGGACGAAGTTGGCCAGCCCACCCCCCAAGGCTATAGCCGACACGTTTTTGTGGCCTTTTTCCGCTGGACGAACTTGGCGCCCCGTCCTTCGGGCGGTTATTTGTGTGCTCGGCTTTGTCCGTGGCCTATGTTTGGCACACAGAGGCCCCTTGCAAAGTCTCGCGGCATTCCGAGTCCGGCGGACGAAGTTGGCCAGCCCCATCCCCCAAGGCTATAGCCAACCCGTTTTTGTGGCCTTTTTCCGCTGGACGAACTTGGCTCCCCGGCCTTCGGACGGTTATTTTTGGGCGCGGCTTTGTCCGCGGCCTATTTTTGGCACACGGAGGCCCCTCACAAAGTCTCGCGGCATTCCGAGTCCGGCGGACGAAGTTGGCCAGCCCCACCCCCGAAGGCTATAGCCCACCCGTTTTTGTGGCCTTTTTCCGCTGGACGAACTTGGCGCCCCGGTCTTGGGGCGGTTATTTTTGGGCGAGGCTTTGCCCGCGGCCTATATTTGGCACACGGAGGCCCCTGGAGAAGTCTCGGGCCATTCCGATTCCGGCGAAGGAATTGGGCCAGCCCACCCCCCAAGGCTATAGCCCACCCGTTTTTGTGGCCTTTTTCCGCTGGACGAACCTGGCGCCCCGGTCTTGGGGCGGTTATTTTTGGGCGAGGCTTTGCCCGTGGCCTATTTTTGGCACACGGAGGCCGCTCGCAAAGTCTCGCGGCATTCCGAGTCAGGCTGACGAAGTGGGCCAGCCCCACCCCCCAAGGCTATAGCCCACCCGTTTTTGTGGCCTTTTTCCGCTGGACGAACTTGGCGCCCCGGTCTTGGGGCGGTTATTTTTGGGCGAGGCTTTGCCCGCGGCCTATATTTGGCACACGGAGGCCCCTCGCGAAGTCTCGTGGCATTCCGAGTCCGGCGGACGAAGTTGGCCAGCCCACCCCCCAAGGCTATAGCCGACACGTTTTTGTGGCCTTTTTCCGCTGGACGAACTTGGCGCCCCGGCCTTCGGGCGGTTATTTGTGTGCTCGGCTTTGTCCGTGGCCTATGTTTGGCACACAGAGGCCCCTTGCAAAGTCTCGCGGCATTCCGAGTCCGGCGGACGAAGTTGGCCAGCCCCACCCCCCAAGGCTATAGCCAACCCGTTTTTGTGGCCTTTTTCCGCTGTACGAACTTGGCGCCCCGGCTTTCGGGCAGTTATTTTTGGGCGCGGCTTTGCCCGCGGCCTATTTTTGGGACATGGAAGCCCCTCGCAAAGTCTCGCGACATTCCGGGTCCGGCGGACGAAGTTGGCCAGCCCCAGCCGCCAAGGCTATAGCCCACCCGTTTTTGTCGCCTTTTTCCGCTGGACGAACTTGGCGCCCCGGCCTTCGCGCGGTTATTTTTGGGCGCGGCTTTGCCCGCGGCCTATTTTTGGCACACGGAGGCCCCTCGCAAAGTCTCGCGGCATTCCGAGTCCGGCGGACGAAGTTGGCCAGCCCCACCCCCCAAGGCTATAGCCCACCCGTTTTTGTGGCCTTTTTCCGCTGGACGAACTTGGCTCCCCGGCCTTCGGACGGTTATTTTTGGGCGCGGCTTTGTCCGCGGCCTATTTTTGGCACACGGAGGCCCCTCGCAAAGTCTCGCGGCATTCCGAGTCCGGCGGACGAAGTTGGCCAGCCCCACCCCCCAAGGCTATAGCCCACCCGTTTTTGTGGCCTTTTTCCGCTGGACGAACTTGGCACCCCGGCCTTCGGGCGGTTATTTTTGGGCGCGGCTTTGCCCGCGGCCTATTTTTGGCACACGGAGGCCCCTCGCAAAGTCTCGTGGCATTCCGAGACCAGCGGACGAAGTTGGCCAGCCCCACCCCCCAAGCCTATAGCCCACCCGTTTTTGTGGCCTTTTTCCGCTGGACGAACTTGGCTCCCCGGCCTTCGGACGGTTATTTTTGGGCGCGGCTTTGCCCGCGGCCTATTTTTGGCACACGGAGGCCCCTCGCAAAGTCTCGCGGCATTCCGAGTCCGGCGGACGAAGTTGGCCAGCCCCACCCCCCAAGGCTGTAGCCCACCCGTTTTTGTGGCCTTTTTCCGCTGGACGAACTTGGCACCCAGGCCTTCGGGCGGTTATTTTTGGGCGCGGCTCTGTCCCCGTCCTATTTTTGGCACACGGAGGCCGCTCGCAAAGTCTCGCAGTATTCCGAGTCAGGCTGACGAAGTGGGCCAGCCCCACCCCCCAAGGCTATAGCCCACCCGTTTTTGTGGCCTTTTTCCGCTGGACGAACGTGGCGCCCCGGCCTTCGGGCGGTTATTTTTGGGT
>NW_006262949.1:12941-13758 GCF_000493195.1 Citrus x clementina | reverse complement strand
GCCTTTTTCCGCTGGACGAACTTGGCGCCCCGGTCTTGGGGCGGTTATTTTTGGGCGAGGCTTTGCCCGCGGCCTATATTTGACACACGGAGGCCCCTCGCGAAGTCTCGAGGCATTCCGAGTCCGGCGGAATAAGTTGGCCAGCCCACCCCCCAACGCTATAGCCGACACGTTTTTGTGGCCTTTTTCCGCTGGAGGAACTTGGCGCCCCCGCCTTCGGGCGGTTATTTGTGTGCTCGGCTTTGTCCGTGGCCTATGTTTGGCACACAGAGGCCCCTTGCAAAGTCTCACGGCATTCCGAGTCCGGCGGACGAAGTTGGCCAGCCCCACCCCCCAAGGCTATAGCCCACCCGTTTTTGTGGCCTTTTTCCGCTGTACGAACTTGGCGCCCCGGCTTTCGGGCGGTTATTTTTGGGCGCGGCTTTGCCCACGGCCTATTTTTGGGACATGGAAGCCCCTCGCAAAGTCTCGCGACATTCCGGGTCCGGCGGACGAAGTCGGCCAGCCCCAGCCGCCAAGGCTATAGCCCACCCGTTTTTGTCGCCTTTTTCCGCTGGACGAACTTGGCGCCCCGGCCTTCGGGCGGTTATTTTTGGGCGCGGCTTTGCCCGCGGCCTATTTTTGGCACACTGAGGCCCCTCGCAAAGTCTCGCGGCATTCCGAGTCCGGCGGACGAAGTGGGCCAGCCCCACCCCCCAAGGCTATAGCCCACCCGTTTTTGTGGCCTTTTTCCGCTGGACGAACTTGGCTCCCCGGCCTTCGGACGGTTATTTTTGAGCGCGGCTTTGTCCGCGGCCTATTTTTGGCACACGGAGGC
>NW_006262949.1:10496-11102 GCF_000493195.1 Citrus x clementina | reverse complement strand
CGGCGGACAAAGTTGGCCAGCCCCACCCCCCAAGGCTATAGCCCACCCGTTTTTGTGGCCTTTTTCCGCTGGACGAACTTGGCACCCCGGCCTTCGGGCGGTTATTTTTGGGCGTGGCTTTGTCCCCGTCCTATTTTTGGCACACGGAGGCCGCTCGCAAAGTCTCGCGGTATTCCGAGTCAGGCTGACGAAGTGGGCCAGCCCCACCCCCCAAGGCTATAGCCCACCCGTTTTTGTGGCCTTTTTCCGCTGGACGAACGTGGCGCCCCGGCCTTCGGGCGGTTATTTTTGGGTACGGCTGTGCCCGCGGCCTATTTTTGGTACACGGAGGCCGCTCGCAAAGTCTCGCGGCATTCCGAGTCAGGCTGACGAAGTGAGCCAGCCCCACCCCCCAAGGCTATAGCCCACCCGTTTTTGTGGCCTTTTTCCGCTGGACGAACTTGGCGCCCCGGCCTTGGGGCGGTTATTTTTGGGCGAGGCTTTGCCCGCGGCCTATTTTTGGCACACGGAGGCCCCTCGCAAAGTCTCGTGGCATTCCGAGTCCGGCGGACGAAGTTGGCCAGCCCCCCCCCCCAAGGTATAACCCACACCTTTTTGTGGGCTTTT
>NW_006262949.1:0-9997 GCF_000493195.1 Citrus x clementina | reverse complement strand
CCCCACCCCCCAAGGCTATAGCCCACCCGTTTTTGTGGCCTTTTTCCGCTGGACGAACTTGGCTCCCCGGCCTTCGGACGGTTATTTTTGGGCACGGCTTTGCCCACGGCCTATTTTTGGCACACGGAGGCCCCTCGCAAAATCTCGCGGCATTCCGAGTCCGGCGGACGAAGTTGGCCAGCCCCACCCCCCAAGGCTATAGCCCACCCGTTTTTGTGGCCTTTTTCCGCTGGACGAACTTGGCACCCCGGCCTGCGGGCGGTTATTTTTGGGCGCGGCTTTGTCCCCGTCCTATTTTTGGCACACGGAGGCCGCTCGCAAAGTCTTGCGGCATTCCGAGTCAGGCTGACGAAGTGGGCCAGCCCCACCCCCCAAGGCTATAGCCCACCCGTTTTTGTGGCCTTTTTCCGCTGGACGAACTTGGCACCCCGGCCTTCGGGCTGTTATTTTTGGGCGCGGCTTTGTCCGCGTCCTATTTTTGGCACACGGAGGCCGCTCACAAAGTCTCGCGGCATTCCGAGTCAGGCTGACGAAGTGGGCCAGCCCCACCCCCCAAGGCTATAGCCCACCCGTTTTTGTGGCCTTTTTCCGCTGGACGAATGTGGCGCCCCGGCCTTCGGGCAGTTATTTTTGGGTACGGCTGTGCTCGCGGCCTATTTTTGGCACACGGAGGCGCCTCGCAAAGTTTCGCGCCATTCCGAGTCCGGCGGACGAAGTTGGCCAGCCCCACCACCCAAGGCTATATGTTACAGCCCGGTTTGTTCCCACGCTATGCCGTGCGGCCTTAGGTGCCAAATTCACACTCTCGTGGCCCTAAGTCAGCCTTACACCCAAATCCGTTGCTGGATTCGAGAACCAGAAAGAGGATTCACTCTAACTCAATAAGGATGGGAGAAAATAACAGATATTGCTCGATTGAATGCTTACAAAGCCATGTGTGCTGGAATTGTATATTGCTTCTTATTCATTTGGCCAAATGAGGCCCTCTTCTATTGATAGAGTACAAGGAAGTATCTAGAGAGTCTCTAGAGTTATCACAACTACCACCTAAGCACATTAATTACATAGGAAATATCTACATGCTCTACACAAGTCTCCATAGCTCTAGAATTCTCCATGGGCCAGGCCATGTGGAGGCTTGGGCCATGACATTCTCCCCCACCTATTCCGAAGACATCCTCGTCGACTCACTGTGGAAGGCTTTGATCTTGTCTTGGAACTGCCACAAATCGTTTGCGGCCTCCCAACTTGTTTCGCTCTCGGGTAGTCCCTTCCATTTGACTAAGTACTCTTGGCACGGCGGAAAACTCTTCTTCTGAACCACACGGTCCGCCAAAATGGTCTCCACTTCCTTGTCATATACCCTTGTGTTGCCGAGTGGAGGGCGCTTGGATTCATCCCTTTTCGGATCTTCCGTATCCCCATGGTATGGCTTCAAGGAACTCACATGGAAGACCGGATGGAGTTTTCGCCAAGAGGGTAACTCTAGCTTGTACGACACACTGCCGACCCTCTTGATGATGGGAAATGGCCCCTCGTATTTCCGGATGAGGCCCTTGTGCAGTGAACGTGTAGACTTGTGCTGGGCCGGAACGATCTTGACTAGCACCATGTCCCCCACGTTGAACTCCAAGTGTCTACGCTTGCTGTCCGCCCATTTCTTCATCCGCTTGGTTGCTTTGTCTAGGTGCGCCCGTGCTATGTCCGTTTGCTCATGCCACGACTTAGCCACTTTATATGCTGCAGGACACCTCCCGGTATAGCTCGTGATGAGCGTGTTTGGCGTAAGCGGCTGCTGTCCCATGATCACCTCAAAAGGGCTCCTCGATGTAGCCTCGCTCCGCTGCAAGTTGTAGGAAAATTGTGCCACGTCCAGCAACTTTGCACAATCATGCTGGTTGGCACTCACAAAATGCCGCAAGTACAGCTCCAACAAGGCATTCACCCTCTCCGTTTGCCCATCGGTTTGTGGATGAAAGCTCGTAGAAAAGTGCAGCGCCGACCCCATAAGCTTGAACAACTCAGTCCAAAACTTGCCCGTAAACCGGCTGTCACGGTCGCTAATGATGGATTTGGGAAGTCCCCAATACTTCACCACGTGCCTAAAGAAAAGCTTGGCTGTGTCCTCCACTGTGCACTCCTTCGGGGCGGGAATGGAAGTGGCATATTTCGAGAATCTGTCCACCACTACAACAATAGTTGCAAACCCCTCCGATTTGGGAAGACAAGTGATGAAATCCATCGATATACTCTCCCACGGTCGATCCGGAGTGGGCAGTGGCTCAAGCAACCCCGCGGGACATTGTTGCTCTGTTGTGTCCCGGGTGTCCAGCCCACTTCGTATCATGACACTCCTTGATCAAGTTCCGCCGCAAGTTTCCCCACTTCGGAACATAAACACGCCGTCCCTTGGTGTATAAAAGGCCATCTTCGACCCAAAACCTCTTCGATTTCCCCTGTTGCACGAGAGAAACCAGCTGCTTGGCCAAGGAATCATGCTCCATTCCCTCGTTGATGAGTGCAAGAAGCTCTCCTTGTATCCGACTTATGGCAGCAAGCTCGGCCTTCCGACTCAAGGCGTCCACTACCAAATTAGCCTTTCCGGGCTTATACTCCAGCACGTAGTCGAATTCGGCCAAGAAATCTTGCCATCTCGCTTGCTTCGGACTAAGCTTCTTTTGGCTTTGGAAGTAACTAGTGGCCACGTTGTCTGTCTTCACCACGAACTTGGACCCAAGCAAGTAGTGCCTCCATGTGCGCAAGCAGTGCACTACCGCCGTCATCTCTTTCTCTTGTACCGTGTACCGCCGCTCCGTATCGTTGAGCTTTCGGCTCTCAAAGGCTATCGGATGTTCGGCCTGCATCAACACCCCACCAATAACAAAATCGGAAGCATCAGTGTGTACCTCAAATGGTAAGTCATGGTTCGGCAGCACAAGTACCGGCTCTTCCATCACAGCCTTCTTGAGGGCATCGAAGGCTTGCTGGCTCCTTTCCGTCCATTCCCACTTGGTAGTCTTTTTGAGCAAATCAGTGAGTGGTGCGGCAATGGCGGAATAACCTCTAATGAACCTCCGATAATAGTTGGCAAGGCCTAAGAAAGAGCGCAACTCAGTCACCTTTGTGGGCGGCTCCCATTCGGCAATGGCTCAGACCTTGGCCTTGTCCATGAGCAGCGTCCCATCTCTGATTTTATGGCCAAGAAAATCCACCTCCAGTTTTGCGAACGAACACTTCTCCCTCTTCACATACAGCTCATTTTCCCGCAACACCCCGAACACGACCCGCAAGTGCTCAGCATGTTCCGCCAAGGTGTTGCTATAGACTACGATGTCATCGAGATACACCACCACAAACTGATCAAGGTATGGCTGGAATATGTGGTTCATGAGCGTGCAAAATGTGGCTGGAGCATTGGTGAGGCCGAAAGGCATTACCTTGAACTCGTACGCTCCATACCTCGTCACACAAGCGGTCTTCGGCTCATCTCCCTCCGCAATCCGTACTTGGTAATATCCCGATCTAAGGTCCAGCTTGGAGAAATATTTGGCCCGTCCAAGTTGATCGAACAAGTCCGTGGGATGGGGTATTTGTTCTTCACGGTCACCTTGTTAAGAGCCCGGTAGTCGATACATAGTCGAAGTGAGCCATCATGCTTCTGCTGGAACAGCACCGGTGCTCCGTATGGTGCTTTCGAGGGCTGGATGTATCCTGCGTCCAGCAGCTCCTTAATTTGCCTCCGCAACTCCTCTAGCTCCGGTGGAGACATGCGGTAAGGTGCTCGTGCAGGCGGTTTGGCACCCGGCTCCAGCTCAATCTTGTGGTCTACTTCCCTTCGTGGCGGCAACCGCTTTGGCAACTCGGGTGGCATTACGTCCTCATACGCCTCAAGGACTTGGCCTACCGCCTCCGGTATGGGCTCCATGGCCATAGTGTCCTTCCCGTCACCGACCTCATGAATGGTGGCGAGAAATGTGTCCTCATGCCGCTTGCAACCTTTGCTGATTTGCATGGCGGAAAGTTGGCCTGGTGGTGTGACCTTACTCGCGGTCGGGACCAAGCATGGGGCTCCCTCTAGGATACACATTGAGTTGTACCTCAGAAGTGGCACCGCATTGAACTGTCGCAAAAATTCCATGCCTAAAACAAGTGTAAAATCATCCAAAGGTACAACCGAGAAATTGGCCTTACCTCGCCAAGGGCCTAGGTGTAGCTCCACATCTCGCGCTACCCCGCTAAGTGGTTTGGCCTCCGAATTCACCGTCTTGAGCCAGCCATCCGATTTCTCAACCTTGAGTCCAAGCCGCTTGGCTTCATCCACCTTGATGAAGTTGTGGGACGCTCCCGTGTCAATCAAGGCTTGGGCTCGCTTTCCGTTGATCGTAGCCTCAACGTGCATGAGCGACTTGTCCTGCACCTTGGCTGGAATTGGCTTGGCATTAGCGCATTGAAAATTTGGAGACAACCCATGTTGGCGGCATCCGCTGGTGGTGCCTCCGGTTGCTTCTCCCCGGTCTCGCTAAACATGGCGTTGAAAGCCTTCTTCTTTGGGCAGTCCCGCACCCAATGGTCCCCATCGCAAAGGAAGCAATTGTGTTTCCGCTTAGCCTCCTTCTTGCCATCCTTTGAACCATCCTTCGGGCCATCCTTCTTTTGTGGCTTATCCTTGCCATCATGGTGCCTTTGCCATGTTGCGGCTTATCATCCTTCTTCGGCTTGGAAGACTCACCCTTCCGGAATTCCACAAGCGTGTCAGCCTCGGTGAGGGCTGTAGAGATGTCATTCACTTGGCGCCGCTGCAACTCCCGTTGTGCCCACGGCTGGAGTCCCTCCATGAAGTTGAACAGCAAATCATCTGTGTTCATGTTGTCGATTTGGAGCATGAGCTTCGAGAATTCATCGGCATACTTTGAGATAGGCCCCGTGTGCTTCAGCTCCCGCATCTTCTTACGAGCCTCATATGTCACATTCCCTGGATAGAATTGCCTCTTGAGCTCGCACTTCAGCAAGTCCCATGTGTTGATGATGCACGTCCCACGCACAATCTCTGCATGCTTCCGCTGCCACCAAGCGGTCGCGTGATCCTCAAGGTACTCGGTCGCAATGTTCACCTTCTCTTGCTCACCTTGGATGTTGGTGGCCTCGAAGTACCTCTCCATGGACCACAAGAAGTTCTCGATCTCCTGGGCATCCCGCTTGCCCCCATACCTCCTTGGCCTCGGAACCTCGACCCTCATTGGAGGTGCGGCATTGGTGTTGAGCACGCCGCTGGCCACCGCCTTCTTGCAAAGCGCCCAATCCATCTTAGTCTCTTCAAGGCCCGTGTGAAGCTCCTCCACTTGAACCCTTAGCGCCTCAATAGAGTTCAGAACCACCGCTTGGAACTCCTCAAGGCTTTGGCGTTGCGCCACCACATCTTGGCTTAGATCGCCCATCCGCTCACCAAGATCATCCACCTCCTCCATCTTTTGCTCAAAGATCTCGAGGCGTTCTTTAATCTCGGCGACAGCAATCTCCCCACGGACAACCCGATTCTCCATGGCGTTGAGCAAGTCCACTGACTTCTCCTTGCTGTTTTTCCCCTTTTTCGCATTGGGGTTAGGCTCCCTCCCCCTTTGGTCATCATGAGTGCTCTCCGACATCCTTCCTTTCGAACAACGCAACTACCCACGAGTGTAGATGGCTCTGATACCAACTGTCACGGCCCGGTTTGTTCCCACGCTATGCCGTGCGGCCTTAGGCGCCAAATTCGCACTCTCTTGGCCCTAAGTCAGCCTTACACCCAAATCCATTGCTGGATTCGAGAACCAGAAAGAGGATTCACTCTAACTCAATAAGGATGGGAGAAAATAACAGATATTGCTCGATAGAATGCTTACAAAGCCATGTGTGCTGGAATTGTATATTGCTTCTTATTCATTTGGCCAAATAAGGCCCTCTTCTATTGATAGAGTACAAGGAAGTATCTAGAGAGTCTCTAGAGTTATCACAACTACCACCGAAGCACATTAATTACATAGGAAATATCTACATGCTCTACACAAGTCTCCATAGCTCCAGATTTCTCCATGGGCCAGGCCATGTGGAGGCTTGGGCCATGACATATAGCCCACTCGTTTTTATGGCCTTTTTCCGCTGGACGAACTTGGCGCCCCGGCCTTCGGGCGGTTATTTTTGGACGCGGCTGTGCCCGCGGCCTATTTTTTACACACGGAGGCGCCTCGCAAAGTCTCGCGCCATTCCGAGTCCGGCGGACGAAGTTGGCCAGCCCCACCCCCCAAGGCTATAGCCCACCCGTTTTGGTGGCCTTCTTCTGCTGGACGAACTCGGCGCCCCGGCCTTCGGGGGGTTATTTTTGGGCGCCGCTGTGCCCGCGGCCTATTTTTGGCACACGGAGGCGCCTCGTAAAGTTTCGCGCCATTCCGAGTCCGGCGGACGAAGTTGGCCAGCCCCACCCCCCAAGGCTATAGCCCACCCGTTTTTGTGGCCTTTTTCCACTAGACGAACTTGGCACCCCAGCCTTCGGGCGGTGATTTTTTGGCGCGGCTGTGCCCGCGGCCTATTTTTGGCACACGGAGGCGCCTCGCAAAGTTTCGCGGCATTCCGAGTCCGGCGGACGAAGTTGGCCAGCCGCACCCCCCAAGGCTGTAGCCCACCCGTTTTTGAGGCCTTTTTCCACTGGACGAACTTGGCGCCCCGGCCTTCGGGCAGTTATTTTTTAGCGCGGCTGTGCCCGCAGCCTATTTTTGGCACACGGAGGTGCCTCGCAAAGTCTCGCGCCATTCCGAGTCCGGTGGACAAAGTTGGCCAGCCCCACCCCCCAAGGCTATAGCCCACCCGTTGTTGTAGCCGTTTTGCGCTGGACGAACTTGGGGCCCCGGCCTTCGGGTGGTTATTTTTGGGCACGGCTGTGCCCACGGACGATTTTTGGCACACGGAGGCACCTTGCATAGACTCACGCCATTCCGAGTCTGGCAGACGAAGTTGGCCAGCCCCACCCCCCAAGGCTATAGCCCACCCGTTTTTGTGGCCTTTTTCCGCTGGACGAACTTGGCGCCCCGGCCTTCGGGCGGTTATTTTTGGGCGCGGCTGTGCCCGCGGCCTATTTTTTTCACACGGAGGCGCCTCGCAAAAGTCTCGCGCCATTCTGAGTCCGGCGGACGAAGTGGGCCAGCCCCACCCCCCAAGGCTATAGCCCACCTGTTTTTCTGGCCTTTTTCCGCTGGACGAACTTGGCGCCCCGGCCTTCGGGCGGTTATTTTTGGGCGCGGCTGTACCCGCGGCCTATTTTTGACACACGGAGGTGCCTCACAAAGTCTCGCGCCATTCCGAGTCCGGCGGACGAAGTTGGCCAGCCCCACCCCCCAAGGCTATAGCCCACACGTTTTTGTGGCCTTTTTCCGCCGGACGAACTTGGCGCCCCGGCCTTCGGGCGGTTTTTTTTGGGCGCGGCTGTGTCCGCGGTCTATTTTTGGCACACGGAAGCACCTTGCAAAGTCTCGCACCATTCCGAGTCCGGCGGACGAAGTTGGCCAGCCCCACCCCCCAAGGCTATAGCCCACCCGTTTTTGTGGCCTTTTTCCACTAGACGAACTTGGCACCCCAGCCTTCGGGCGGTTATTTTTTGGCGCGGCTGTACCCGCGGCCTATTTTTACCACACGGAGGCACCTCGCAAAGTCTCGCGGCATTCCGAGTCCGGCGGACGAAGTTGGCCAGCCGCACCCCCCAAGGCTGTAGCCCACCCGTTTTTGAGGCCTTTTTCCACTGGACGAACTTAGCGCCCCGGCCTTCGGGCAATTATTTTTGAGCGCGGCTGTGCCCGCAGCCTATTTTTGGAAACCGGAGGTGCCTCGCAAAGTCTCGCGCCATTCCGAGTCCGGTGGAAAAAGTTGGCCAGCCCCACCCCCCAAGGCTATAGCCCACCCGTTTTTGTGGCCTTTTTCCGCTGGACGAACTTGGCGCCCCGGCCTTCGGGCGGTTATTTCTGGGCTCGGCTATGCCTGCGGCCTATTGTTGGCACACGGAGGCGCCTCGTAAAGTCTTGCGCCATTCCGAGTCCGGCAGACGAAGTTGGCGAACCCCACCCCCCAAGGCTATAGCCCACCCGTTTTTCTGGCCTTTTTCCGCTGGACGAACTTGGCGCCCCAGCCTTCGGGCGGTTATTTTTGGGCGCGGCTGTGACCGCAGCCTATGTTTACCACACGGAGGCACCTCGTAAAGTCTCACACCATTCCGAGTCCGACGGATGAAGTTGGCCAGCCCCACCCCCCAAGGCTATAGCCCACACGTTTTTGTGGCCTTTTTCCGCTAGACGAACTTGGCGCCCCGGCCTTCGGGCGGTTATTTTTCGGCGCGGCTGTGCCCACGGCCTATTTTTGTCACACGGAGGCGCCTCGCAAAAGTCTCGCGCCATTCTGAGTCCGGCGGACGAAGTGGGCCAGCCCCACCCCCCAAGGCTATAGCCCACACGTTTTTGTGGCCTTTTTCCGCTGGACGAACTTGGCGCCCCGGCCTTCGGGCGGTTATTTTTGGGCGCGGCGGTGCCCGCGGCCTATTTTTGGCACACGGAGGTGCCTCGCAAAGTCTCGCGGCATTCCGAGTCCGGCGGACGAAGTTGGCCAGCCGCACCCCCCAAGGCTATAGCCCACCCGTTGTTGTGGCCTTTTTCCGCTGGACGAACTTGGGGCCCCGGCCTTCGGGTGGTTATTTTTGGGCACGGCTGTGCCCGCGGATGATTTTTGGCACACAGAGGCACCTTGCATAGACTCGCGCCATTCCGAGTCTGGCGGACGAAGTGGACCAGCCCCACCCCCCAAGGCTATAGCCCACCCGTTTTTGTGGCCTTTTTCCGCTGGACGAACTTGGCGCCCCGGCCTTCGGGCGGTTATTTTTGGGCGCGGCTGTGCCCGCGGCCTATTTTTGTCACACGGAGGCACCTCGCAAAAGTCTCGCGCCATTCTGAGTCCGGCGGACGAAGTGGGCCAGCCCCACCCCCCAAGGCTATAGCCCACCCGTTTTTGTGGCCTTTTTCCGCTGGACGAACTTGGCGCCCCGGCCTTCGGGCGGTTATTTCTGGGCTCGGCTGTGCCTGCGGCCTATTGTTGGCACACGGAGGCGCCTCGTAAAGTCTCGCGCCATTCCGACTCCGGCAGACGAAGTTGGCGAGCCCCACCCCCCAAGGCTATAGCCCACCCGTTTTTGTGGCCTTTTTCCGCTGGACGAACTTGGCGCCCCAGCCTTCGGGCGGTTATTTTTGGGCGCGGCTGTGACCGCAGCCTATTTTTACCACACGGAGGCACCTCGTAAAGTCTCACACCATTCCGAGTCCGGCGGACGAAGTTGGCCAGCCCCACCCCCCAAGGCTATAGCCCACACGTTTTTGTGGCCTTTTTCCGCTGGAAGAACTTGGCGCCCCGGCCTTCGGGCGGCTATTTTTGGGCGTGGCTGTGCCTACGGCCTATTTTTGGCACACGGAGGCGCCTCGCAAAGTCTCGCGGCATTCCGAGTCCGGCGGACGAAGTTGGCCAGCCGCACCCCCCAAGGCTGTAGCCCACCCGTTTTTGAGGCCTTTTTCCACTGGACGAACTTGGCGCCCCGGCCTTCGGGCAGTTATTTTTGAGCGCGGCTGTGCCCGCAGCCTATTTTTGGCACACGGAAGCACCTTGCAAAGTCTAGCACCATTCCGAGTCCGGCGGACGAAGTTGGCCAGCCCCACCCCCCAAGGCTATAGCCCACCCGTTTTTGTGGCCTTTTTCCAGTAGACGAACTTGGCACCCCGGCCTTCGGGCGGTTATTTTTGGGCGCGGCTGTGCCCGCGGCCTATTTTTGGCACACGGAGGCGCCTCGCAAAAGTCTCGCGCCATTCTGAGTCCGGCGGACGAAGTGGGCCAGCCCCACCCCCCAAGGCTATAGCCCACCCGTTTTTCTGGCCTTTTTCCGCTGGACGAACTTGGCGCCCCGGCCTTGGGGCGGTTATTTTTGGGCGCGGCTGTGCCC
>NW_006262950.1:0-3695 GCF_000493195.1 Citrus x clementina | reverse complement strand
CTCCATGCACTCAAAGTGTTTAGGGTGTCATTTATTCACTCAAATCAAATCAAAGAATGCTATTACCATAAGCTTGCTCATATATCACATCTCGATCCACAAAACATGAATAAAATGCAAAAATCTAAGGGTCTTAAAAGGGTTGTAATGGGGTTAAATAGGTTAAATGAAAAAGAAAAGTTTATGAAAGAAAAAGAGATCAATATGAGAAAAATGAACTCATTGAATGAACTTATGATATCAAAATGCTTATTTCTACTCAAGTCACAAAAAATGTAAACTTTTTTTTTCGATTTTTCTTTTTCTCTTTTTTTTTTGTTGTTGTTGTTTTTTTTTTTTTTTGAATCAAACAAAAGAAACGAACCTTGCACAATTTAATTCAAGCATAATGCTTGTTGATCTAATTGAGAGACTTTAATACAAGGTAGAAAAAGCAACAAAATATATTCACACAATGAGTCCAAAAATCTCCTTAAATTAAGGCTCAAAAATAAGAAAAATGGTTAAGTAGACGAAGAGAATTAGATGGGTAATGGTTAAGGCTCAAACAAAGGTAGCAAATAAAGGTCTTCGGGTAGAGAAAAAAGAAAATGCGAGAATAGAAAAATGGTAAATGGTTTGCCCTCATCATTTTAATGCATAAAATCTCGTAATGTGGCTTCAACATGCATAACAAAGCCAGTTCTAGAATAAACAAACTAAGATTGATATTCACATAACAAAAATAATTAGAGCAAAGTGGTTGCTCATAGGCTCAAATCCTCACAAAGTTGGTAAATTTGCCATCAAATCATGTACACTCTTCAAATGAATCAACCATCAATAGTGGTGTAGAATGAGAAGAAGGTATGAGTGAGATATAAAAGGAAAGGTAAAAAGGATAATAAGCGAGAAAGATGTATGTAGTTAAAAAAAATGAAAGATAAAATGTGAGTGATGAAAGAGTATGATAGAATAAAAATAGATGTAAATAATTTAAGATAGATGTTAAAAGAGTAGTGAGAGAGAAAGGAAAAGAAAATTAATAATATATGAAGCATACTAACTCCAAAATCATTTAAGGATGAGTAGAGTGAAAATAATAATTCCAGACATCAATAATGCAAAAATCCCTCCCCCACACCAAGAACTTACATTGTCCCCAATGTAAGATAATCAAAGCTCACATAAAAATTAAAGCGTAAGGATAAAAGATTAAAGGCAAAAAAAACTTCCCTGAATTGTGAGCTTTGATCCACATAACGTCTATGGGCCTGGTGGAAATGGTGGGGTAAATCCCACACTCTCGAAGTATGCGGCCAAATTCTACTCCATCTTGTTCAGCTTGTGCTCTATTTTCTCTCACTGAATGCTTAAAGGTGGTGCGGATGTAGAAGGAATAGTTGGCGGGGCAGCAGTGTCTTCGTCAAACTCGTCATCAGAGGTAGCACCACTCCTAGCATAAAGCTTCTTCGGAGGTTGAGTGGGTCCTGGTTCAGTAAACTGAAATCTCCCCTCCTTGAATTCGACCACACCTGTTCTTTCAAACACAGACATATCCAAAATTTCCTTTTTGCAAGCAGGATGCAAATCATTATTGTCAAGATCAAGCATACATAGGTTTATAGCCAACCGAGTAATGTATGGACCAAGAAATAAAGTTCTATACCGTTTAAGCACACTTTGAAATTGATCCGCTAACCAAAAACCTAAATTAGGCCTCACGTCATTTAACATGCACCAGATAAAATAAAATTTAGTTTTAGAGAAAACTCCTGAGTGATCTTTCTTACCTAAAAAATTATATGCTAAGAATCGATGCACACATTTCAAAATAGGATCACGTAAGAAAGAACTATTTGATTTACTCGGGTCATAGGCATTGTGATCAACAGATAAATTACGCCAAAGACCATAAGGCTCAAAATTTTCGCTAAAGTCACAAATTGTTCCTAAATATGCATCACTAGAAGAATAATCATCATCAATGAATCCTAAAGCTAGGTTAAAATCCGTGATAGAGTGTGAAAAATTCAGTCCCATTAACCTAAACTTTATGACGTACGGGGTATGCAAAGTAAAATCATTCAGCATATTAAATTGAAAAGTAGCATAAAACTCCCTAATCAACTCAACATAACCCAAACAATCAACATCAACAAACTTACGCAACCCAATCTTATCTATCAAAGAATCAAAATTATCCTTAACATTTAATTTTTCAAAAGTCGGGTAATGAATATACTTAGCTGGAAGTATTTTGCACGTGGAAATATCTTTGTACCTCTCTTTCTCTTGTTGAGTCGCGAATATGAGGCACCCTCCGAGATTGGATTCCGCAAGTGGCAAAACACTCGTGCCTTTCCCATGTTTCGATCTTTGTCCCATGGCTTGGCGTGAATTTGAAATTGTGTTCCATGGAACCGTAGTGGGAGCGGCAATCTTAGATTTCTTTGCGACGAGTGTCTTTTTAGATGACTTGGAAGTAGATGCTTTCCTCTTCGGCATTGTTACAATAATTGCACTCACGGATTTCGATTTACCCGGTTGGAATACAGGGCGTAGGCTGGATCTACGCTGCGTTGCTGCGCGGGTTGGGGCTGGTTACGCACTACTGGTTGCGTGCGGGATGTTTTCTGCGTTGCGAACGCTGGCTGGTTCGCACTGCATTGAGGGGGCTTGCATTGCAGGTGGGACTGATTGTGCGGCGCGCACGGGTTGCTGGATCTGCACGCAGCGCAACCCAGCACGGTTGCTGCTGATTGTGTGGCTGCGGCTGCTGCTGCGTGGGCTGTGTTGCACGCACGGTTGCTGCTGATTGTGCACGGTTGCTGCTGCTGCGTGGCTGCGGCTGCTAGTTGCTGCGGGTGAAAACGATAATCAATAGTTAATTTTTTTTTTGAATTAGGGATTTGTGAACAGTGAACAATGATTTGTGATTTTTTTTTGTTTTTTTTCATTTTTTTAAATATATATATAAGAAATAAAAGAAGGAAAAAAAAATTTTTTTTTTTTTTTAGTGATGAATCACTTTGAGACACTAAAAATTTCAGAAGTAATTTTCTAATAAACACGTGGGCACGCCTTAAAACCATTTTACTTTAAAAATCACAGAAGTACTTATTAGTTAAGACGTGGGCACGCCTTATCGAAAATTTTCTTCTGGCCAAAATAAGCAAACACATTATTTTTTTTAAAAAAATCTGAATCAAAATTAAAAGAAGATATAACAAAAACCAAAATAAATAAATCATTTGGGTTGCCTCCCCAAAAGCGCCTTTGTTTTATGTCTTTGGCTAGACACATTTATGCATCAATCTCCATAATTGGGACTCTCGAGAGCCATATCCTCCACAATATTCACCGAAAAACCTTCATAAAAATGTTTTAAGCGATGACCATTAACCTTAAAAACTTTGTCAGAGGTCGGACTCCGAATCTCAACTGCACCATGAGGAAAAATATTAGTAACAATAAAATGTCCAACCCAGCAAGAACGTTATTTACCTGGAAAGAGTTTAAGCTTAGAATGAAAAAAAAGAACTTTTTGACCAACAGAGAACTCCTTTCTCAAAATCATTCTATCATGAAATGTCTTCGTTTTTTCCTTGTAAAAAACTTCCTGCACTATAGGGTTAATAACATCCACAGAAAATACCAAATGTTCCTCACTAGGATATTTCATGGCATCATTCATATTGAATTCTATAACCTCT
>NW_006262951.1:0-3698 GCF_000493195.1 Citrus x clementina | reverse complement strand
AAGAGAACAATAGCCTGACAAATGGATCGGTCCGATTCGGGTGCCCTTTTAGGAACCAAATAGAATCCATCATCGATTTGAAAGATTGATAAGGTAAATACCTAGTCTATTCAATGCTAGGCATAATGAGTATAAGGACCTCAAAAATTCTCTTTTCGTTCTATGAACCTTAAGGCGTATGAAGTTTCATATGTGATTCTTTAATCAGGATGATAGAGACTCCATTTCGTTTAGGTTGATCTAGGCCATAAGCAGACCTACGTCAAGATAACCCTTCTTTGAAACACTTTGGGAGTGCTCCTATATCCGAATCCAAATAATGAATTAGAGCACATGGAGCCATTTCCTTATTTTTCTGTCAAGAAAAAAATATGGTAGACTAACTGATATTTCTATCAGTTAATGAAAGAGCCCAATGCAAAAAAAAAAAAATGCATGTTGGGTCTTTGAAAGAGTTCGAATCATTTTTATAAGAATTAGTTCGATCTGTTTTACCGAGAAGGTCTACGGTTCGAGTCCGTATAGCCCTATACTAATCTCAAATAATAATAATCAAAATGGAAATACAGAAACACAAAAATTGTATAGTTTTCATTTCCTCATTCATTGTATTTTTGTTGTTTGGAACTGGTCGCTGGGGGTTGCTTGTGGTTCATCGAAATCAAATCATTCCCAAAACCCAAAAGCTCGCTCGGAGGGAGCTCGTTCCGAGCAGAACATCAAACTGAAATGAAAACAAAAGCGCATTTCAATGGATTTAATCGCTATTTTTTTTTTAGAATCTCGGATTCGGCTAAACAAACCCATTTTTCTTTCTTCAATAATTAATAATAATAATCTTCGTATGGGAATTCCATATGGATTTGCCTCTTTTCCTGTTCCCATCACAATCAAAGAGTTATTGATACTTCCTTTCTTTGGTATACTCACCTACTTTTGGTGAATTTGCGGAGTCAAAATCATGACACGAATCCGGGGAGACGCCGACGTAACCCAACTCAAATGGAATAGTAAGTCGCATGGATATAGGAACGGATTACTGTATTTGTTGACACCTCAGCGTTTGAAAAACGAATAGCTTTTCATAAACATAATTCAGAAACAGAAAATATTCTATATATTGAGAATAGAATCAAAATCGATTGAATTTCGAAGATTCGAATTCGAAATTCGAAACAAAAATTCGAATTTTCTTTTGACTTCCTTTGATTTAGACAAGTCCGAAGCGCGGTGAACGCAAAAGGGTTTTGTTTGTTTTGTTTGTATAAGAGATTTATACTATATTGAAATAAAATCGAAGGAAGTGTAATGAAAATAGGATTCCAATCGAGAAATCTTAAAACGAGACATCACAACAAACAAACGAAACTTTGCGGTTCGATCAAAATGAATTGTTGTTTTGATTAACCAATTATCGATGACTTGACAATGAATTCCAATTTGCATCGACAAATTTGGTCTATTTTCCACATTCATAGGAGTTTGGCTATGTTTCTGCTTTACAAATATGATATTTTCTGGGCATTTCTAATAATATCAAGCGTTATTCCTATTTTGGCATTTCTAATTTCCGCAGTTTTAGCCCCGATTAACAAAGGGCCAGAGAAACTTTCTAGTTATGAATCGGGTATCGAACCAATGGGCGATGCTTGGTTACAATTTCGAATCCGGTATTATATGTTTGCTCTAGTTTTTGTTGTTTTTGATGTTGAAACCGTTTTTCTTTATCCATGGGCAATGAGTTTTGATGTATTGGGGGTACCCGTATTTATAGAAGCTTTCATTTTCATGCTTATCCTAATTGTTGGTTTAGTTTATGCGTGGCGAACAGGAGCATTAGAGTGGTCTTAGTTTCTGAATATTCAGACAATAGCAAAAAAGTTAAAAAAAAAAAAAAAAAAAAAAAACCTTGAGAAAATTATGAATTCTATTGAATTTTCCTTACTTGATCGAACAACCCCAAATTCATTTTTTTCAACTACATCAAAGGATCTTTCAAATTGGGCAAGACTCTCCAGCTTATGGCCCGTTCTTACAGGAACCAGTTGTTGTTTCATTGAATTTGCTTCATTAATCGGCTCGGGGTTCGATTTTGACCGTTATGGGCTGGTACCAAGATCGAGCCCTAGACAGGCGGACCTAATTTTAACAGCTGGTACAGTAACAATGAAAATGGCTCCCTTTTTTAGTGGGATTATTAGAGCAAATGCCTGGACCAGAGTATGTTATTGGTAAGGGAAGCATATACAATTACAGGGGGGATGGTCAAGTACGATCGTATAGTACTGTTCGAGGAGTTGATAAGCTAATTTCCCGTGGATGTTTATTTGCCGGGTTGCCCGCCTAAACCAGAGGCCGTTATAGATGCCATAACAAAACTTCGTAAGAAAATATCTCGAGAAATCTATGAAGATCGAATTCGATTGCAACGGGAGAATCGCTCGTTTACTTTTACTACCAATCACAAGTTTCGTGTTGTATGCAGTACTAATACTGGAAATTATGATCAAGGATTACTTTATCAACCACCATCTACGTCAGAAATCCCGCCTGAAACCTTTTTCAAATACAAAAGTTCAGTATCTTCCCCCGAATTCATTAATTAGGCAGGAGGATTCATTTGTACAGAATAAGAAAGAGCGAATTAATCTTCATAAATTCCAAAAATTCATCGTAAATGTGAAATATTTATCGAAATCAAAATGTGGGAGAGATAAAAAAGATGCAGGGTCGTTTGTCTGCTTGGCTGGTCAAGCATGGGCTAGTTCATAGATCTTTGGGCTTTGATTACCAAGGAATAGAAACTTTACAAATAAAGCCCGAGGATTGGCACTCCGTTGCTGTCATTTTGTATATATATGGCTACAATTATCTACGGTCCCAATGTGCCTATGATGTAGCACCGGGCGGACTGTTAGCCAGTGTGTATCATCTTACGCGAATAGAGTATGGTGTAGATCAACCAGAAGAGGTATGCATAAAAGTATTTGCTCCAAGGAGTAATCCCAAAATTCCATCGGTTTTCTGGGTTTGGAAAAGTGCGAATTTTCCAGAACGGGAATCTTATGATATGCTGGGAATCCTTTATGATAATCATCCACGACTGAAACGTATCTTAATGCCTGAAAGTTGGATAGGGTGGCCCTTACGTAAGGATTATATTGCCCCCAATTTTTATGAAATACAAGATGCTTATTGAATTCTAAGAAATTAATCTTCATTTTGACCCAATATTCAAGAAATATTTGTACGTTCTTTTCTAGATCAAACGGAGGAATTGAAGTCTCATTCGTATTATTATTGTGAATGGGATAAAGAAATTAAAGAGTTCTGTATCATGAACTTTGTATCGCGCACACCACTTCGACGGGCTCTAGCGGGTCACAGAGAGGGGAAGGAAGAAATCAAATCAAAAAATAAAATAAAAGAAAAAAAGGACTATTCCCAGACATCTAGCTAGATGGATAAGTATGTATGTATCATGATCTATAAATGAATATGTATGGCGAGCCATATCACTGAATTTGTAGTGATAGATACTCATAGATATTAATCATATGCCAGGAACCAGATTTGAACTGGTGACACGAGGATTTTCAGTCCTCTGCTCTACCAGCTGAGCTATCCCGACCATTTCCGACACACCGTTCTCATCTTACTAGATGACTTGGGTCTATGTCAATTAAAAAATAAACAGG
>NW_006262952.1:3357-4749 GCF_000493195.1 Citrus x clementina | reverse complement strand
CCCCCAGCCTATTTTTAGCTCATTGGAGGCACCTCGCTACAGTCTCATTAACATTCCGAATACGGGGGTCGAAAATTGGCCAGCCCCACCCCCCATTCACTATAAATTAATCATTTTCGTTTAATTTTGACCCTCGAATGAAAATGGCGCCCTGGTCTTAGAAAAATTTATTTTTGAAAAGCTGCTAAAGCCGCGTCGAAATCTTGGCTCACGGAGGCACCTCGCAAAGTCTCGCCCCATTCCGAGTGCGGCGGACGAAGTTGGCCAGCCCCACCCCCCACGGCTATAGCGCACCCGTTTTTGTGGGCTTTTTCCGCTGGACGAACTTGGCGCCCCGGCCTTCAGGCTGTTATTTTTGGGCGCGGCTGTTCCCGCGGCCTATTTTGGGCACACGGAGTCGCCTCGCAAAGTATCGCGCCAATCCGAGTCCGGCGGATCAAGTTGGCCAGCCCCACCCCCCAAGGCTGTAGCCCACCCGTTTTTGTGGGCTTTTTCCGCTGTTCGAACTTGGCGCCCCGGCCTTTGGGGGGTTATTTTTGGGCGCGGCTGTCCCCGCCGCCTATTTTTGGCACACGGAGGCGCCTCATAATGTCTCGCGCCATTCCGAGTCCGGCGGACGAAGTTGGCCAGCCCCTCCCCCCAAGGCTATAGCCCACCCGTTTTTGTGGTTTTTTTCCAATGGACGAACTTGGCGCTCCGGCCTTCGGGGGGTTATTTTTGGGCGCGGCTGTCCCCACCGCCTATTTTTGGCACACGGAGGCACCTCGCAAGGTCTCGCGCCATTCCGAGTCCGGCGGACGAAGTTGGCCAGCCCCACCACCCAAGGCTGTAGCCCACCCGTTTTTGTGGCCTTTTTCCGCTGGACGAACTTGGCGCCCCAACCTTCGGGCGGTTATTTTTGGGCGCGGCAGTGCCCGCGGCCTATTTTTGGCACACGGAGGCGCCTCTCAAAGTCTCGCGCCATTCCGAGTCCGGCGGACGAAGTGGGCCAGCCCCACCCCCCAAGGCTATAACCCACCCGTTTTTGTGGCCTTTTTCCACTGGACGAACTTGGCGCCCCAACCTTCGGGCTGTTGTTTTTGGACGCTGCTGCGCCCGCGGCCTATTTTTGGCACACGGAGGGGCCTCGCAAAGTCTCGCGCCATTCCGAGTCCGGCGGACGAAGTTACCCAGCCCCACCCCCCAAGGCTACAGCCCACCCGTTTTTGTGGGCTTTTTCCGCTTGACGAACTTGGCTCCCCGGCCTTCGCGGTGTTATTTTTGGTCGCGGCTGTGCCCGCGGCCTATTTTTGGCACACGGAAGCACCGCGCAAAGTCTCGCGCCATTCCAAGACCGGCGGACGAAGTCGGCCAGCCCCACCCCCCAAGGCTATAGCCCACCCGTTTTTGTGG
>NW_006262952.1:1738-3204 GCF_000493195.1 Citrus x clementina | reverse complement strand
CAAGGCTATAGCCCACCCGTTTTTGTGGCCTTTTTCCGCTGGACGAACTTGGCGCCCCGGCTTTCGGGCGGTTATTTTTGGGCGCGTCTGTGCCCGCGGCCTATTTTTGGCACACGGAGGCGCCTCGCAAAGTCTCGCGCCATTCCGAGTCCGGCGGACTAAGTTGGCCAGCCCCACCCCCCAAGGCTATAGCCCACCCGTTTTTGTGGGCTTTTTCCGCTGGACGAACTTGGCGCCCCGGCCTTCTGGCGGTTATTTTTGGGTGCGGCTGTGCCCGCAGCCTATTTTTCGCGAACGGAGGCGCCTCGCAAAGTCTCGCGCCATTCCGAGTCCGGCGTACGAAGTTGGCCAGCCCCACCCCCCAAGGCTATAGCCCACCCGTTTTTGTGGCCTTTTTCCGCTGGACGAACTTGGCGCCCCGGGCTTCGGGCTGTTATTTTTTAGTGCGGCTGTGCCCGCTGCCTATTTTTGGCACACGGAGGTGCCTCGCAAAGTCTCGCACCATTCCGAGTCCGGCGGACGAAGTTGGCCAGCCCCACCCCCCAAGGCTATAGCCCACCCGTTTTTGTGGCCTTTTTCCGCTGGACGAACTTGGCGCCCCGGCCTTCGGGCGGTTATTTTTTAGTGCGGCTGTCCCCGCGGCCTATTTTTGGCACACGGAGGTGCCTCGCAAAGTCTCGCGCCATTCCGAGTCCGGCGGACGAAGTTGGCCAGCCCCACCCCCCACGGCTATAGCGCACCCGTTTTTGTGGGCTTTTTCCGCTGGACGAACTTGGCGCCCCGGCCTTCGGGCGGTTATTTTTGGGTTCGGCTGTGCCCGCGGCCTATTTTTCGCGAACGGAGGTGCCTCGCAAAGTCTCGCGCCATTCCGAGTTCGGCGGACGAAGTCGGCCAGCCCCACCCCCCACGGCTATAGCCCACCCGTTTTTATGGCCTTTTTCCGCTGGACGAACTTGGCGTCCCGGCCTTCGGGCGGTTATTTTAAGGCGTGGCTGTGCCCGCAGCCTATTTTTGGCACACGGAGGCACCTCGCAATGTCTCGCGCCATTCTGAGTCCGACGGACGAAGTTGGCCAGCCCCACCCCCCAAGGCTATAGCCCACCCGTTTTTGTGGGCTTTTTCCGCTGGACGAACTTGGCGTCCCGGCCTTCGGGGGGTTATTTTTGGGCGCCGCTGTGCCCCCGGCCTATTTTTAGCACACGGAGGCAGCTCGCAAAGTCTCGCGCCATTCCGAGTCCGGCGGACGAAGTTTGCCAGCACCACCCCCCAAGGCTATAGCCCACCCGTTTTTGTGGCCTTTTTCCGCTGGACGAACTTGGCGCCCTGGCCTTCGGGGGGTTATTTTTGGGCACGACTGTGCCCGCGGCCTATTTTTGGCACACGGAGGTGCCTCGCAAAGTCTCGCGTCATTCCGAGTCCGGCGTACGAAGTTGGCCAGCCCCACCCCCCAAGGCTATAGCCCACCC
>NW_006262952.1:0-843 GCF_000493195.1 Citrus x clementina | reverse complement strand
TAGCCCACCCGTTTTTGTGGCCTTTTTCCGCTGGACGAACTTGGCGCCCTGGCCTTCGGGTGGTTATTTTTGGGGTCGGGTGTGCCCACGGCCTATTTTTGGCACACGGAGATGCCTCGTAAAGTCTCGCGCCATTCCGAGTCCGGCGGACTAAGTTGGCCAGCCCCACCCCCCAGGGCTATAGCCCACCCGTTTTTGTGGCCTTTTTCCGCTGGACGAACTTGGCGCCCCGGCCTTCGGGCGGTTATTTTTTAGTGCGGCTGTGCCCGCGGCCTATTTTTGGCACACGGAGGTGCCTCGCAAAGTCTCGCGCCATTCCGAGTCCGGCGGACGAAGTTGGCCAGCCCCACCCCCCAAGGCTATAGCCCACCCGTTTTTGTGGCCTTTTTACGCAGGACGAACTTGGCGCCCCGGCCTTCGAGCGGTTATTTTTGGGCGCAGCTGTGCCCGCGGCCTATTTTTGGCACACGGAGGGGCCTCGTAAAGTCTCGCGCCATTCCGAGTCCGGCGGACGAAGTGGGCCAGCCCCACCCCCCAAGGCTATAGCCCACCCGTTTTTATGGCCTTTTTCCGCTGGACGAACTTGGCGTCCCGGCCTTCGGGCGGTTATTTTAAGGCGTGGCTGTGCCCGCAGCCTATTTTTGGCACACGGAGGCACCTCGCAATGTCTCGCGCCATTCTGAGTCCGACGGACGAAGTTGGCCAGCCCCACCCCCCAAGGCTATAGCCCACCCGTTTTTGTGGGCTTTTTCCGCTGGACGAACTTGGCGTCCCGGCCTTCGGGGGATTATTTTTGGGCGCCGCTGTGCCCCCGGCCTATTTTTAGCACACGGAGGCAGCTCG
>NW_006262953.1:0-3703 GCF_000493195.1 Citrus x clementina | reverse complement strand
GAAACGGGTGTGCTATAGCCTTGGCGGGGGGCGGGGGCGAAGTTCGTCCGCCGGACTCGGAATGGCCCCAGACTTTGCGGGCGGCCTCCGTGTGCCAAAAATAGGCCACGGGCACAGCCGCGCCCAAAAATGAGCGCCCGAAGGTCGGGGCGCCAACACCCCCCAGCGGAAAAATGGCCAAAAAACGGGTGGGCTATAGCCTTGGCGGGGGGCGTGGGCGAAGTTCGTCCGCCGGACTCGGAACGGCCCCAGACTTTATGGGCGGCCTCCGTGCGCCAAAAATAGGCAACGGGCACAGCCGCGCCCAAAAATGAGCGCCCTAAGGTCGGGGCGCCAACACCCCCCAGCGGAAAATTGGCCGAAATGCGGGTGGCCTATAGCCTTGGCGGGGGGCGTGGGCGAAGTTCGTCCGCCGGACTCGGAAAGGCCCCAGACTTTGCGGGCGGCCTCCGTGTGCCAAAAATAGGCCACGAGCACAGCCGCACCCAAAAATGAGCGCCCGAAGGTCGGGGCGCCAACACCCCCCAGCGGAAAATTGGCCGAGAAACGGGTGTGCTATAGCCTTGGCGGGGGGCGTGGACGAAGTTCGTCCGCCGGACTCGGAATGGCCCCAGACTTTGCGGGCGACCTCCGTGTGCCCAAAATAGGCCACGGGCACAGCCGCGCCCAAAAATGAGCGCCCGAAGGTCGGGGCGCCAACACCCCCCAGCGGAAAAATGGCCAAAAAATGGGTGGGCTATAGCCTTGGAGGGGGGCGTGGGCGAAGTTCGTCCGCCGGACTCGGAATGGCCCCAGACTTTGCATGCGGCCTCCGTGTGCAAAAAATAGGCCACGGGCACAGCCGCGCCCAAAAATGAGCGCCCGAAGGTCGGGCCGCCAACACCCCCGAGCGGAAAAATGGCCAAAAAACGGGTGGGCTATAGCCTTTGGCGGGGGGCGTGGGCGAAGTTCGTCCGCCGGACTCGGAATGGCCCCAGACTTTGCGGGCGGCCTCCGTGTGCCAAAAATAGGCCACGGGCACAGCCGCGCCCAAAAATGAGCGCCCGAAGGTCGGGGCGCCAACACCCCCCAGCAGAAAAATGGCCCAGAAACGGGTGTGCTATAGCCTTGGCGGGGGGCGTGGGCGAAGTTCGTCCGCCGGACTCGGAATGGCCCCAGACTTTGCGGGCGGCCTCCGTGTGCCAAAAATAGGCCACGGGCACAGCCGCGCCCAAAAATGAGCGCCCGAAGGTCGGGGCGCCAACAGTCGCCAGCGGAAAAATGGCCAAAAAACGGGTGGGCTATAGCCTTCGTGGGGGGCGTGGGCGATGCTCGTCCGCCGGACTCGGAATGGCCCCAAACTTTGCGGGCTGCCTCCGTGTGCCAAAAATAGGCCACGGGCACAGCCGCGCCCAAAAATGAGCATCCGAAGGTCGGGGCGCCAACACCCCCCAGCGGAAAAATGGCCAAAAAACGTGTGGGCTATAGCCTTGGTGGGGGGCGTGGGCGAAGTTCGTCCGCCGGGACTCAGAGTGGCCCCATACTTTGCGGGGCGGCCTCCTAGCGACAAAAATAGGCCACGGGCACAGCCGCGCCAAAAACGAGCGCCCGAAGGTCGGGGCGCCAACACCCCCCAGCGGAAAATTGGCCGAAAAACGGGTGGCCTACAACCTTGGTGGGGGGCGTGGGCGAAGTTCGTCCGCCGGACTCGGAAAGGCCCCAGACTTTGCGGGCGGCCTCCGTGTGCCAAAAATAGGCCACGGGCACAGCCGCGCCCAAAAATGAGCGCCCGAAGGTCGGGGCGCCAGTACCCCCAAGCGGAAAAATGGCCAAAAAACGGGTGGGCTATAGCCTTGGCGGGGGGCGTGGGCGAAGTTCGTCCGCCGGACTCAGAATGGCCCCAGACTTTGCGGGCGGCCTCCGTGCGCCAAAAATAGGCCACGGGCACAGCCGCGCCCAAAAATGAGCGCCCGAAGGTCGGGGCGCCAACACCCCCCAGCGGAAAATTGGCCGAAATACAGGTGGCCTATAGCCTTGTTGGGGGGCGTGGGCGAAGTTCGTCCGCCGGACTCGGAAAGGCCCCAGACTTTGCGGGCGGCCTCCGTGTGCCAAAAATAGGCCACGGGCACAGCCGCGCCCAAAAATGAGCTCCCGAAGGTCGGGTTCCAACACCCCCCAGCGGAAAATTGGCCAAAAAACGGGTGGGCTATAGCCTTTGCAGGGGGCGTGGGCGAAGTTCGTCCGCCGGACTCGGAAAGGCCCCAGACTTTGCGGGCGGCCTCCGTGTGCCAAAAATATGCCACGGGCACAGCCGCGCCCTAAAATGAGCTCCCGAAGGTCGGGTTCCAACACCCCCCAGCGGAAAATTGCCAAAAAACGGGTGGGCTATAGCCTTTGCAGGGGGCGTGGGCGAAGTTCGTCCGCCGGACTCGGAAAGGCCCCAGACTTTGCGGGCGGCCTCCGTGTGCCAAAAATAGGCCACGGGCACAGCCGCGCCCAAAAATGAGCGCCCGAAGGTCGGGGCGCCAACACCCCCCAGCAGAAAAATGGCCCAGAAACGGGTGTGGTATAGCCTTGGCGGGAGGCGTGGGCGAAGTTCGTCCGCCGGACTCGGAATGGCCCCAGACTTTGCGGGCGGCCTCCGTGTGCCAAAAATAGGCCACGGGCACAGCCGCGCCCAAAAATGAGCGCCCGAAGGTCGGGGCGCCAACACCCCCCAGCGGAAAAATGGCCCAGAAACGGGTGTGCTATAGCCTTGGCGGGGGGCGTGGGCGAAGTTCGTCCGCCGGACTCGGAATGGCCCCAGACTTTGCGGGCGGCCTCCGTGTGCCAAAAATAGGCCACGGGCACAGTCGCGCCGAAAAATGAGCGCCTGAAGGTCGGGGCGCCAACACCCCCCAGCGGAAAATTGGCCGAAATACGGGTGGCCTATAGCTTTGGTGGGGGGCGTGGGCAAAGTTCGTCCGCCGGACTCGGAAAGGCCCCAGACTTTGCGGGCGGCCTCCGTGTGCCAAAAATAGGACACGGGCACAGCCGCGCCCAAAAATGAGCGCCCGAAGGTCGGGGCGCCAACACCCCCCAGCGGAAAATTGGCCGAAAAACGGGTGGCCTACAACCTTGGTGGGGGGCGTGGGCGAAGTTCGTCCGCCGGACTCGGAAAGGCCCCAGACTTTGCGGGCGGCCTCCGTGTGCCAAAAATAGGCCACGGGCACAGCCGCGCCCAAAAATGAGCGCCCGAAGGTCGGGGCGCCAGTACCCCCAAGCGGAAAAATGGCCAAAAAACGGGTGGGCTATAGCCTTGGCGGGGGGCGTGGGCGAAGTTCGTCCGCCGGACTCAGAATGGCCCCAGACTTTGCGGGCGGCCTCCGTGCGCCAAAAATAGGCCACGGGCACAGCCGCGCCCAAAAATGAGCGCCCGAAGGTCGGGGCGCCAACACCCCCCAGCGGAAAATTGGCCGAAATACAGGTGGCCTATAGCCTTGGTGGGGGGCGTGGGCGAAGTTCGTCCGCCGGACTCGGAAAGGCCCCAGACTTTGCGGGCGGCCTCCGTGTGCCAAAAATAGGCCACGGGCACAGCCGCGCCCAAAAATGAGCTCCCGAAGGTCGGGTTCCAACACCCCCCAGCGGAAAATTGGCCAAAAAACGGGTGGGCTATAGCCTTTGCAGGGGGCGTGGGCGAAGTTCGTCCGCCGGACTCGGAAAGGCCCCAGACTTGCGGGCGCCT
>NW_006262954.1:2091-3804 GCF_000493195.1 Citrus x clementina | reverse complement strand
AGCCCCACCCCCCAAGGCTATAGCTGACCCGTTTTTGTGGCCTTTTTCCTCTGGACGAACTTGGCGCCCCGGCCTTCGGGCGGTTATTTTTGGGTACGGCTGTGCCCGCAGGCTATTTTTGGCACACGGAACCGCCTCACAAAGTCCCGTGCCATTCCGAGTCCGGCGGACGAAGTCGGCCAGCCCCACCCCCCAAGGCTATAGCCCACCCGTTTTTGTGGCCATTTTCCGCTGGACGAACTTGGCGCCCCGGCCTTCGGGCGGTTATTTTTGGGCGCGGCTGTGCCCGCGGACTATTTTTGGCACACGGAGGCACCTTGCAAATTCTCGCGCCATTCCGAGTGCGGCGGACGAAGTTGGCCAGCCGCACCCTCGAAGGCTATAACCCACCCGTTTGTGTGGCCTTTTTCCGCTGGACGAACTTGTCTCCCCGGCCTTCGGGCAGTTATTTTTGGGCTCGGCTGTGCCCGTGGCCTATTTTTAGCACACGCAGGTGCCTCGCAAAGTCTCGCGCCATTCCGAGTCCGGCGGACGAAGTGGGCCAGCTCCACCGCCGAAGGATATAGCCCACACGTTTTTGTGGTCTTTTTCCGCTGGACGAACTTGGCGCCCCGGGCTTCGGGCGGTTATTTTTGGGTGCGGCTGTGCCCGCGGCCTATTTTCGGTACACGGAGGCGCCTCGCAAAGTCTCGCGCCATTCCGAGTCCGGCGGACGAACTTGGCCAGCCCCACCCCCCAAGGCTATAGCCCACCCGTTTATTGGGCGTGGCTGTGCCCGCAGCCTAGTTTTGGCACACGGAGGCGTCTCGCAAAGTCTCGCGCCATTCTGAGTCCGGCGGACGAAGTGGGCCAGCCCCACCCCCCAAGGTTATAGCCCACCCGTTTTTGTGGCCTTTTTCCGCTGGACGAACTTGGCGGCCCGGCCTTCGGGCGGTTATTTTTGTGCTCGGCTGTGCCCGCAGGCTATTTTTGGCACACGGAACCGCCTCACAAAGTCCCGTGCCATTCCGAGTCCGGCGGACGAAGTCGGCCAGCCCCACCCCCCAAGGCTATAGCCCACCCGTTTTTGTGGCCATTTTCCGCTGGACGAACTTGGCGCCCCGGCCTTCGGGCGGTTATTTTTGGGCGCGGCTGTGCCCGCGGACTATTTTTGGCACACGGAGGCACCTTGCAAATTCTCGCGCCATTCCGAGTGCGGCGGACGAAGTTGGCCAGCCGCACCCTCGAAGGCTATAACCCACCCGTTTGTGTGGCCTTTTTCCGCTGGACGAACTTGTCTCCCCGGCCTTCGGGCAGTTATTTTTGGGCTCGGCTGTGCCCGTGGCCTATTTTTAGCACACGCAGGTGCCTCGCAAAGTCTCGCGCCATTCCGAGTCCGGCGGACGAAGTGGGCCAGCTCCACCGCCGAAGGATATAGCCCACACGTTTTTGTGGTCTTTTTCCGCTGGACGAACTTGGCGCCCCGGGCTTCGGGCGGTTATTTTTGGGTGCGGCTGTGCCCGCGGCCTATTTTCGGTACACGGAGGCGCCTCGCAAAGTCTCGCGCCATTCCGAGTCCGGCGGACGAACTTGGCCAGCCCCACCCCCCAAGGCTATAGCCCACCCGTTTATTGGGCGTGGCTGTGCCCGCAGCCTAGTTTTGGCACACGGAGGCGTCTCGCAAAGTCTCGCGCCCTTCTGAGTCCGGCGGACGAAGTGGGCCAGCCCCACCCC
>NW_006262954.1:0-1991 GCF_000493195.1 Citrus x clementina | reverse complement strand
CAAGGTTATAGCCCACCCGTTTTTGTGGCCTTTTTCCGCTGGACGAACTTGGCGGCCCGGCCTTCGGGCGGTTATTTTTGTGCTCGGCTGTGCCCGCGGCCTATTTTTGGCACACGGAGGCGCCTCACAAAGTCTTGCGCCATTCCGAGTCCGGCGGACGAAGTGGGCCAGCCCCACCCCCCAAGGCTATAGCCCACCCGTTTTTGTGGCCTTTTTCCGCTGGACGAACTTGGCGCCCCGGCCTTCGGGCGGTTATTTTTGGGCGCGGATGTGCCCACGGCCTATTTTTGGAACACGGAGGCGCCTCGGAAAGACTCGCGCCATTCCGAGTCCGGCGGACGAAGTTGGCCAGCCCCACCCCCGAAGGCTATAGCCCACCCGTTTTTGTGGCCTTTTTCCGCTGGACGAACTTGGCGCCCCGGCCTTCGGGCAGTTATTTTTGGGTGCGGCTGTGCCCGCAGCCTATTTTTGGTACATGGAGGCACCTCGCAAAGTCTCGCGCCATTCCGAGTCCGGCGGACGAAGTTGGCTAGCCCCACCCCCGAAGGCTATAGCCCACCCGTTTTTGTGGCCTTATTCGGCTGGTCGAACTTGGCGCCCCGGGCTTCGGGCAGTTATTTTTGGTCGCGGCTGCGCCCACGGCCTATTTTTAGCACACGGAGGCACCTCGCAAAGTCTCGCGCCATTCCGAGTCCGGCGGACGAAGTTGGCCAGCCCCACCCCCCAAGGCTATAGCCCACCCATTTTTGGGCCTTTTTCCGCTGGACGAACTTGGCGCCCCGGCCTTCGGGCGGTTATTTTTGGGCGTGGCTGTGCCCGCAGCCTATTTTTGGCACACGGAGGCGTCTCGCAAAGTCTCACGCCATTCCGAGTCCGGCGGAAGAAGTGGGCCAGCCCCACCCCCCAAGGCTATAGCCCACCCGTTTTTGTGGCCTTTTTCCGCTGGACGAACTGGCGGCCCGGCCTTCGGGTGGTTATTTTTGTGCGCGGCTGTGCCCGCAGCCTATTTTTGGCACACGGAGGCACCTCACAAAGTCTCGCGCCATTCCGAGTCCGGCGGACGATGTGGGCGAGCCCCACCCCCCAAGGCTATAGCCCACCCGTTTTTGTGGCCTTTTTCCGCTGGACGAACTTGGCGCCCCAGCCTTCGGGCGGTTATTTTTGGGCGCGGATGTGCCCGCGGCCTATTTTTGGCACGCGAAGGCACCTCGTAAAGTCTCGCGCCATTCCGAGTCCGGCGGATAAAGTTGGCCAGCCCGACCCCCGAAGGATATAGCCCACCCGTTTTTGTGGTCTTTTTCGGCTGGACGAACTTGGCGCCCCGGGGATCGGGCAGTTATTTTTGTGCGCGGCTGTGCCCGTGGCCTATTTTTAGCACACGGAGGTGCCTCGCAAAGTCTCGCGCCATTCCGAGTCCGGCGGACGAAGTTGGCCAGCCCCACCCCCGAAGGCTATAGCCCACCCGTTTTTGTGGCCTTATTCGGCTGGTCGAACTTGGCGCCCCGGGCTTCGGGCAGTTATTTTTGGTCGCGGCTGCGCCCGCGGCCTATTTTTAGCACACGGAGGCGCCTCGCAAAGTCTCGCGCCATTCCGAGTCCGGCGGACGAAGTTGGCCAGCCCCACCCCCCAAGGCTATAGCCCACCCATTTTTGGGCCTTTTTCTGCTGGACGAACTTGGCAACCCGGCCTTCGGGCGGTTATTTTTGGGCGTGGCTGTGCCCGCAGCCTATTTTTGGCACACGGAGGCGTCTCGCAAAGTCTCACGCCATTCCGAGTCCGGCGGAAGAAGTTGGCCAGCCCCACCCCCCAAGGCTATAGCCCACCCGTTTTTGTGGCCTTTTTCCGCTGGACGAACTTGGCGGCCCGGCCTTCGGGCGGTTATTTTTGTGCGCGGCTGTGCCCGCGGCCTATTTTTGGCACACGGTGGCGCCTTGCACTGTCTCGCGCCATTCCGAGTCCGGCGGACGAAGTTGGCCATCCCCACCCCCCAA
>NW_006262955.1:0-3704 GCF_000493195.1 Citrus x clementina | reverse complement strand
TGATATGTCTTGCGTTTATTGTGGAGAAGGGCATTTATTTGACAATTGTCCTAGTAATCCAGCTTCGGTTAACTATATGGGCAGCTTCAATAAATAGAACCAAGACAATCTATATTCAAACACTCACAAATTTGGATGGAGACAGCACCCAAACTTTTCATGGAGTTATCAGAACCAGACTGCTGCTGCACCTAGTGGACAGAACAGATCTGCTCAACCACCTAGATTTTAGCAGCAAAATCAAGAGCAAAAAAGCATCAACAATGATCAACTCAGCTCCCTTGAAGGTTTGATTAAGGATTAGATTGTGAGGAATGAATCAGTTGTCCAAAGTCATACTATATCGTTGAGAAACTTGAAAAATCAAATTGGACAGCTTGCTACAGCATTGAGCAACATACCTCAAGGTAGTTTACCCAGTAATACAGAGGACCCAAGAAGAGAAGGGAAAGAGCACTGCAAAGTGATTAACTTGAGATCTGGAAAGGATGTTTATAGTCCCGTTGGTGCACCAAAAAGAAAAATTGAGTCCACCCAAAGCCAAGAAGACACTCAAGTAGAGAAGAAGTCACAGTCTTCCACTTTTCAGAATGCAAATCAATACAGTTCTACAACAGCATCTGCAGAAAGTTATGATCCAGCACCTGGAGGTGAGGAAGCTACAACACCAACAGCAACAAACCTGAGTAGAGCAAAAGAGAAGCAGTCTGCACAACCTGCTACAGCACAGCAGTTTAGACACCCACCACCCTTCCTTCAAAGATTTCAGAAGCAACAACAAGACAAGCAGTTCAACAAAATCTTAGGAGTGCTGAAACAGCTGCATATCAATATCCATTTTGTGGAAGTTCTAGAGCAAATGCCAAACTATGCAAAGTTTTTGAAGGATATTTTGACAAAGAAAAGAAGACTTAGGGAATTTGAGACGGTTGCTCTAACACAAAAGTGTAGCTGAATGCTTCAGAGTAAGATACCGCAGAAGATGAAGGATCAAGGAAGCTTCACAATCTCTTGCTCCATAGGCATTAAATACAGTGGCAAAGCACTTTGTGATTTGGGGGCTGGCATCAATCTCATGCCTTTATCAGTGTTTAAGTAATTGGGAGTTGGTGAATGTAGACCAACAACAGTGACTCTACAACTTGCTGACCGATCTCATACCTATCCAGAAGGGAAGATTGAAGAGGTGTTGGTGAAGGTGGATAAATTTTTTTTTTTCCGGTGGATTTTATTGTGCTAAACTTTGAGGCAGACAAAGAAGTGTCAATCATTCTCGGGAGACCTTTCTTAGCCACGGGAAAGACTTTAATTGATGTTCAAAAAGGAGAATTAACCATGAGGGTAAATGACCAGCAAGTGACATTCAATATGCTGGATGCCATGAAGAGTCCCGATAAGATTGAAGATTGTAATTTTATCAGTGTTGTGGACTTTGTTGTAACAGAGAAATTACACAGTTGCTGCAGTAAAGAAGAAATCAATGTTGTAACATTAAAAGAACTTGATGGTGAAGATCATGGAGCAGCTAACATAGCATGGTCAAGAGAGAAGCAACCCTTCAGAATTGATGAGCAAATCCAACAAAGGGAACTCACTCCATACCAACAAGAATTCAAGGCTAATGGGCCAAGAGTGAAGCACTATATGGGAAATGATGTGAACAGCCTAAGGAAGGATATGTTGTTGAATGATCCATGTTGAGCAAACAAAAAAAGTTAGGCTGAAAGACCTAAAATCAAGCGCTAATTGGGAGGCAACCCAATAAGGGGAGTTGTTTCAAGTTTTTAAGGCATTGAATTTAGCTTTTAAATTATTTAATTTGTCTTTTTATTATTTTTTTAAGCATGCATCTAATTTTTTATGTCATTGTGTTAAATTGCAGCAAGTAAAAAAAAAAATTGAGTGGGCAAAACGAGCATGTGGGAATTGTTGCAGCATCACTTACAACATGACATATAACAAAAGATTCTCAAACAACAGATGCATTTCTTGCTTTTGTAGTAGCAAATGGATTGATCAGATTTTATAATAAGGAGCGTTTGAGAAGTGGATCAAAGAAGAAGTGACCCTTTACAGCCTGTGCTCTAGCAGTGCTTCCAGCAACAGGGGAGTACCCATACCCGCTAGTTTATTTTACTTCTTTCTGTAAAACTTTTCTTTCATTTAGTTTTAATTTTCTGATTCATTCTGCATGTCCTTTTATTTAGTGTTTGCATGTCTGGTTTATGTGGTTTTGTGTTGTGTGCTTGTGAGGACACAACACCACTTAAGTTTGAAGGGGTTATGTTTCTAAGTGCATGTGTTTATGATTGTGTTATGTGTTGTGTGAAGCTCTGTTATCTAATATTTGTGTATGGATTTAAAAACCTAATGAAGATAAATTGAGTGTTATTCAGTATTTATGATAATGCCATATAGAGATAGTTATAGATTGAGGTTGAAATTCTGTCCCGACACTTAACTTTGGTTAAATTTTATGAGAATGTTGTAGCAGAGCCAGGAAAACAAAAAAAGAGTAGAAAATATCTCAAGTTTGGGGGAAATTTTTTGTTGGACTGTGTTTGTTATGAAATAAATTCTACTCCAATGGTTTAAGTTGCTAAGGAACCAGGGTTGAGTATGCACCCCATATGCAAACTTGAGTCCAAAGGTAACAAGAGCTATGAGCAGTGCTGCATCAATTATATATAAAAAAAGCAAAATAAAAAAAGTGATGAAGGAATGAAAAATAAAGGGGTTCGCTACCTAGGATACTGAGTAACCTGGTATGTTCATGAGCTTCATGTTCAGTCTTGAGTCAAAGGCATCCAAAAGTAAGATCTAGATATAACATCATGGATGTGTTGTTGCAGCAACTCTGACATGTACTTTGAGTGAGTAATTGAGTATCGTCATTCCAAGTGATAGGCACTCACATGAAAGCTCAATGTTGCATTGAAGGGTTTAACTGAAAAAAAAAAGTATTATTATTGTAGCACAGTTTGAGTTTATTTGTGAATTCTACTCCCCCATATGTGAATATATTTGTGTTCTACTTTTGAATTATATGCAATATCTGTGTAACGATGTAGCACCTCTGGAATTTGATCAAAGTGCCACACACACTCTCTGGACAGAATGAGGCCTAAGTCTAAAACTAGAACTACTATGGCAATTTTGTATGATTAAGAGTGTGATTTGAGGGTGGAAGAATCCTTGCAAATTTGATGACAGAGTTAAGTTATTTGTTGCATGATTGTGTGATTACAGAGTGAGTGTTGTTGTCATTACTTGAGGACAAGTAACGATTTAAGTTTGGGGGTGTGATAACTCTATGAAATGAGAGTTATTATGGCAATTCTAGACTTAAATCAAGATCATTTAGAGAGTAAATGATGTGTTTTCATTGCATTTTTGTTACATTTTACATAAATATTCATTTTAGTTTAGTCTTAATAAGTTTTGCTTAATTTAAAGTAATTCGTGCTTAAATTGTGTGCATAATTGTAAGTTTCCAGAAGCTTAGAATTCATGGAAGGAATGCAGATGCAATAGGCTTGCAAAAATAAGGAAAGAACATGACTACAAAATAATTGAAACAAATCTGGAACAGTGCAGTTGCTGTAGCCATTGTTGTAGCAACCATTGCTGTAGTCGTTGTTGAAGCAATCATGGAACAATTCCGCGCGGGATACTTGCAGAATTGCGATCTGCAGTTTCCTAAT
>NW_006262956.1:0-3713 GCF_000493195.1 Citrus x clementina | reverse complement strand
GCAAGGCTAAGTCCCAAGCCTGTTTTATGGCGAGACCAAAAGCCAAGTGTGCCAGGATCTGCTCGACCAAGCAAAGGCGAGCAGACTCCCAAGCGTTGAAAAATTTCTAAGACATGCAAAGGCTAAGTCTCAAAGCCTGTATTATGGCGAGACCAAAAGCCAAGCGTGCCAGGATCTGCTCGACCAAGTGAAGGCGAGCAGACTCCCAAGCGTTGAAAAGTTTCTAAGACATGCAAAGGCTAAGTCTCAAAGCTTGTTTTATGGTGAGACCAAAAGCCAAGCGTGTCAGGATCTGCTCGACCAAGCGAAGGCAAGCAAACTGCCAAGCGTTGAAAAATTTCTAAGGCATGAAAAGGCTAAGTCTCAAAGCCTGTTTTATGGTAAGACTAAAAGCCAAGCATGCCAGGATCTGCTCGACCAAGCAAAGGCGAGCAGACTCCCAAGCGTTGTAAAATTTCTAAGGCATGCAAAGGCTAAGTCTCAAAGCCTGTTTTATGGCGAGACCAAAAGCCAAGTGTGCCAGGATCTGCTCGTCCAAGCAAAGGCGAGCAGACTCCCAAGCGTTGAAAATTTTCTAAGACATGCAAAGGCTAAGTCTCAAAGCCTGTTTTATGGCGAGACCAAAAGCCAAGCGTGCCAGGATCTGTTCGACTAAGCGAAGGCGAGCAGACTCCCAAGCGTTGAAAAGTTTCTAAGACATGCAAAGGCTAAATCTCAAAGCCTCTTTTGTGGTGAGACCAAAAGCCAAGCGTGTCAGGATCTGCTCGACCAAGCGAAGGCAAGCAAACTGCCAAGCGTTGAAAAATTTCTAAGGCATGAAAAGGCTAAGTCTCAAAGGCTGTTTTATGGTAAGACCAAAAGCCAAGCGTGCCAGGATCTGCTCGACCAAGCGAAGGCGAGCAGACTCCCAAGCGTTGTAAAATTTCTAAGGCATGCAAAGGCTAAGTCTCAAAGCCTGTTTTATGGTAAGACCAAAAGCCAAGCGTGCCAGGATCTGCTCGACCAGGCGAAGGCGAGCAAACTCCCAAGCGTTGTAAAATTTCTAAGGCATGCAAAGGCTAAGTCCCAAAGCCTGTTTTATGGCGAGACCAAAAGCCAAGTGTGCCAGGATCTGCTCGACCAAGCAAAGGCGAGCAGACTCCCAAGCGTTGAAAAATTTCTAAGACATGCAAAGGCTAAGTCTCAAAGCCTGTATTATGGCGAGACCAAAAGCCAAGCGTGCCAGGATCTGCTCGACCAAGTGAAGGCGAGCAGACTCCCAAGCGTTGAAAAGTTTCTAAGACATGCAAAGGCTAAGTCTCAAAGCTTGTTTTATGGTGAGACCAAAAGCCAAGCGTGTCAGGATCTGCTCGACCAAGCGAAGGCAAGCAAACTGCCAAGCGTTGAAAAATTTCTAAGGCATGAAAAGGCTAAGTCTCAAAGCCTGTTTTATGGTAAGACTAAAAGCCAAGCATGCCAGGATCTGCTCGACCAAGCAAAGGCGAGCAGACTCCCAAGCGTTGTAAAATTTCTAAGGCATGCAAAGGCTAAGTCTCAAAGCCTGTTTTATGGCGAGACCAAAAGCCAAGCGTGCCAGGATCTGCTCGACCAAGCGAAGGCGAGCAGACTCCCAAGCGTTGAAAAATTTCTAAGACATGCAAAGGCTAAGTCTCAAAGCCTGTTTTATGGCGAGACCAAAAGCCAAGCGTGCCAGGATCTGCTCGACCAAGCGAAGGCGAGCAGACTCCCAAGCGTTGAAAAGTTTCTAAGACATGCAAAGGCTAAGTCTCAAAGCCTGTTTTATGGTGAGACCAAAAGCCAAGCGTGTCAGGATCTGCTCGACCAAGCGAAGGCGAGCAAACTGCCAAGCGTTGAAAAATTTCTAAGGCATGAAAAGGCTAAGTCTCAAAGGCTGTTTTATGGTAAGACCAAAAGCCAAGTGTGCCAGGATCTGCTCGACCAAGCAAAGGCGAGCAGACTCCCAAGCGTTGAAAAATTTCTAAGACATGCAAAGGCTAAGTCTCAAAGCCTGTATTATGGCGAGACCAAAAGCCAAGCGTGCCAGGATATGCTCGACCAAGCGAAGGCGAGCAGACTCCCAAGCGTTGAAAAATTTCTAAGACATGCAAAGGCTAAGTCTCAAAGCCTGTTTTATGGCGAGAGCAAAAGCCTAGCGTGCCAGGATCTGCTCGACCAAGCGAAGGCAAGCAAACTCCCAAGCGTTGAAAAATTTCTAAGACATGCAAAGGCTAAGTCTCAAAGCATGTTTTATAGCGAGACCAAAAGCCAAGCGTGCCAGGATCTGCTCGACCAAGCGAAGGCGAGCAGACTCCCAAGCGTTGAAAATTTTCTAAGGCATGCAAAGGCTAAGTCTCAAAGCCTGTTTTATGGTGAGACCAAAAGCCAAGCGTGCCAGGATCTGCTCGACCAAGCGAAGGCGAGCAGACTCCCAAGCGTTGAAAATTTTCTAAGGCATACAAAGGCTAAGTATCAAAGCCTGTTTTATGGTGAGACCAAAAGTCAAGCGTGCTAGGATCTGGTCAACCAAGCGAAGGCGAGCAGACTCCCAAGTGTTGAAAAATTTCTAAGACATGCAAAGGCTAAGTCTCAAAGTCTGTTTTATGCCGAGAGCAAAAGCCAAGCGTGCCAGGATCTGCTCAACCAAGCGAAGGCAAGCAAACTCCCAAGCGTTGAAAAATTTCTAAGACATGCAAAGGCTAAGTGTCAAAGCATGTTTTATAGCGAGACCAAAAGCCAAGCGTGCCAGGATCTGCTCGACCAAGCGAAGGCGAGCAGACTCCCAAGCGTTGAAAATTTTCTAAGGAATGCAAAGGCTAAGTCTCAAAACCTGTTTTATGGCGAGACCAAAAGCCGAGCGTGCCAGGATCTGCTCGATCAAGCGAAGGCGAGCAGACTCCCAAGCGTTGAAAATTTTCTAAGGCATACAAAGGCTAAGTATCAAAGCATGTTTTATGGTGAGACCAAAAGCCAAGCGTGCTAGGATCTGCTCGACCAAGTGAAGGCGAGTAGACTCCCAAGCGTTGTAAAATTTCTAAGGCATGTAAAGGCTGAATCTCAAAGCCTGTTTTATGGCGAGACCAAAAGCCAAGTATGCCAGGATCTGCTCGACCAAGCGAAGGCAAGCATACTCCCAAGGGTTGAAAAATTTCTGAGACATGCAAAGGCTAAGTCTCAAAGCATGTTTTATGGCGAGACCAAAACCCAAGCGTGCAAGGATCTGCTCGACCAAGCGAAGGCGAGCAGACTCCCAAGCGTTGAAAAATTTCTAAGGCATGCAAAGGCTAAGTCTCAAAGCCTCAATTATGGCGAGACCAAAAGCCAAGCGTGCCAGGATCTACTAGACCAAGCGAAGGCGAGCAGACTCCCAAGCGTTGTAAAATTTCTAAGACTTGCAAAGGCTAAATCTCAAAGCCTGTTTTATGGCGAGACCAAAAGCCAAACGTGCCAGGTTCCGCTCAACCAAGCGAAGGCGTGCTGACTCCCAAGCGTTGTAAAATCTGTATGACATACAAAGGCTAAGTCTCAAAGCCTGTTTTATGGCAAGACCAAAAGCCAAGCGTGCCAGGATCTGCTCGACCAAGCGATGGCGAGCAGACTCCCAAGCTTTGTAAAATTTCTAAGGCATGCAAAGGCTATGTCTCAAAGCCTGTTTTATGGCGAGACCAAAAGCCAAGTGTGCCAGCATCTGCTCGACCCAGCGAAGGCAAGCAGAC
>NW_006262957.1:0-3714 GCF_000493195.1 Citrus x clementina | reverse complement strand
GTCTTCCCCAAAGTAGATTGCATATCTTCGCTTGCCTTCCTGGCAGCATCTGTCCTGAGTGTAATGCTTTCAGGCTGTTAGCTCTCATCTGGCAGTTTAACTTTCCACCCTTCATGGTCCTGATAATTGCTATTCTTAATGATGGTTTGTATTTCCTTGACTCAGCATGTATATCGTAACTGTTTGTATTCCTTTTCATCCAGGTGTATATACTTGTCTATTGATATTTACCCGGTACATTGATTGCCGGGTGCTATTATTATTACAATATCAAAAGATAAGAGTCAGACCATCTCCTCATCCAGAAAGGTGGAATTTGACTGAGATCTTTGTAACTGGAAGCATTCTTGGTGGTTACTTGGCAATGATGACTGTGATTTTCTTTTGGACAGCATACGGGACAGACTTCTTTCCAGTAATGTGATTTATCTTTTGTGTTATCATGCCACCCAATTCAGGTGTTATGTAAGCTCGTTTTCCTTGATTTAAAAATATAGAGAATAATGTATGCCTTTACATTGTCTTCAACATTCAGAGTACATTTGGCGTTTCAAGTCTTAACGAAAAGAATGTGGACGACGGGAGAAATCTGGCCTCGGCAGTATACCTGCTAGTGAGTTCCATTAGTCAGGGCCACCTATTCGTGACACGTGCAAGGAGTTGGTCTTACGTCGAGTGTCCTGTCCTGTTTCTTGCTCTGGCTTTCTGTGTTGCTCAGCTGGTGAGTGATAAATGCTGTTTCCTTTTGGCCTTTCTGAAATATAGAGGATGAGTTGATCCTTTTTTATTCTGTGAGCAGACTGCTACACTGATTGCCGTTAATGCAACCTGGAGCTTTGCTACAATTGAAGGAATAGGATGGAGTTGTGCTGGTGTGATTTGGCTTTATAATATCATCTTCTACATTCTGCTTGATTTTATAAAGTTCTTCATCCGATATGTGCTTAGCAGGAATTTTTGGGATCTAGTCACTGAACAAAGGGTATTGATGGCTTGAGTTCAACAAATTTTATTCAAGTGCTGGACCTTAATTTCTTGCTCACTCTCTATGGTGTAATTCCTATTTTGCAGATTGCCTTCACAACTAAAAGAGATTTCGGAAAAGAAGAACGTGAGCGTCGATGGGCACAGGAGCAGAGAACCCTCCATGGGTTGCACCCGCGTGACACCAGCATGTTCAGTGTACAAAGCAGTTACGAACTCAGCAGGATGGCTGAAGAAGCAAGAAGAAGAGCTGAGATTGCTAGGTAAACATATAAATATAATGCCAGCAAACTACATTACTTTATTTCTACTCTTAAGAGCCGAAATTTATCGCTTGGAATGTACACTCTTATGCATTCACTATTTTGATTTTTTGCAGATTGAGAGAACTGCATACACTGAAAGGGCGAGTTGAATCACTGATTAGGCTTAAAGGACTGGATATCGACCCAATTCTGCAATCCTACTCCGTCTGATACAGATCACACGTGACACATTCATGGATAAGGAACATATGCTGAGATCGCAGATATAAGTACCTAGCCCACAAGTAATTATGCAATTCATCCTGAAAGAGTTATAGTTGCATTTCTGATGTATATATTTGACAATCTGGGTTGTGTTTTTCAGTTCTACATTTTGTGTTTGAAGAAATAGTATGATGGGTTTAAGCACTATATGCCCACTACTTGTGATACAAACCATAATTTTGAAATATATATATATATATATATATTTATTTATTTATATGTATGTATGTATGTATCTTCTAAAAAGTGGGGAGGTGGTGGGTAAAATTCAGATTAAATTTTTAGCCTCATACCATATGAGAATTGAGATTTGAATGACCTTTAGATAAAGTTGCCTGAAAACTACTAGCGAAGACTTTTTAACTTTTGTGTTTCATTTTTTTTTTGATAATTAAAAAAATGTAACCTGCAATTTTCGGATGTAATCAAAAAGCTATAATAGAATTTGCTTGCGTTTGTCTGATTCCTTAAAAGATAAAGTTCAAACTTCATACCTTTTAAAATGTACCAATTAAATGACTTTACTATCATCCACAGTTCCAAACGTCAACTTTATAAATTTTTTATCCTCTTGATGGTGAGAGTTTCAAAATTCTAATGATAACCATCCAAAAGAAAAGAAATGACGGTAAAGTTGAGAAGCATCTGAATAGCAAGGAAACATCATTAACGTAATATAAATCTTTACTGTTTAGGTAAATTACCCTTTAGTCTTTGGGGTCGGGCATTAATTCTTCGATCAGTAGTTGTATATTTTTAAATATAATTCGAAATATCTATGTCGTTACTTTTGTTAGTGTTTAAAAATTTATTTTTTAGATTAAAAAATTAATTTTTTTATTAATCTAAATATTTTTAGATTATTTTTAAATGTACGAAGCCAACTGAGAATTAATGCCAGCCTCACTCTGAAGATCGAAAGTGAGTTTACCTCAAATATATGATGTGTTGCTTTTTTTGAGGAAATTAAAGAAGAGCAGCATTGGCGATTTTGGTAGTGTGTGGTGTTGTGGCTTAAAAGTCATAAATATTATGAAATGGAAGCTTTAGTTAGGCACGAAATCAGAGCCGGTAATATTTAATAAATATAAATCTTTTAAGTAACAATTTTGATAAAAGTAATAAAAATAATATGAATTTTGAATTAAAACACCCGAAGAGTGAAATCAACTCAACTACAGAATTACAATTACCAGTGTTTTCAGAGCTGTAGCTAATGAAAAAGCTAAACCATAGTAAGTCTTGGATATGAATTACCACCCAACATACTCATTTTGAACTTACACAGAATGAATTAATTATAAAAATTTCATGATACATGAATAATCACGATTTATTTTGATCTAGAAATAGAAACTTAAAAAGGCATTACAGATATTATATGACACAGTCAGTTTCCTATATTAATTAATAAATGAAAAAGAACAAAAATAAGTCAAATATAGATCCTTAAGTGGTTATCATTAAACATCTGTTCACATACTAATTACTCATTTTCTTGAGATTAATATATATACAACATATGCCTTCAATTACTTTCCAATGTTTTCTGCTCGCGTAATGAAAAATTTGAGACATAGATAGGGACCAGCGAGGGCGGTAGCTGTCCTAATAAGTCTATTTTTCTAGAATATTAATTTTAAATCTCAAGCAAATTTTTTATTTGCCCCCTTAATAAAGCTTTTGATTTGCTCCCGTGATGAGCTTTAAATAAAATACAATAATTATATTTTCATCACATAAAATTACTTTAAATAACTAGATTATATACAAGATTAAATGTAATTATATGCCTAAATAAAGAAAAAATTATTTTGAGTAAATTAATCCTCCCCAGTAATTCACCAAGTATGGCTTCACAGTTCAAAAGGAACAACTCTAAGCACTATAAATTTTTAGTAAAAATAATAAAATAATATATAAGAAAAAGAATAACAATACCTCCTTATTCCTTAGTTTAAGGAAATGGCGAGAGATATCTCTTTGTTTTAATAAATAGTCATACAAATCCATTTTCAAGATACACATGCTCCTTTTTCGACACAAATTTTTTTTTCATGTTAAAAGATAATCAGACTTACAAAAATTCTTAAGATTTATTCATATAGTTTGTATTTACTAAATCACGGAAGTATGAGAGGTTTATTCCCCCATATTTAGTTGCACATGCCATCCACGAATCATGGTAGATTAGTGCATG
>NW_006262958.1:3323-4109 GCF_000493195.1 Citrus x clementina | reverse complement strand
TTTGCGAGGGGCCTCGGGGTACCAAAAATAAGCCGCGGGCAAAGCCGCGCCCAAAAATAAGCGCCCGAAGGTCGTGGTGCCAAAACCCCCCAGCGGAAAAATGGGAAAAAAACGGGTGGGCTATAGCCTTGGTGGGGGGCGCGGGCGAAGTTCGTCCGCCGGACTCGGAATGGGACGAGACTTTGCGAGGGGCCTCGGCGTGCCAAAAATAAGCCGCGGGCAAAGCCGCGCCCAAAAATAAGCTCCCGAAGGTCGTGGTGCCAAAACCCCCCAGCGGAAAAATGGCCAAAAAACGGGTCGTGGGCTATAGCCTTGGTAGGGGGCGCGGGCGAAGTTCGTCCGCCGGACTCGGAATGGGGCGGGACTTTGCGAGGGGCCTCGGGGTGCCAAAAATAAGCCGCGGGCAAGGCCGCGCCAAAAATAAGCGCCCGAAGGTCGTGGTGCCAAAACCCCCCAGCGGAAAAATGGCCAAAAAACGGGTGGGCTACAGCCTTGGTGGGGGGCGCGGGCGAAGTTCGTCCGCCGGACTCGGAATGGGGCGAGACTTTGCGAGGGGCCTCGGGGTACCAAAAATAAGCCGCGGGCAAAGCCGCGCCCAAAAATAAGCGCCCGAAAGGTCGTGGTGCCAAAACCCCCCAGCGGAAAAATGGGCAAAAAACGGGTGGGCTATAGCCTTGGTGGGGGGCGCGGGCGAAGTTCGTCCGCCCGGACTCGGATGGGGCGAGTCTTTGCGAGGGGCCTCGGGGTGCCAAAAATAAGCCACGGGCAAAGCCGCGCCCAAAAATA
>NW_006262958.1:2197-3097 GCF_000493195.1 Citrus x clementina | reverse complement strand
CCAAAAAACGGGTCGTGGGCTACTGCCTTGGTGGGGGGCGAGGGCGAAGTTCGTCCGCCGGACTCGGAATGGGGCGGGACTTTGCGAGGGGCCTCGGGGTGCCAAAAATAAGCCGCGGGCAAGGCCGCGCCAAAAATAAGCGCCCGAAGGTCGTGGTGCCAAAACCCCCCAGCGGAAAAATGGCCAAAAAACGGGTGGGCTACAGCCTTGGTGGGGGGCGCGGGCGAAGTTCGTCCGCCGGACTCGGAATGGGGCGAGACTTTGCGAGGGGCCTCGGGGTGCCAAAAATAAGCCGCGGGCAAAGCCGCGCCCAAAAAGAAGCGCCCGAAGGTCGTGGTGCCAAAACCCCCCAGCGGAAAAATGGCCAAAAAACGGGTGGGCTATAGCCTTGGTGGGGGGCGCGGGCGAAGTTAGTCCGCCGGACTCGGAATGGAGCGAGACTTTGCGAGGGGCCTCGGGGTGCCAAAAATAAGCCGCGGGCAAAGCCGCGCCCGAAGGTCATGGTGCCAAAACCCCCCAGCGGAAAAATGGCCAAAAAACGGGAGGGCTATAGCCTTGGTGGGGGGCGCGGGCGAAGTTCGTCCGCCGGACTCGGAATGGGGCGAGACTTTGCGAGGGGCCTCAGGGTGCCAAAAATAAGCCGCGGGCAAAGCCGCGCCCAAAAATAAGCGCCCGAAAGTCGTGGTGCCAAAACCCCCCAGCGGAAAAATGGCCAAAAAATGGGTCGTGGGCTATAGCCTTGGTGGGGGGCGCGGGCGAAGTTCGTCCGCCGGAGTCGGAATGGGGCGAGACTTTGCGAGGGGCCCTCGGGGTGCCAAAATAAGCCACGGGCAAAGCCGCGCCAAAAAATAGCGCCCAAAGGTGTGGTGCCAAAACCCCCCAGCGGAAAAATGGCCAAAA
>NW_006262958.1:0-2031 GCF_000493195.1 Citrus x clementina | reverse complement strand
GCGGAAAAATGGGCAAAAAACGGTGGGCTATAGCTTGGTGGGGGCGCGGGCGAAGATCGTCCGCTGGACTCGGAATGGGACGAGACTTTGCGAGGGGCCTCGGCGTGCCAAAAATAAGCCGCGGGCAAAGCCGCGCCCAAAAATAAGCTCCCGAAGGTCGTGGTGCCAAAACCCCCCAGCGGAAAAATGGCCACAAAAACGGGTCGTGGGCTATAGCCTTGGTAGGGGGCGCGGGCGAAGTTCGTCCGCCGGACTCGGAATGGGGCGGGACTTTGCGAGGGGCCTCGGGGTGCCAAAAATAAGCCGCGGGCAAGGCCGCGCCAAAAATAAGCGCCCGAAGGTCGTGGTGCCAAAACCCCCCAGCGGAAAAATGGCCAAAAAACGGGTGGGCTACAGCCTTGGTGGGGGGCGCGGGCGAAGTTCGTCCGCCGGACTCGGAATGGGGCGAGACTTTGCGAGGGGCCTCGGGGTGCGAAAAATAAGCCGCGGGCAAAGCCGCGCCCAAAAAGAAGCGCCCGGAGGTCGTGGTGCCAAAACCCCCCAGCGGAAAAATGGCCAAAAAACGGGTGGGCTATAGCCTTGGTGGGGGGCGCGGGCGAAGTTAGTCCGCCGGACTCGGAATGGAGCGAGACTTTGCGAGGGGCCTCGGGGTGCCAAAAATAAGCCGCGGGCAAAGCCGCGCCCGAAGGTCATGGTGCCAAAACCCCCCAGCGGAAAAATGGCCAAAAAACGGGAGGGCTATAGCCTTGGTGGGGGGCGCGGGCGAAGTTCGTCCGCCGGACTCGGAATGCGGCGAGACTTTGCGAGGGGCCTCGGGGTGCCAAAAATAAGCCGCGGGCAAAGCCGCGCCCAAAAATAAGTGCCCGAAGGTCGTGGTGCCAAAACCCCCCAGCGGAAAAATGGCCAAAAAACGGGTGGGCTATAGCCTTGGTGGGGGGCGCGGGCGAAGTTCGACCGCCGGACTCGGAATGGGGCGAGACTTTGCGAGGGGCCTCGGGGTGCCAAAAATAAGCCGTGGGCAAAGCCGCGCCCAAACATAAGCGCCCGAAGGTCGTGGTGCCAAAACCCCCGAGCGGAAAAATGGCCAAAAAACGGGTGGGCTATAGCTTTGGTGGGGGGCGCGGGCGACGTTCCTCCGCCGGACTCGGAATGCGGCGAGACTTTGCGAGGGGCCTCGGGGTGCCAAAAATAAGCCGCGGGCAAAGCCGCGCCCAAAAATAAGCGCCCGAAGGTCGTGGTGCCAAAACCCCCCAGCGGAAAAATGGCCAAAAAACGGGTGGGCTATAGCCTTGGTGGGGGGCGCGGGCGACGTTCGTCCGCCGGACTCGGAATGCGGCGAGACTTTGCGAGGGGCCTCGGGGTGCCAAAAATAAGCCGCGGGCAAAGCCGCGCCCAAAAATAAGCGCCCGAAGGTCGTGGTGCCAAAACCCCCCAGCGGAAAAATGGCCAAAAAACGGGTGGGCTATAGCCTTGGTGGGGGGCGCGGGCGAAGTTCGTCCGCCGGACTCGGAATGGGGCGAGACTTTGCGAGGGGCCTCGGGGTGCCAAAAATAAGCCGCGGGCAAAGCCGCGCCCAAACATAAGCGCCCGAAGGTCGTGGTGCCAAAACCCCCGAGCGGAAAAATGGCCAAAAAACGGGTGGGCTATAGCCTTGGTGGGGGGCGCGGGCGACGTTCGTCCGCCGGACTCGGAATGCGGCGAGACTTTGCGAGGGGCCTCGGGGTGCAAAAAATAAGCCGCGGGCAAAGCCGCGCCCAGAAATAAGCGCCCGAAGGTCGTGGTGCCAAAACCCCCCAGCGGAAAAATCGCCAAAAAACGGGTGGGCTATAGCCTTGGTGGGGGGCGCGGGCGAAGTTCGTCCGCCGGACTCGGAATGGGGCGAGACTTTGCGAGGGGCCTCGGGGTGCCAAAAATAAGCCGCGGGCAAAGCCGCGCCCAAAAATAAGCGCCCGATGGTCGTGGTGCCAAAACCCCCCAGCGGAAAATGGCCAAAAACGGGTGGGCTATAGCCTTGGTGGGGGGCGCGGGCGA
>NW_006262959.1:7642-7910 GCF_000493195.1 Citrus x clementina | reverse complement strand
TTCGGGCGGTTATTTTATGGCGCGGCTGTGCCGCGTCCTATTTTTCTCACACGGAGGCGCCTCGCAAAGTCTCGCGCCATTCCGAATCCGGCGGACGAAATGGGCCAGCCCCACCCCCCAAGGCTATAGCCCACCCGCTTTTGTGGGCTTTTTCCGTTGGACGAACTTGGCGCCCCGGCCTTCGGGCGGTTATTTTTGGGGCGGCTGTGCCCGCGGCCTATTTTCGGCACACGGAGGCACCTCGCAAGTCTCGCGCCATTCCGAGTCC
>NW_006262959.1:4171-6161 GCF_000493195.1 Citrus x clementina | reverse complement strand
AGTTGGCTTATAATAACGACTCGGTCCATATAGCCCACCCGTTTTTGTGGGCTTTTTCCGCTGGACGAACTTGGCGCCCCGGCCTTCGGGCGGTTATTTTTGGGCAAGGCTGTGTCCATGGCCTATTTTTGGCACAGGGAGGCGCCTCGCAAAGTATCGCGCCAATCCGAGTCCGGTGGACGAAGTTGGCCAGCCCTACCCGCCAAGGCTGTAGCCCACCCGTTTTTGTGGGCTTTTTCTGCTGGACGAACTTGGCGCCCCGGCCTTCGGGCGGTTATTTTTGGGCGCGGCTGTGCCCGTAGCCTATTTTTGGCACACGGAGATCCCTCACAAAGTCTCGCGCCATTCCGAGTCCGCCGGACGAAGTTGGCAGGCCCCACCCCCCAAGGCTATAGCCCACCCATTTTTGTGGCCATTTTCCGCTGGACGAACTTGGCGCCCCGGACTTCGGGCGGTTATTTTATGGCGTGGCTGTGCCCGCGTCCTATTTTTGTCACACGGAGGCGCCTCGCAAAGTCTCGCGCCATTCCGAGTCCGGCGGATGAAGTTGGCCAGCCCCAGCCCCCAAGGCTATAGCCCACCCGTTTTTGTGCCCTTTTTCCGCTGGACGAACTTGGCGCCCCGGCCTTCGGGCGGTTATTTTTGGGAGCGGCTGTGCCCGCGGCCTAAATTTGGCACACGGAGGTGCCTCGTAAACTCTCGCGCCATTCCGAGTCCGGCGGACGAAGTGGGCCAGCACCACCCCCCAAGGCTATAGCCCACCCGTTTTTGCGGGCTTTTTCCGCTGGACGAACTTGGCGCCCCGCCTTCGGACGGTTATTTTTGGGCGTGGCTGTGCCCGCGGCCTATTTTTGGCACACGGAGGTGCCTCGCAAAGTCTCGCGCCATTCCGAGTCCCGGCGGACGAAGTTGGGCCAGCCCCACCCCCCAAAGCTGTAGCCCACCCGTTTTTGTGGCCTTTTTCCGCGGGACGAACTTGGCGCCCCGGCCTTCGGGCGGTTATATTTGGGTGCGGCTGTGCCCGTGGCCTATTTTTGGCACACGGAGGTGCCTCGCAAAGTCTCGCGCAATTTCGAGTCCGGCGGACGAAGTGGGCCAGCCCCACCCCCCAAGGCTATAGCCCTCCCGTTTTTGTGGGCTTTTTCCGCTGGACGAACATGGCGCCCCGGACTTCGGGTGGTTATTTTTTGGCGCGGCTGTGCCCGCGGCCTATTTTTGGCACATGGAGGTGCCTCGCAAAGTCTCGCGCCATTCCGACACCGGCGGACGAAGTTGGCCAGCCCCACCCGCCAAGCCTATAGCCCACCCGTTTTTGTGGCCTTTTGCCACTGGACGAACATGGAGCCCCGGCCTTCGGGCGGTTATATTTGGGCGCGGCTCTGCTCGCGGCCTATTTTTGGGACACGGAGGAGCCTCTCCAAGTCTCGCGCCATTCGGAGTCCGGCGGACGAAGTGGGCCAGCCCCACTCCCCAAGGCTATAGCCCACCCGTTTTTGCGGGCTTTTTCCGCTGGACGAACTTGGCGACCCGGCCTTCGGGCGGTTATTTTTGGGTGCGGCTGTGCCCCGGCCTTCGGGCGGTTATTTTTGGTCGCGGCTGTGTCCGCGGCCTATTTTTGGCACACGGAGGTACCTCGTAAAGTCTCGCGCCATTCCGAGTCCAGCGGACGAAGTTGGCCAGCCCCATCCCCCCAGGCTATAGCCCACCCGTTTTTGTGGGCTTTTTCCGCTGGACGAACTTGGCGCCCCGGCCTTCGGGCGGTTATTTTTGGGCAAGGCTATTTCCATGGCCTATTTTTGGCACAGGGAGGCGCCTCGCAAAGTATCGCGCCAATCCGAGTCCGGTGGACGAAGTTGGCCAGCCCTACCCGCCAAGGCTGTAGCCCACCCGTTTTTGTGGGCTTTTTCTGCTGGACGAACTTGGCGCCCCGGCCTTCGGGCGGTTATTTTTGGGCGCGGCTGTGCCCGCGGCCTATTTTGGCACACGAACG
>NW_006262959.1:3058-4071 GCF_000493195.1 Citrus x clementina | reverse complement strand
CCCCCCAAGGCTATAGCCACCCAGTTTTTGTCGCCATTTTTCGCTGGACGAACTTTGCGCCCCGGACTTCGGCGGGTATTTTATGGCGTGGTGTGCCCGCGTCCTATTTTGTCACACGGAGGCGCCTCGCAAAGTCTCGCGCCATTCTGAGTCCGGCGGACGAAGTTGGGCCAGCCCCACCCCCCAAGGCTATAGCCCACCCCGTTTTTGTGGCCTTTTTCCGCTGGACGAAGTTGGTGTCCCGGCCTTCGGGCGGTTATTTTTGGGCGCAACTGTGCCCGCGGCGTATTTTTGGCACACGGAGGGACCTCGGAAAGTCTCGCGCCATTCCGAGTCCGGTGGACGAAGTTGGCCAGCCCCACCCCCCAAGGCTATAGCCCACCCGTTTTTGTGTGTTTTTTCCGTGGGACGAACTTGGCGCCCCGGCCTTCGGGCGGTTAGTTTTGGGTGCGGCTGTGCCCGCGGCCTATTTTTGGCACACGGAGGCACCTCGCAAAGGCTCGCGCAATTCCAAGTCCGGCGGACTAAGTTGGCCAGCCCCACCCCCCAAGGCTATAGCCCACCCGTTTTTGTGGGCTTTTTCCGCTGGACGAACTTGGCGCCCCGGCCTTCGGGCGGTTATGTTTGGGCGCGGCTGTGCCTGCGGCCTATTTTTGGCACACGGAGGCGCCTCGCAAAGTCTCGCGCCATTCCGAGTCCGGCGGACGAGGTGGGCCAGCCCCACCCCCCAAGGCTATAGCCCACCCGTTTTTGTGGCCTTTTTCCGCTGGACGAACTTGGCGCGCCGGCCTTCGGGCGGTTATTTTTGGGCGTGGCTGTGCCCGCGGCCTATTTTTGGCACACGGAGTCGCCTCGCAAAGTATCGCGCCAATCCGAGTCCGGTGGACGAAGTTGGCCAGTCCCACCCCCCAAGGCTATCGCCCACCCGTTTTTGTGGGCTTTTTCCGCTGGACGAACGTGGCGCCCCGGCCTTCGGGGGGTTATTTTGGGCACGGCTGTGCCGGCGGCCTATT
>NW_006262959.1:0-449 GCF_000493195.1 Citrus x clementina | reverse complement strand
GGCTATCGCCCACCTGTTTTTGTGGGCTTTTTCGGCTGGACGAACTCGGCGCCCCGGCCTTCGGGAGGTTATTTTTGGACGCGGCTGTGCCCGCTGCCTATTTTTGGCACACGGAGTCGCCTCGCAAAGTTTCGCGCCAATCCGAGTCCGGCGGACGAAGTTGGTCAGCCCCACCCCCCAAGGCTATAGCCCACCCGTTTTTGTGGGGTTTTTCCGCTGGACGAACTGGGCGCCCCGGCCTTCGGGCGGTTATTTTTCAGCGCGGCTGCGCCCGCGGCCTATTTTTGGCACACGGAGGCGCCTCGCAATGTCTCGCACCATTCCGAGTCCGGCGGACGAAGTTGGCCTTCCTCATCCCCCAAGGCTATAGCCCACCCGTTTTTGTGGGATTTTTCCGCTGGACGAACTTGGCGCACCGGCCTTCGGGCGGTTATTTTTGGGCGCGACTG
>NW_006262960.1:0-3733 GCF_000493195.1 Citrus x clementina | reverse complement strand
TTAATTTATACAGTAAATATGTTCATTCAATTGCTATTATCATTTTGCAACAAGAAATTATTCAATATTAGTATTCATATGCGTGCTTTTTTACATGAGATGGGCTCTATATATTATCTTTAAGATAAAAAAAAAAACCCCTGTAATAATTTTGTTACAACCAATGTAACTCAATTAATAAATATTCAAATAAGTGGGACTTACAACAAAATAAGAATTTTTTAAAAAGATTATTATCTTATAAATTTTATTGAACAATTAATTTACCACATTGGCCCAAAGTCAGGACTAGTAAAAATTATTATTTAATTGAAATTATCAATTTATCGTATTAATTTATTGAGATTTTTCACTTTATTTCCAAATATTTAATAATCTTTCCTAATTAATACGTAAAGGAACTCAAACTCCTCCATATAAGAAAGAGTGATGATATGCTTACTTATTGGGATACTTAGTCTAAATTAAAAAAGATAACATTTAATAATTAACCATTACTTAAGCCGATCAAATACGACACATAAATAATACATATAACTATTTGTGGAAATTTATTCATTATTTTTATTTAGACTTTTAAAATAACTATTCAAAATCCCAACACTACATAAGATATGTAAAATAAGTGACATAATGAATAAATTTTCATAAATAACACATAATTCAAGCTAACCATAAGTTCACAAAATAGAACATTTGCACAGTTATTTTATCTCTTTTAGTACACCATTTAAGAAAGTTTCAGAAAATGATTGGTTCGTTAAAAAAATTTATCTCATTTTTTTTTCCAAAATGAGACCGAGGATTTAGTGGTCACTGGCTCATTTGTCACTCAAGAGCAGCCAAATAAAAGCATTATGTCACGTATTAATAACAACCGATCACTCATTTGAAAGCCTAATGTAACTAATCGAGGCCCACTTAAATACGTTTCATAAAAAATTATCAATATTATTAATATTATTATTTACGTTCAGAATTATTTTAAATACTATTATATCTATTTAAGTTTTTGGACCTCAGTGATTTCTATGATAATTTCTTTATTTAAACTGGTTCCTAAGAACTTAGTAATTTTGAAGAAACTATCTTTGATTGGCCACCTGGTTTCGAATCTAAGGGAAAGAAGAAAAAGACTAAAAAATCAATTTAAATTTTAACCATCCTTTATAATAATAATAAAAAAAAGAATCTCTTTATTTTAGCTCAATTAATTTATCAATGATCTCCTAATGTATGTACATTATTAGCTATAAATAATTGGAGATTTCAATCCCAAAACCAACATTTTTCTTTAAAAATTTCTTCTTTACAATTATGTTTATATTTATCAGCCACCAATTTGTTTTCTCCTTTTCACATCATAATAAAATGGGTAATAATAATAGGTGACATTATATGTTTAGATGTCGAAAGATGTATGGATATTGGTCGAAAGATAGTGGCTACCCAACCTTCCAAATTCCAAAATCTTCATCTATATAAACCCTTCACCCCAACTTCATTTGCCCCGCAAAAACGTTTTCGTTTCCCTTCCTCTCCCTTTAAAAACACACACATTCTTCTCTCTTTATAAAATTTAACCACCCTTTATTTTAGTTTCATTTTTTATATGTGTATTTCAGAACTGGCAAACTCTAAAGCTAGCGTGGATAATGAAGACGAATACAACATTAGGGTTGTTAAAACCCTATATGATGCCTTAAACTCATTTGACGTTAAAACGGTTCACCGTTTGCTTACCTCCGACCTCGAGTGGTGGTTCCATGGCCCTCCTGGCCATCAGCATTTGATGCACATGCTTACTGGATCATCATCATCATCAGAAGATAAACGTTGCTTCACTTTTGTTCCTCTCTCAACAGTTGCGTTTGGACCAACGGTCATTGTTGAGGGTCACAGCAAAGAACACTCCGTTTCATGGGTGCATGCGTGGACGGTCACTGACGGGATAATTACTCAGGTTAGGGAGTATTTCAACACTTCTGTTACGGTCACCCGTTTCGGTGACCCGCAGCTGTTATCGTCACCGGTGGCGCCTGTCACCGTTAGTAGCAGTTGCCAGAGTGTCTGGCAGAGCAAGCTTTGTGACAATAACTCTGTGCCTGGTCTTGTTTTGGCACTTTAATAATTTCTAATCATCCTACTGTTGACTATTATTTGGCTTTAAAATGATCTTATGTAACATTGGTTTCGCAAAAGTGTGTGGTTCATGTGTATCTTTAATTTGTGAATGTAATATTATGGTTTTTGTATGGTTAATGAATATAGTTTATCCCGGGTTTTTTTTTTTGTTTTTTTAATTAATGTTATGGTTTTAATTTTTAAGAATTAGTTTGATTTAGTGTTAAACTAGTCTTTATGTTGAGTTTTTTTTTAAATTATAATATTGTGATGAACATTTACCTGATAAAAATATAATTTAATTAAGTCTTAATTGTAGATTACTATAAATGCACATTTGACAAAAAATTATAGAAATTCAAAACAATTTAGCTCAGTACTGGATTAAAACTCGACCGACTAACCGTAGTTTCCTTCAAATCTTTGACAATTATTGTTCAAGATTGGAGAGATTAATCACTATAGAATTTGTCTCAAGCAGCAATAGGAGGTCTTTAATTTATTTATGAACTAAGCTGACAAAGGGGAAAAAGAAAATGAAGTGGGTGCACAAATACGTGTCAGGCCAGGTATCGCCGGATCCAGAATAAGATCAGTTGCGGCACAGATCCTAACTAGCTTCAGGAAAATTTTAAATTAATTTCGAAAATTCTTATTTTCTCTTAATTTTGTAAAAAGTGTCTCCGAGTTTTGAAACTAGGAAAATACCCCAACAAATTTTGAAAAGTTTTAACTTGCTCCATGTCCAAAAGCCCAATTCTTTAAAATTTATTTAGTTATTTTGATTTTAAAAATGTATTATCCATCCCTCTAATAAGTAATAATTCATAGACATAAAATAAACTAAAATAGAAACTTATATATATATATACTTAAAAAATTAAACAATATTGGCATGCTCTATATTTAAATATACTAATTTTATTATCATAGAAAATCAACAAGTAACAAAAACAAACTATGGATGCATTTTCTAATCTTACTAGACATCGATCCTTTACTTTTGTAATCATATTGTCACCACTAACAAGTGTATGCTATTTAAAACATCCATTAACAATAAAACTATCACGCATCACATAAAAACTCGTTGAGGAGCATAAATATTATAATGAATTTTATTATAATCATTGTGCTATTTATTGTTTTTAAACCAGTGCTATCCTTATTTAGTTTAGATATTTAATTAGTATATATATTAATATGTCACCGATCATTTAATGAACTATGTGTATGGTATTAATTAATTTTATTATTAGTTTTTTTTTCTGAACCACAAGGTGGTCCTGAGTGGGCTCCAACTGTGGGAGACACCTTTAAGTCCATACCACAACCCAGACTAATCTCCGCTCGCACCGGGTTGGCCCGTAAGGGGTAAAATACTGACCAAAGTGGTGACTCCATACGAGAGCGGGGCTCGAACGCCTGACCTCTCTTAAGGAGTGAGAGTGCCGAACCACTCACACCAACCAACTTTGATTATTTTATTACTAGTTATTAACTTATTATTTTTACAACTTACTTAATTATGACACAAACAATACTACATTAGTAAATATCTCAATTTAATATTTAAAATGAATAAACATGGTATTACTCATTTTGAACG
>NW_006262961.1:1097-3953 GCF_000493195.1 Citrus x clementina | reverse complement strand
GGAAGCCCCGAGGCCCCGCGCAAAGTCTCGCCCCATTCCGAGTCCGGCGGACGAACTTCGCCCGCGCCCCCCACCAAGGCTATAGCCCACCCGTTTTTTGGCCATTTTTCCGCTGGGGGGTTTTGGCACCACGACCTTCGGGCGCTTATTTTTGGGCGCGGCTTTGCCCGCGGCTTATTTTTGGCGCCCCGAGGCCCCTCGCAAAGTCTCGCCCCATTCCGAGTCCGGCGGACGAACTTCGCCCGCGCCCCCCACCAAGGCTATAGCCCACCCGTTTTTTGGCCATTTTTCCGCTGGGGGGTTTTGGCACCATGACCTTCGGGCACTTATTTTTGGGCGCGGCTTTGCCCGCGGCTCATTTTTGCCACCCTGAGGCACCTCGCAAAGTCTCGCCCCATTCCAAGTCCGGCGGACGAACTTCGCCCGCGCCCCCCACCAAGGCTATAGCCCACCCGTTTTTTGGCCATTTTTCCGCTGGGGGGTTTTGGCAGCACGACCTTCGGGTGCTTATTTTTGGGCGTGGCTTTGCCCGCGGCTTATTTTTGGTGCCCCGAGGCCCCTCGCAAAGTCTCGCCCCATTCCGAGTCCGGCGGACGAACTTCGCCCGCGCCCCCCACCAAGGCTATAGCCCACCCGTTTTTTGGCCATGTTTCCGCTGGGGGGTTTTGGCACCACGACCTTCGGGCGCTTATTTTTGGGCGCGGCTTTGCCCGCGGCTTATTTTTGGTGCCCCAAGGCCCCTCGCAAAGTCTCGCCCCATTCCGAGTCCGGCGGACGAACTTCGCCCGCGCCCCCCACCAAGGCTATAGCCCACCCGTTTTTTGGCCATTTTTCCGCTGGGGGGTTTTGGCACCACGACCTTTGGGCGCTTATTTTTGGACGCAGCTTTGCCCGCGGCTTATTTTTGGCACCCCGAGGCCCCTCGCAAAGTCTCGCCCCATTCCGACTCCGGCGGACGAACTTCGCCCGCGCCCCCCACTTAGGCTATAGCCCACCCGTTTTTTGGCCATTTTTCCGCTGGGGGGTTTTGGCACCACGACCTTCGGGCGCTTATTTTTGGGCGCGGCTTTGCCCGCGGCTTATTTTTGGCGCCCCGAGGCCCCGCGCAATGTCTCACCCCATTCCGAGTCCGGCGGACGAACTTCGCCCGCGCCCCCCACCAAGGCTATAGCCCACCCGTTTTTTGGCCATTTTTCCGCTGGGGGGTTTTGGAACCACGACCTTCGGGCGCTTATTTCTGGACGCGGCTGTGCCCGCGACTTCCCGCGGGCACCCCGAGGCCCTTCGCAAAGTCTCGCCCCATTCCTAGTCCGGCGGACGAACTTCGCCCGCGCCCCCCACCAAGGCTATAGCCCACCCGTTTTTTGGCCATTTTTCCGCTGGGGGGTTTTGGCACCACGACCTTCGGGCGCTTATTTTTGGACGCGGCTGTGCCCGCGACTTCCCGCGGGCACCCTGAGGCCCCTCGCAAAGTCTCGCCCCATTCCGAGTCCGGCGGACGAACTTCGCCCGCGCCCCCCACCTGGGCTATAGCCCACCCGTTTTTTGGCCATTTTTCCGCTAGGGGGTTTTGGCACCACGACCTTCGGGCGCTTATTTTTGGGCGCGGCTTTGCCCGCGGCTTATTTTTGGTGCCCCGAGGCCCCTCGCAAAGTCTCGCCCCATTCCGAGTCTGGCGGACGAACTTCGCCCGCGCCCCCCACCAAGGCTATAGCCCACCCGTTTTTTGGCCATTTTTCCGCTGGGGGGTTTTGGCACCACGACCTTCGGGCGCTTATTTTTGGGCGCGGCTTTGCCCGCGGCTTATTTTTGGTGCCCCGAGGCCCTGCGCAAAGTCTCGCCCCATTCCGAGTCCGGCGGACGAACTTCGCCCGCGCCCCCCACCAAGGCTATAGCCCACCCGTTTTTTGGCCATTTATCCGCTGGGGGGTTTTGGCACCACGACCTTCGGGCGTTTATTTTTAGGCGCGGCTTTGCCCGCGGCTTATTTTTGGTGCCCCGAGGCCCTGCGCAAAGTCTCGCCCCATTCCGAGTCCGGCGGACGAACTTCGCCCGCGCCCCCCACCAAGGCTATAGCCCACCCGTTTTTTGGCCATGTTTCCGCTGGGGGGTTTTGGCACCACGACCTTCGGGCGCTTATTTTTGGGCGCGGCTTTGCCCGCGGCTTATTTTTGGTGCCCCGAGGCCCCTCGCAAAGTCTCGCCCCATTCCGAGTCTGGCGGACGAACTTCGCCCGCGCCCCCCACCAAGGCTATAGCCCACCCGTTTTTTGGCCATTTTTCCGCTGGGGGGTTTTGGCACCACGACCTTCGGGCGCTTATTTTTGGGCGCGGCTTTGCCCGCGGCTTATTTTTGGTGCCCCGAGGCCCTGCGCAAAGTCTCGCCCCATTCCGAGTCTGGCGGACGAACTTCGCCCGCGCCCCCCAGCAAGGCTATAGCCCACCCGTTTTTTGGCCATTTTTCCGCTGGGGGGTTTTGGCACCACGACCTTCGGGCGCTTATTTTTGGGCGCAGCTTTGCCCGCGGCTCATTTTTGGTACCCCGAGGCCCCTCGCAAAGCCTCGCCCCATTCCGAGTCCGGCGGACGAACTTCGCCCGCGCCCCCCACCAAGGCTATAGCCCACCCGTTTTTTGGCCATTTTTCTGCTGGGGGGTTTTGGCACCACGACCTTCGAGCGCTTATTTTTGGATGCGACTGTGTCCGCGACTTCCCACGGGCACCCCGAGGCCCCTCGCAAAGGCTCGCCCCATTCCGAGTCCGGCGGACGAACTTCGCCCGCGCCGCCCACCAAGGCTATAGCCCACCCGTTTTTGGCCATTTTTCCGCTGGGGGGTTTTGGCACCACGACCTTCGGG